>NC_089220.1:151038227-151400727 GCF_963924675.1 Phocoena phocoena
AGGGAAATTTATGGCTTCCGTTTTCTTTGAAACAAAAGAGAAAAATCAGTAGGTTTTTGTGTCTTTGTCTTAACATTTGCTCATCATTACCCTTAATTTCTTCTCTAAGGAGCAAATCTTTTGGTCTCTTTCAGAAATGGGACTTGGCCTACCCCTAGCTCCCAGCGATGTCTGGCATATCCAGTTTGCTTTAATTGGATAGTTTACATTCGCCTCCTCCAGGAGGGCCTCAGGGCACGTGGGGGAGAAGATGGCCAACATGCAAGGTAAGGGAAATGGGAATATTACTTTTATTTAACCAAAGCGACAGGAGCTGTATTAACAGTCCCCTCGCAGTACCACGTCCTGTCAGATGTTTTTAAAAGGCCAGCTGGGCTGTGCGCATCTGGATCTTTGTGCTCTGCATGCTGCCTCACTTAACGTGGCTTTTCAGAAGGCTGCTCTTTCATTCTCCTTTTGAATATGTCTTCCTTGAAGAATATGTTTAAATGAGTTTCCCATCTCAATTTTAGCAGGAAGGGCATGGAGACAGGGCTATAATATACTAATTTGCAAAGGTGAATTGGTTTGCTCTCTTGTGGGGAAAGGAGTCAATAATGACGGAAGCTGATGTCAAACTTTGGACCCACCATGCCCCGGCTGGGGAGCTGGGGCCAGCCAGACACCAGGCCAGCCCATCCCAGCTCCGGTGTCTGAGCTGCGGGATTTGGAGCCTGGGATTTCAACCCCTCTGAGCCTCAGTTTCCTCATCTATAAAATTAGGAAAATAGCACCCAATGTGCAGCAAGCAGTGTTGGGAGATTAGAGATAACAAATAAGCAGGGTAACACTTGCTAAGAGGTAGTCATTGTTGTCATTTACTGATTGTTCGTTCTTTTCTTTGATAATTTGAAGTTTGGGGTCAGAAAGAGCCTGATTCCTCTGTAGTGCTTCAAGGAGGTGTGTCCATGGAGACTCTGCACTGGCCGAGCTTCTTCAGCTTTCCTGCCATCACTGGCCTGTCTCCCGCCCCCTTGCAGCAGGCAGCGTTAATGTTTCAGTTCAGGGGAGGCAAGCATTCAGACTTCCCAAAGCTGCCTCTTCATGTGGGTTTCTTCAATGGGCAGCAGCCTCACGATATGGAAAGCCCCTGGGAAGAGGTCCTTTCCTCACCTCCATCCCTGCAGTGAAGCTTCACCAGTGTTTTTCAACCTGTCGTATGCAGAGCAGTCATCCCAGGACCTTGCTGAAATGCAGATTTGGGTTCAGCAGGTCTAGGTGGGGAACACATTTCTGCGTGGCTGACAAGTTCTCGGGCAATACCAACGGCGCTCATCTTTTTTTTTTTTTTTTTTTTTGCGGTACACGTGCCTCTCACAGTTGCGGCCTCTCCCGTTGCGGAGCACAGGCTCCGGACGCGCAGGCCCAGAGGCCATGGCTTACGGGCCCAGCCACTCCGCGGCATGCGGGATCCTCCCGGACTGGGGCACGAACCCGTGTCCCTGAATCGGCAGGCGGACCCTCAACCACTGCACCACCAAGGAAGCCCCAGGGACCTCATCTTGAATGTAAAGGATCTAAACTCGCCAAATCAGAGATTTTTCTCAAATTTATTAAGACTCCAATTAAGAGCCAGTTCCTGTAACATTGTGCCCCCAAACTCTCTGGCCTGGGTGTATTTGGGGTTCTTGTTCTAGTACAAGATCCAGACCATCCAGTCTCATTGAACTTGGCTTCCTTGTGAGGTGGAGAGATTGGGCTGGCTGAAATCTCTTGGGTCCTTTTCAAAGATCAAATGTGGTACTTTTCCTTCTTTTGGACACCAGACAAATCAGGAAGGATGCAGAATTGCCTCTATTCAAATCAGCTGATTTGACTGTCCTCTGGGTCTAAGGATTGGAATGGTTCAGTTGTATTAGGAAAAATGTATAAAAGGATTTGAACTGATCATCAGAAATAGTTTAATATCCCAATCAGAAATTCAGAGATTCATCTACGAACAAGTTTAGAAGCTGGCTGTATCACGTAATCATCAAAAAATACAATATGCTTAGTGTATCAGAATTCCCTATGAAAATGTGTTCTCATTTCCTTTTGTTATGGAGACAGTATAACAAATCCAGTTAGGTTTTCTCAGACAAAACTGTGTTTGGTTTTCTGTTCTCTTGTACTTCTGAACATTGTTGGCATTTTAATTGTTATATCTTAATAGCAATGTTTCTTTCATGGAAACCTTTGAATGGCAACTTGCTCTTTTCTGAGCTATTTCAAAAAGAAATTGTATTTGAATGGTCTAAAAAAAAAAATTCCAGGGCATTCTAGGGGATTTTGTCACTTGGGTTTTCTTTACTTATGATCTCATTGTCGAGGATTGTATAAGCTTCTAAGAATCAAAGGGATAGTGGTTTCTAAAACGTATATGCAAACACAGAATTATTTTCATTTTTATTCATATGCTAAATATATTCACTCAACTAGCATCGACCTCATAATGAATCATGATGAGTCTATTTGCCCTCCTCAAAAATAACAATAAAATTGTAACAAAATCAAATCCCTTTGGAAAAGGAGGCAGCCAATTTTCCAATAGTGCTTGCTTGCCATGGAAAATTCCCCAACTGTCAATGATAAATTCGCATTAAGTATATAAAAAATGTGGATGAAAATAGTATCATCCTTACACGGTAAGGAACACATGAGCTCATGAAAATTAAGCTCTTAGAACAATACCTGGCACATTCCAAGGGCTCAATAAATATTATGTATTGATATTATTCCTGACTCTCATCTCATTTTTTGTAACAAGTAAGACTGCAGTATCATAACCTCTCCCTAGCTTTCCATTCATGAATTAAGTTATATGTGTATATATGTATATATTTGAGGGGACCCTTTTATAAATGATGGTTTCAAATGTTTGTAGAAAAATCTGACACAGTCCAGAAAGAAATAATGCAAATATTCTCTGAAAGTCTATAATGACTATAATTTGAATGTTCAATTCAAACAGATGACCATTCTCAGGGTTCTCTGTTCATAGAATGTCATATAGAGGATTATGATTTAGAAAGAAACTATTTTCCAAATAAAAGAGCAGAGTATCTCAATGGGGGAAAGGCCCCAAGCCTATGAGACACACATGAACATATATATTTCCATGAGAAATGCATGTATGTTTTTCTTCTGGTTGTATTGATTAAAAATTCATCTTGTCCTGTTGCATCACAGGTTGCACTGTAAAGCACTAACACTGAAGTGGTGTTTGCACAGAACAAAGAAAAAGGGAAACTTAGCAAATAGTTGGTTTAATGAAGTCAATCTACCATTCCAAATCACCAAGGCCAAACATTCAGTCGGTTGGATAGTTTCCACTTGCCGAGACCATGAAGCCATTCTTCTATGTTTGCTTTGTGCCAACATGAAGGGGGGTGCACAAGGAAATTCTACATGATTTTGAGGGGCTTTTCTGCAGTTTATTTATGCAAGGTGAAGCTCATAGGATTTTCCCTATATAAAACCACATCACAATGGATATCAGGTTTGCCGAAGATGCCCAAAAGCAGCGGCAGAAAAAGCTGGGGTGACTCACTGGGTAGAACAGCAGCCAGATGCAGCATCCCAGGAAAATGATTTAGCCCACGGACTCCAGTCAGACACCCTGGGCTCAAACTCTGGCTCAACCCTTCCTGAACTGCTTGACTCTGAGAAACTCCCTCACCTCTCCGTGCCTCAGATTACGTGCTCCCCTTGCTAATAGGGATCTCAGTACCTGATCACAAAGGCCATTGTAAGAAGGAGCACAATCACGTACACAGAGTGATTAGAGCAGTGCCTTAGGCATAGAGACCAAGAAATGTTAGTGGTGATTAGAAAATGAATAATGTTTCCTGTAACTGCCATGGAGATCATTAGTCATATAGTATATTTTCATGAGTTGCTTCCCATTTGACTAAAGCTGATTACAAACTTATTACGCTTTGAATTCTGTCATCTTGGCAAATGCGTAGCCACTCTGAAGCTTCTAAGTCAGGTTAAGGTCTCAGATTCTAGAGAGAACTTAGTAATCGGTCAGGTGCCAGCAGAAAGTGCTGTGAAGATGAGGAATTTTAGATAAAATCCAGATGGCTTGGATATTAAATAATTCTTAAACTCTGGGTTTAACTATGTCAACATAATTCCAGTAGTAACCATTTAACCAATTGTTTTTGTCAGCTCTGGCTGCCGTAACAAAATACCACAGAGTAGGCGGCTTGAACAACAAATTTATTTTCTCACAGTTCTGGAGGCGGCAAGCCCAAGAGTAAGGTGCCGGCAGGTTCAGTAGCTGGTGAGGACCCACTTCCTGGCTTGTGGATGGCTGTCCTCTTGCTGTGTCCTCAAGTGGCCTTTGATTTTATGATTGTCTTGCAAAGAAATCGCTGATATTTCCTAATAAAAATTGCTGCAATTTTGAAATGTGGTTCTAATATGCATGCAAATCAGATAAAGATCAGAGGGTATTCTAATGTGGGGAAATTCCAGATATAGGCACACCTCGGAGATATTTTGGATTCAGTTCCAGACCACTGAAATAAAATGAATATCATAATGAAGCAAGCCACAAGTTTTTTGGTTTCCCAGTGCATATAAAAATTATGTTTAGTGGTGCAGTGGTTGAGAATCTGCCTGCTAATGCAGGGGACACGGGTTCGAGCCCTGGTCTGGGAGGATCCCACATGCCGCCGAGCAACTAGGCCCGTGAGCCACAACTACTGAAACTGCGCGTCTGGAGCCTGTGTTCCGCAACAAGGGAGGCCGCGATAGTGAGAGGCCCGCGCACGGCGATGAAGAGTGGCCCCCACTTGCCACAACTAGAGAAAGCCCTCGCACAGAAACGAAGACCCAACACAGCAAAAATAAATAAATTAATTAATAAACTACCCCCAACATCTTCTTAAAAAAAAAATTATGTTTATACTATACTATAGTCAATTAAGTGTGCAGTAATGTTTTCTTAAAAAAAATGTACATACCTTAAAAATACTCTATTGCTAAAAATGCCAAAACAATTACAATAACATCCAAGATGAATGATCACAGATCACCATAGCAAGTGTAATAATAATGAAAAAGATTGCAGTATTTCGAGAATTACCAAAATGTGACACAGAAACACAAAGTAAGCAACTGCTGTTGGAAAAGTGGTACCAATAGACTTGCTCCATGCAGGGGTGTCACACACCTTCAATTTGTTAAAAAAAAAAAAAAAGTGTATCTACAAAGCACAATAAAGTGAAGTGCAATAAAGCAAGGTGTGCCTAGCTTGGATAGTAAATATGTCTTAAACTCTGGGAGGGGTTGGGATATTGCTCATGACCGTTGATAAGATCGTTTCCAAGGCCACTTGGAGCAGAAACTGTGGGATCGCTGGTAATGGGAGTGATTGAGCATTTATGACAATGACAAAGGCAAACTGCTCAGTTTTAGGGAGGAGACAGGTAAGGTAGTAGTGGGAGTACACAGCAGGTACCGTGAAGTCCTCAGCCTCTGAGATAACACTGGTTCTAACTTAAAGGAAAGAAGGCAGGAGAAGACAATGAATTATGCTTAAAGACATGTAAATACAGATTGACAAAGTTACAGTACTGAGTTAGTGAGCAAAAAAAAAATCACAAGGAAGCACCAATCCCCCGTGGTTATAGTCTTGACCACTCAACATGTCACATGTGTATTAGGTTTTCACGGGAAGTACCTTGAATCCCCTTGACTTAGAAACATGAAACCTGGAACAGAAACCTGCTGTATAAAAAATTAAATTAAATTAAAACAAAAACATGATGATAATTGTATATGGATGACCCAAAAGGTCTTAAAAAGAAGGATTTCTTACTATCTAGCTCTCTTTCAAGTTCACACGGCCCAACTTACCGAGTTATCTTTATTTTTTATTTTTTTTGAATTTTATTTTATTTATTTTTTATCCAGCAGGTTCTTATTAGTTATCCATTTTATACATATTAGTGTGTTTATGTCAATCCCAATCTCCCAATTCATCACACCACCACCACCACTTATCTTTATTAAAGGATATTTGCAGTCGAGCTTTCTGGACTATACAAGTCTTTTAGGTTTTTAAGGGTTAGTAAACACTTCCTTCCATGCGGACTCAGCGTGACACCGGCCCTTGTGATTCTATGAAAGGAAACGCCCGGCCCTGAGGCTGGGTCCTGCTGCCCGCAGAAGCTGTACATTTCATTCTCTGGAACATCTCCGAGCTGGACCAAGCCGGCTGATGATGGGGAGTAAGAATAACTTGCTTCCATTGGGGTCAAATGCAGCGCAGAGTCGGTCCTTATTCCTGAGTGCTTCTGTCTTCACCTGCCTCTGCCTTGTCCCAACGCCGCTGAGAAACCAAGTCCTACAGTGAGGCTATCCACACGGGTTGCGTTGTCAGTCGCTTTCTACTTCCTTTCCTAAGTCCGTCTTGCCCACCCTGCCTGAGTCAGGGCGCCCACACACTCGTGTTCTGTGTTACCTACAGGACTGATTCCTTTTGGGGCAGCAATCCCCTCGGGAACCCTATTGGGAATTTTCACTCCCCACCCCTCCCCCCCGCCCCCCCACCAAGAGCAGAGCCTGATTCTTTTCCCCCTGGCTGACACTGAACCTTACTTGTTTAGCATTAATTTTTCTCTGTAAGTTGGAAGTGTGAGCGCTGCTTTACTGCATGGAGAGAAAGAAAAGATGGTGACCAGGTGGGAGATTGTGCTTCTGGGTTACCTGGAAGCCACACCCACCACCCGAGGAATCTCCAGGCAGCTTGTTCTAGAGATGGATGCTTAACTGTTTTCATTCTTTTAAACATCAACTCTTTGAGGAAAAGTCTTCTTAGGCTTTTGTTTTTTTTTTCTTTCCTGAAATACTTGCTGATTTTTTTTCTTTCATATTTACCTCACATAATTCAGTGCTGGTATTTTTCTAAAATGATAGCTCCTCTCACTTTGCAGAAATTTCCATGAGCTGAGCTGCCTTTCTCTTATCGATCAGGAAGGTGCCCCCTTAAGCTGCCTGCCCTCAGGAGCCTGAGGGGGTCACATTCAGAATTGCTTTGAAAGCAAGAAACTTCCAGAGATCCAGAGAGAGGATTGGACCTTGGGGTCTAAATGGTTAATGGGAGTTCTTTTCAGACGAGCAAGTGTTTTGGTTAACTTCTAGGTGGAAGGAACAGAACTTTGTTACCTTAACTAGCTCACTGGGGAGGTTTTTAACCGAAGTCTGCTGTCAGCTGAAGAGGATTCCTGATAACAAGCAGAGATACTGATCTGGGCTTCAAGGAGGCATTTTCTAACTGTCCTAGGGATTTCTCCCCATCCTTAGGGTTCACAGAACGCTCGCTCGCTCGCTCTGGGTTTTCCTATTACTAATTGTGCACGCAGGAAGGTAATGATTTCTTCTTTTTTTTTTGGATTCTGTGTTCATTTTATTTTTAACATCTTTATTGGAGTATAATTGCTTTACAATGGTGTGTTAGTTTCTACTTTATAACAAAGTGAATCAGTTATACATATACATATGTTCCCATATCTCTTCCCTCTTGCGTCTCCCTCCCTCCCACCCTCCCTATCCCACCCCTCTAGGTGGTCACAAACCACTGAGCTGATCTCCCTGTGCTATGCGGCTGCTTCCCACTAGCTATCTATTTCACATTTGGTAATGATTTCTGATGTCCTTTCTTTCAAACCCCTACTTTCAGATTAGCAGTCGGGAGCAGTGATAAATAGGTCAGTTATTACTGACGTCATAGGGAACTCCAAGCCACAGATGAACTGTGCAGAGCTTGAAACCCAAGATAGAGACAGTGTGATTAAAACTGTAAGTAGGGTGAGCTCCTGTTAATGACAAATTCCAGCAACAGATGAGGAATAAGGAGAGATGATGAAAGTTCCTCCTTGAGCCACAGAACTAGGGAATAAAAGGACTTGTCTTTTACAAGTTAATGAATAATGATCCTTACCCGGGTGGGAGGACTGACCCCACTCTGCTTATCAGTAAATTCCATGAAGCCTTACCTCATCCTGGGGGCTTTCTCATCCTGTCCTGGTTGAGCCAGACAGAGTGTGAAACACCTTTTTTTTTTTTCCACTTTAAATCCATTAAAAAAAATTTTAATTTAATTAAAAAAATTTTATTTTATATTGGAGTATGGTTGATTTATTGAAACACCTTCTGTTACAGGCTGAGTAGCCATTCTTACCAGACGATTAGCAGATGCTCAAAGGGGTTTGCTGAGTTTCCCACTTTATTTTACTCATTGTCTCAAATTTCTAGACATTTCCTGAGACTCCTGTGAATTCAAGGCAGGTGGGGAAAGTAGTAAATTAGAACAAATCCATCCTTCCCCGAAGGAGAATTCCCTGGCAAAATTGAGCACACATCACTGTCTGGGGTCAGTTATTATCAGTTATTATCAAGGCAGTTTCGGGGTTGGGTTGGATGACCCTCCAAGCCTAAGTTTGCCCCAGACACAAACGTGTCTCCCCAGGCTTCCCTGCCCTCCTCCATTCTGCTCCCGATGCTACTAATTCATTTATGCATCAAATGTGCTTCATGAATTGTCACTAAGGAGATGAAAATCATCATCCTTGACTTCAGGGCCAATCCTCAAGGAATTAACAAAATAAGCAGCTACTTAGACCCAGGATGAGGGGGGGTGGGGCATTGAGGGGACAGGTCCCTGCGGGCAAGGTCATGACTGGCCAGCTTTGCAGGCTCTGTGCTTATCCTCATGCCTGGCACATTGACCTCTGTAAATACGTGTGACTTAAATAAGTAATGAATTGGAGCACCAAGACAGGGAGCTATTTTCCGGGCACTTATCTCCTGGCATGGTTACCCTGCTATGGGACCAAAGCTAGTGAGATCTGCTTAGCGGGCGCTAGGATGTTGACAAACCAAGCAGCGCAGTGGTCAGCGATTTTATGGATGGACAAAGGGATGGGGCATAGGAAAATGTGGATGGAAAAAAATATAGAGAGATGTAAATTTCCCCTCAAATTATATCTTTACATTTATTTTTGCAACTGCAGTGTATATTTGGAATCTGAAATACTGAGTTTCTTTTGAATAAATATCCAAATTTCCTTTTTACTGCTGCATCCATAGCTGATCTCATTAACGCTGTGTAAGAAGAAAATCACCACCTGACTAGTAATCTCAGTTGAATCAGTTATTTTGATCCAATCAAAACATACTTTTTATCATGATACAAAAAACACCCTAAGACATCTGTAACTAATACAAAACTGGAAATAACAGCTCCTAATTAATTGTTGGAACCACGTCCCCTCCCCCACAATGCACACATAGCACACACCCAGGTCCTATGTTCACTTTTAAACTAAAACAGGTCGATACATTCATCTTCTGTGATTTATTCAGCTCTAGATCACAGGGTTGTTTGGAAGACACTAGCTTGAGGAATTAAGATTCTCATCAAATAGACAGACTAATGAAGATTTCTTTCCAAGATCAAAGCACATCTCTGTTTCCAGGAGGTTGCTTTTTTTTTTTTAAATGATGGTATTTATTTTTGTACACATTGTCCTTTTGGTTTGTTATCTAAGATGTCGTAAAAATAGTGCTGTCAAAACTTCGGCACTGAGTCGAACCCTTTTGGCCTCACCTTTTTCTGGAAGTGTGTTCTGAAGGGCCAGGTGCAATTTCCTGGGCTCAGCTGATCTGGCTGGGATGAGCTTCACCACCCACCCACCTGGTCCCTGGGCCATCCACCAGGCCCACCTCTTCTGTTTTCAAGAGCTCTTTGGCCAGAGGGGATGTTTTGGTTTCATCTTCACATATGTTGGTCTCTGGAATGTTTGGCAGGAGGGAAAAAAATAAAAAAGGTCAGTTTTACTTGAGGCCAGTGATCTCAGCAGTCATTTCCCACAAATGACCTGGCCATGACTCAGCTTTCACTTTTCTTACGACTGCTGCCTTTGATAGCATCCACATTCCACATTAGGTAATAGTGAGTTTCAGTGAATTTTGACATCAGTAAGCTATCTACTCAACCTCCAACCTCTCCACTCTCTGCCTCTTGCCTTCTCCCTTCAGAGGGTACAAACTGGCAAGTAGACCCAATGGCACCTGTGTTTCCCGGTCCCAGTTTTGATCTACATGGTGTTTTTAGGGGCGAGAATATGAGCCAACATTAAAAAGTGGGAAGATCTTATTTACACGCCTAGATTCCCATCTTCTGAAAATGATGGAAATCTAGCAAGATGAGAGCCACATTCGCTGATGCCAAAATTGGCCAGAGATGAGTATCCACTGCCTTTTTTAGGGGAACTGCTCTCCTCATTTTTCCACAGTCTCCAGCATTCCCTACAGTTGCTCTCTGCTGAGGCCACGTGATTTCTGCCAATCAGTATGGTGCTTTCTTGCTCCCAGCCTGCATTTCTCTCTATGTGATTTCTTGGCCCGTGTAGGTATTTGGATTTGCAACCTCTACTCCACATAGTATTTTATGTATAACATCTTAGCTTTGGGAGTTTAGGTAGGTAATCCAATTGAATGGCTAATAGTGTATTATTAATAACATTGATTTCCCTTAGTCCCTGTCACTGCCACATGGGATTCCTCTCCATCTACTCCCAAGAACAAGGTGGTATTGTTTCTCACCCAACAGAGGTTCCTGTTTACAGAAGTCATTCTCTCAAAGTCAGGCAGGTGACACTTACATGGGACTTCCTGTTTTACAATGCACTTGTCACGCGTGTGACCTCACTTAAATCTCAGGACAACTCTGAAGGGGAGATTTTATCATCTCTACTTTACAGATGGAAAATTCACGTGGGGTAAGAGCCTGCCCAAGACCACACGTTTGGTCAGTGATGGACCCCAAGGCAGTCCAGCGTTCCAGCCTTCCAATCTCCCACCTTCACAGGAAGATACTGCTGCCTTGGTAAGTTCTGAACTTTACAGTTTGAAATCTTTAATTATTATCAAAGGAGCACTAGAGTTTTCCAGCTGGATGTCTTTACAGCTGGAAAAGACAAAGACAGTGAATTTTAAAACAAGGGAAAGAGAGACTTTCCTGGTGGCGCAGTGGTTAAGAATCCACCTGCCCATGCAGGGGACATGGGTTTGAGCCCTGGTCCAGGAAGATCCCACATGCCACGGAGCAACTAAGGCTGTGCGCCACAACTACTGAGCCCGCGTGCCACAACTGCTGAAGTCTGTGTACCTATAGCCCATGCTCTACAACAAGAGAAGCCACCACAATGAGAAGCCCGCGCACTGCAATAAAGGGTAGCCCCTGCTCCCCACAACTAGAGAAAGCCCGCGTGCAGCAGCGAAGACCCAACCCAGCCAAAAATAAATAAATAAATAAATTAATTAAATAAGGCAAAGAGAAAAAGGACTATTGTGAGTGGTTTCTGGGTTTGGAAAGTATTATGATTTTTCAAAGGACTGATTGAATTTTAATATAACCTCTATGACACTCATCCCACTGTCTCCAATATGTGATCCTGTGTATTTTGACTGGCAAATCATTATTTGATGGTGTGAGATGGTTACCTTCCAGTTTTCAGGTTTGGAATGAGCGATAGAAGCTGCCGTCTACATGTCTTTTTCTGGATTGCTCTACTTGGTTGCTAACAGGAGGTGAAAATAAACTGATTTCATTGTTATTGGCTCTCTTGAGCCAGCTTAAAGCAGAAGAACTATTTGTTGGCGTGCAGAATCCCTGTTTGTGTTTATTCGAGGCCTGTTTGGTCGTCCAGATCCTTACCTCTGCATAAAGGCTGAAGGTTTCCAAGGGAAGGCAGCTCTGTTACTTTGCTCTCAACAGCCCTGTGCTCTAAGCCTCCGACCCCGGTGAGGACACCAGCCTGCCGCCCCTTGCCAGCTTAGTTCCTCCCTCTGGCATCACCTCCCTCCAGCATCACCTGGTCCACCATGCAGCCTGTTGGAGCAGGTGTGGTGTGCTAAAATCATCCAGCAGCCTTGGACCTCCCATATTCCGAGGGTTCTGCAGCGTCCTCCTGGATCGTTTCCTACCCAGCCCTCTGCTCTGCTGTGTTTTTCCTCAATTGCTGGTGGCGAAGGCTTTTCTACTTCCTTTTGGCATTTCAGAGATGCCACTTGATATGTTAACTGACATTGTCATTTTTGCTACCGTAGTGAACAAAAGGTGTGCTTTCGCCCAGTTCCTGCTCTCTCCAGGGATTATCACGTCCCCGTGAAGACGACCGTCTGGAATACTCCATGAAGAAGGGCAATCCTCCAAAGGCTTTTAAAAGGATTTCTCTAGAATAGAATATATACATATATGGATGAGTTTCAAATATTTTATTTTGCAAAATTCATTTGCAATGAAGGAGAAAAAGTGATTTGTGTGGTCCCCCCTCCCAATTTGTGACCTGATTCATTTTGGGACAGTGGTTTTGAATAGAATCATAGAAATGGGGTAGCTTCATCAATGCTTGCATACATCTTCCTGAAAACTGAATTCATACCAACTAATTATCCTTCAGAAGAGAACAGGTCATCCATTTGAATCTTCTTTTTGATTTCTATCTTAATATTTCAAAGAGAAATAAGGTTTTGGTGAGAATCCTTTCTTGCCTGGCAAATACTGGGTTTCACTGGATCTCATCTCATTGTGCTCTCAGCAACTGAAAGTGTTTCCACCTCAGGAATCAACTCTTTACTTTGCTTGACCCTCTCCTTAAAAGTGGCCGAGCAAGCGCCCAGCCTCCAGCCTCGGCCCACTGGCTTTCTATGGGGGCTTCACTGTCTCTAAAAATTCAACATGTGTAAGGAATTACCATAAAATGATTTGAAAACGTAGGGACGAGTGGGCTGTAGGTCATTTGCACATATTCAGATCTAGACTAAATGAGAAGTGGTTCACGGGTGGGGAGTTATTATAATGGCAGTGAATTAGACAAAAATAGCATTTTTGTTAAAAGAAAAAATGGTCTTTAGGCTCTTGTTCACCATTGAAACTATGTTCAGAATTATCAACTAGGACAGAAAATTCTAAAAGGGAAATATAAGTTATACAATTTGCTGTTGCCCCCTGACATTCTAAAGACAAGTGAAATTAAACGGCCTGGGATGGTGTCCAGTGGGGGATGCTTGTTAGCTATTGTTCAACTCTTTCAATGCAAATCACTCTCTCTGGACTGTTGACTCATTTCTCCATTACGTGTTTTATTTCGTTTCTTACCTTCCTATCATTCATTCTCTCTCTTTCTCTCTCTGCTGCTTTTCCTACTTTGGGGCGTAACTGAGGTGAAAGACTGTGTATGGCTTTGTTTTTTCATCTCCCAACTAGAAAAGGTAACCAAGTAGCTAGGTTCACAATGAACTGCAATCACCGTCACAGATTAAGGGTATTACACTCCAGAGTATGCTCAATGAGTCAAAAAAGTAACGCTGGGCAAGTCACCCAATTAGTGTGTATTTTAATAAACGCTAACTATGAATGCTGTCAGTCCTCCCATAAGGTTCCCAGCCATTATCCGTTTTCCTGGCCACGCATGTCATTCTTTTTTTTTTTTTTTTTTGTGGTACGCGGGCCTCTCACTGCTGTGGCCTCTCCCGTTGCGGAGCACAGGTTCTGGACGCACAGGCTCAGCAGCCATGGCTCACGGGACCAGCCGCTCCGCGGCATGTGGGATCTTCCCAGACCGGGGCACGAACCCGTGTCCCCTGCATCGGCAGGCAGACTCTCAACCACTGCGCCACCAGGGAAGCCCCGCATGTCATTCTTTGATGACCTTTGCCTTACTTTGCTAGTGAAGGCTCAGATGTTTGCCCAGGGCTAAGACTGCCCCTCCCCCTCCCACCTCCAGGCCCCACGTCCATGTGATTTTGCCACACTTAGCTCTCCAGGCACTTATTCTGACGGGGTGTTGTCCATGTGGCCTTTCCTGTCACCCTGGCTGGAGTCTGATCCCTCAGAGAGCGTGTCCTGTATTGTTTCCATCAGTCGGAATCTAGTGCCTGACACAGAGGAAGGCACCGAGAATGAAAAACTGGCTGAATCAGTGAGCCAGTGAAGTATGCATTTGCTTTAAACCACAAGAAATGCACATTTGGAAAGTGCTGGAGGCAAGATGCTTCTAAAGCTGCTGATACGCCGTGCAGTTGGTCCTGTACTGATGAACCGCGTGGCCGTTTGCTTGATTTGCCGTAGGTTTTAAAAAGTTGTAAGGGTCTAGAATTTTAATGGAGAGTCTTGTGGTGTTTCTCTAGCCTTCTTCATCTCCAGGCAGCAGAAGCAGATAATTGTCATTTAAATTTTCCTGTGCTTTGTGAAAGACGATCTTTGCTGATGTGGATTTTCCACGAAGCTAAAGAAGTTTCAGGCTTCAGGGTGAGCTCACGTGGTCATATGTTGAGAATGTTTCTCAGAAGGGACACAACCACACTGGTTAAGACGCTGTTTCTTTCCCCTCCAGAATCTCCACTTTGCAGCCCTGCTGTGCCAGCCAGTGGCGGGAGCTACAGGAATTTCTGGGACCTGGCTGAGGGGAAGTTAGGCTGGGAATATGCCATTTTAACAGCGATTTGAAAAGCCATTTCAGAATGTTTCAATCAAATCAGAAATTCCAGACTTCTGATTTTATGAATTTAAAAGGTACCTTTATTTAAAGGTTATCTTTAAACTTATTTACAAAAGAACTGAGAGGGAAAATTCAGATAAAAATCAACAGAATATGAAACAAAAGCAATCGGTAACAAGCAGTGACATTGATAGAAATTATTCTCATGTTGAGAAGTAAGTGGTATAAAAATTTTTCAGATCAGACTGAAAGTGGTCATTCAGTAAAAGGGAGAGGTGAGTTTCTAGCAGAAGTATTGAGAGGTAATGTACAATTAATTATTCTGTAAGAAAACACAAAATGCCCCGGAATTTTTACAGATTATAGGTTAAAGATGTTGATAGAGGTTGTCCAAAATTTGATAAGAAATGTAAAATATTTACCTGCTATTATCAACTAGGAGTTGTGAAGCTGAAAAGAACTTTTCTAAGCTAAAGCTAATAAAAAAAAAAACTAGTTTTGATGACATGTGCTAGAGGAAGACTGGATTATCTTCCCACCACCTCTAGAAAATTATGTTATAAAATCATTGCCATAAAGAGGCAATTCAAGAGATAAGCAAGAAATCTTATGGAGTGATGTTAGCTATGTCAGGCCATTAATGAGTCAAATATAATGGATTCTTCTGGAATTTGCGAAGTTTGTGGTATTTGTCAGCTTTGTAACATAATTTATTTGGATTTCTCCTTCCCACTACATCTTGACTTTTATGTTTGCATTTTGTATACTTGTTCATAATGTGGAAATTTTAAACTTTTAGTGGGACCCTTTCTGTGGGTTTAGGGATCCACACATTGTACGACTGTCATAAGCTCAAGTCCATTCAACAAGCCATGAGGGCCTTCAGGGAGGTTTCCAGCCTCCCTGTAGGGAGGGGCTATCAGGGGTCATTAAGTGGGGGTGGGGAGGGTGGAGGGGCTCTGAGCCTTTTCTAAGAACCCTCTTCATGGAAAGTCCCTTCTTTGCTTATTTCCCCTGATTCCTCTCTGTCTTCTATTCATAGCAGAACAGAAGCCGAAAGAAGGTCTTAAATGACCAAAATATCATACTGCTTCAGAGAACTTTGGTAATGACAACTCCCTAGTCACCAGTTAACTTCTGAGTATATAAAAGGCAGGGCATGGATTTATGCTAGTTTAAAATAATTAATAACCCTTCTCAGTAAATATTTTTCTCCTGAATTTCTTAGGAATGGAGGAATGGGCTCCAGCCTCTGACTCAGCTTTTACTGACAATTCGAGCTTAGTGGATGATAACTTCAAAAGGACGAGAACTGAAATCAAATAGCACACGATTCACGAGCAGAAATAAGGGGATTTTGATAAAGAGGAGTAGGTGTCAGAGAAGGAGGAAATGGCTGTGACACGGTGTTATCAGGGAAGGATTTTCCTTCAAAAGTGGAATTGGAGTTGTGTCTGGATGGATGGGAGAGAAATTGGATTTCTAGAAAGAAGAGGGAAATCATATCAGGAGAAAGCGTAAAGATGTGCAAAGCCACAGGCAGGGCCGGCCACCAGCATCCAGGGAGGGGCTGAGATTGGTGGGTCACAGTTCAGAGGGAGTTACATCCATTTATTCAGTCGATGAATATTTATTAAGTGATTACTGCGTGATGGGGATGCCATGGTAAGTCAGATACAGTCCGTGTCTTCGTCTATAATCTTGGAAGCAATAACTGCTGTTGAAAACACACAAAACACTAACACCAAATAACAGGACACAGAGTGAGGGGCAGGAGGTCTTCTCTGTGGAGGTGACCTGCTCTGCTTTTGGTTTAAGGTGCTGCCGTGTGGTGAAGAGATTGCAGGGCTGGACCAGAAGCAGGGATTCTGGTTGGGGCACTGCTACAGTGGGGGTAGGGGATGACGGAGTGGGGAGGGGCGGTGGGAAGTGTTCAGAATGGGGATGAATTTTGAAGACAGCGTAGATGGCTGGAATGATCATGGAGTGGGAGGGGACAGCAGTCAAAGGTGACTCATTTTCTGACCTGAGTGACAGGGCGAAGGTGGATTGTCTGCTGTAATGGGGAAGATGGAAGAGGAAGTACCATTTTCTGCAGACATCAAGGCTTCTGTTATGGACGTGCAGTATTTTAAGCCTCTGTTAGACATCCGAGCAAAGATGACATGGAGGCATTTGGATACAATTAGATAAAGCACCTTGAGCGCTGGGTGAAAATAAGACACATGGGGCACATGGACCAGAACTCAGACCCCAAACTGAAGCTGGGAGGGATATATCCAGAGTCATCAGGTTAAAGTACGGCAGGGAAGTGTGTCTTAGGTTCCTGCCATATCCAAAGCATCATCTGCAGCCCCATGGGAGTGAACTAGGGACTCCTAGCAAATGACCCGGGAGACGCACATGGAAACAGCTCTGCTCCAGCTCTGGTCCATCAGCCTTTTCCTAACAAAACATCAAGGTTATCAGTGTAGGGATGAGGGAGAGGTAGGCGTTCTGATTGGAAGAGACCTCCTGAGGAGGGATTTGGGGCAAGCCTGAGGACTGGGAGTTTTTACAGGTGTTTAAAGGTAAGGCTTCTTCAAATGAACAAGTCACGTTAGTGACAGTGCAGCTTGGGGGCCTGCTCCAGGGAGGGCAGGACCATGGATGCAGAGGTGGCAGAGAAGGCGGGGCAGAGAGACAGGGGCAGATCCCTAGTGCTTTGATGCCCGAGGAGGACTTTGGATTTGTTCTGAATGGAATGAGGAACCCCAAATCTTTATGAGTAAGGGAGTCCAGGATCACATTGCTGCAGGAATTGAAAAGATAAGCCTCTGTGTGGAATACCATGGAAACGATGGCCTGGTTTTTCCACCTGAATAATAGTTGAACGTGGTCCTTAGCTAGGATCCTCACTTACCTTTGCAACTGTCCTTATATCTTTTCATTTCTGTCTTTTCTGTCTCTTCTCTCTCTTTCCTTTCCTCTCTTCCCTTTTCTTCCTTCCTTTCTTCCTCCCTCCCTCCTTTCTTTCTTTCCCTCTCTCTTTCTCTCTTTTTTTTTTTTAGCTAGAGCACATAATTCCTTTTAGACAAATATAGATTCAATTTTGTACTGACAGCTACGTTTCCAAATTACCAGTCGTTTTCCTCTTCAGTTTCTTTATCTGTAAAATTAGCAAAGTGGGGACCTTCTTCTGCGGCCCTGTGGGGACGGACGTGAGTCAGTGACCACATACCTTGGAAGCAGACATTGTTAGGAGAACTTTATAGCCTTAGAGCCATCAGCTTTGGCCGAAGTGGCCACAATGGGATAATTTCCTCTTCAATATTGTTTAATGAGACTAATTCTCTTAAGCAAGAACAGGAAAAAGAGAGGGAGAAAAGCAGCAACAAGCTACAGAGATCTGTCTTCTAGTTTAGTCTTTACAAAGCCCTGTGAAGTGGATCCTGCAGGGAATGTGGAGGAAGGAACAGGTGTTCAGAGAGGGGAGGTCAGGGGTACGGCCGGGCACAGCTCATTAGTGGTGGGGGGGGTGAGTCTGAAGTCATTTCAAATAACAGTTTAAAAAATCATCGCTGCACAGATATTCTACAGCACCTTAGGCTCCCCGTCAACCTAATTGGTCCCTCGGATCATTTTATGGAATGCAGTCTTAGTTTAAGAAACTGCTCCCATATTTGAAAAATGAGATCATTTACCTTAACATTCAAGATCGAACATGATTTCACCATCAGGAGTTCCACAATGACTCACAAAACCCAGAGCTGAAGGTGGATTATTCCAGAGCCAGGTTGCCTTTCTTTCCACCTATTTTAAAATCTGTGTCATCATGAAAAACAGTCTCCTAAGGAACTTGTGGGTCATGCCCTGTGTACAGACCGAGTCCTGAAGGAGGGATGGCAGAATCTGGCCCAAGCACAGCGGATGGAATGGTGGGTACCAGAGAGCACCTCACAGGTCAAGACCTGTTTCTTATGCAAGAAAACATTCCCAGGGCAGCTGAGCGGGTGAACACAAGAAAACCGACAAACCTGGCATCATTTTGAAAGATACCCACTTCCAGACGGAGGGTGTGGATGCTTTGTGTCTCCATAAGTGTTGACCAAAATGTGTGTTCAGTGGGTGACGTCTAAGTCCCCTAAGTGATTCTCTCAGGGCATCTGTAGCCAAGTGCACTAAACGTGCAGGACAGTTCTGTTCCCAACATCCAGCCTCCCTAGGCCACCGTTTGCAGCTTGTGGTGGGATGGTCTCGCTGCAAGTCCTGGTTCTTTTTGGTATTTTCCAAACTGGGTGCGTTTTTTAATTTTTATTTTTTTAAATTTTTAATTTTTTTTTGTGGTACACGGGCCTCTCACTGTTGTGGCCTCTCCTGTTGCGGAGCACAGGCTCCGGACGCACAGGCTCAGTGGCCATGGCTCACAGGCCTAGCTGCTCCACGGCATGTGGAATCTTCCCGGACCAGGGCATGAACCCATGTCCCCTGCATCAGCAGGCAGACTCTCAACCACTGCGCCACCAGGGAAGCCCATGGGTGTGTTTTTTTAATTTTTATTTCTGACCACAAATGTGTTAAAACCCTATATACATTGTTTTTATTACTCAGGGTCTTTGAAGGAAACGTAATTCAGGCTAGATGATTCAAATGAAGATCTCAGGGAAGAAACAGCTCACAGAGGTACAGGCAGTCAACCTCTGCACTCCTAGAAAAACAACCCTCACCACTGACCACTGTGGGCCAATAGATCCTTTGTATTTAAAATATTTTAATTTTTTTTTTTTTTTTTTTTTTTGTGGTACGTGGGCTTCTCACCGTTGTGGCCTCTCCCGTTGCGGAGCACAGGCTCCGGATACGCAGACTCAGCGGCCATGGCTCACGGGCCCAGCCGCTCCGTGGCATGTGGGATCTTCCCGGACCAGGGCACAAACCCGTGTCCCCTGCATCAGCAGGTGGACTCTCAACCACTGAGCCACCAGGGAATGGTTTACAAATAATTGACAAGTAAGAATAAAAGCATAACAAAAAATAACATCACCATAAGTCATAAGATGAATTTTAACAGAGAAAACTTCTGTGTAACAAAGAAACTCCAGAGCACAGACTTCATAATAGATTAAAGAATTCTTTCACACATCTTTTTACCAAAATGAGAGAATTCTCATCCCAGAATACCATCTTTCCTGTTGGTTCTTGGAAGTTATTAAGAGAGTAGATCTTAAGTATTATCAACAACAACAACAACAAAAAAAGTAATTTCATGAGGGGATGGAGGTGTTAACTAACCTTATGGGGCCATCACTTTGCAATATATACATGTATCAAATCATCACGTCTTAACCTTACATATGTTACATGTAAATAATACCTCAAGAAAGCCGGGAAAAAGTATATTCATGAACTTGTATAATCCCTTCCTCTGCAGGGTGGGCTGCACTTGTTGCCTGGCTTCTAACGAAAGAACCCAGCTAAGGTATTGGGGTCTTGATCACATGATTAGATCACAGGAGTTATGGCTTCTGTCCTGCTGGAGTGGTCTCTTGCCTTCTTGGGTTGATGCTTCCATGACTCAAGCCCCCAAGATGGAGAGGAACTGGGGGGAGGTGGGCTCCTCAAACAGCTTGCAAGGCACTGGAATATGTCATCGACCACTTGGAAGTGGCCCCTTCCCGGTGACCACAGCCCAGCCACTGCCTGCTGCTGTCTGCAGACTCCACGGTAGAGGGTCCAGCTAAGTTGCACCCAGACCCCTGACCCTAAGGAACCGTGAGATAATGAGTGTGTGCTGTTCTATGCCACTCTGTTTGGGGGAATTTATTATGTGGCAATAGAGCATCAGTAATTCCACTTTTATTGGGGAATACTTCACATATCATAAAATTCATCAATTTATTGCACGTAACTTTTTCAAAGGTACGTGTAGCATAAACATGCTCACGGTCACCTTATAGAACACTTCCCTCAACCCCTCCCAAATTTCTTCCTGCCCCTTACCCCGATATGTGTTATCCATCGCTCAGTGACTCTTGAGTTTAAGGCAATTCATCTAGAATATCATCCTTTGAAGGTTTATAATCTGAGATTTCCCTTATGCATCAATTTTACTGTCACGATTAGAGTCCGGAGTGCTCACGTCTGTCTCTTCCATTTCCCGGTTAATAAGTGTGTAAGGCTTTCCTCCTTCTTCTCTTCTTAGCTGTTAGGGGCAAGGGGAGAAATTCTGAATTCTCGGCTGTGACCAGTGAGAGCTAAAGCAGGCCAGAAGACGGAAAGTGTGTAGGGCTTCAGACTCTGCAATAAGACAGCTGAAGGATGGTGGCATGTCTTACAATTGCCTTACTTCCTAGGCCTCCCCTCATTCCTCCATTTCTCATTGTTTTCATGTTTTTAAAGCACTGTTGGGAATAACTGATGCTTAAGCATGAGTGATAATGATGTAATCTCTAGGATTACGAAATAGCAAAACTTTTCAAGTTGCAGGAAAAATGAGATCACCAAAATCCCATCATGATCTAGAATTCATGGGAGAATCCAATGAACCTGTATGGTAATAAGAAGATTACAATTTTTATCGTTTTTTTAAAAAAAGTATATTTCGTCTTTGGTTTTGGAACGATCTCTAAGAAAGGATAAAAGTCATGACATGTCATTTAAACTACTTTAAAATACATTGGAAAGCTGAAGCTCGGTCCAGTGACTCCTGGTGGTGGGTGAGAATGAGGCACGTGAGACCCCCTGGGACACTGAGGCAGGGAGCTGTTCCTCCCGCTGCAGGAGGGACAAAGGAAGTCTTGGTTTAGTGGAGGAGCCCAGTGAATGGTGGAGCCATGGAGAAAAGGCCCCTGGAATCACCCAACTCTTGCCACGGGCGATGTACCAAAGCAGGGAAGAAACCCCCGGTGTCTCCCTCTCCTCCTCAGCCATCCCTGGTCCCTTCCCGTGGCCAGAATGACAAGCTGGCACCTCCCAGGGTTGCACAGGGCAAGAGGGCAGAGGATGGGTCTGGGCAGCTCTGTGCAGAAAAGAACCTGCACTCACTTCTATGATTTCTTTTAAATCTAATGTATCTTGGGCAGTATTAACACATGTGAATACACCTTGTCCTCAGAAAACTGCTCTGAAAGATTAAGCAGAGAAGGACTCTATCAGGGAAGGCCCTGTGAAGGGTGACATTTCCTCTGAGCCTGGAAGGGGATGTCAGCACATGTTGCTTCGTTTAAAGCAGAAATAGCGGTCCAAGCTGTAACCAGATGAGCAAAGGCAAGGCGGCTAGATAAGGTGGACCGCCATGGGCTTGAGACGGGAAGAGGTGGTAACTGTGGACGCAGGCTGTGGAAGGCTGGCACACCTCTTCAAAAATCTTAGATTTTATAAGGAAAGGGTCATTATCTAAGAGCATCTCTTAGTGGCAGGCACAAAATAGGTACTCAATAAATACTTATATTAAATTAAACGCATTGAGAAAGAATCCATCAAACATCGATTTAGGTGTAGATGAATAGTAAAGCAACTTGGAGATCTGAGGCAATCATCTAGACAATTTTAAGACAGATAACCTGCTATTTAGGAGAGAGTTCTTTTAGGTCGAAATGAGCTATATTGAGTGGATTCAATTAAATAATTGCTCAAGTCCATTTTGCCTCCTTAGACGAAGGCTAAACACCTACTCTGCCATTTGGCATGTTCTATTTTTTCCTGTTGTTCAAATAGGTAATTAGGTTGTCTTTGAAAGGTCAGCTTGACTTAAAATTGTAGTCCAATGTATCTTCACACAGGAGTGTTCACATTAAGTTTTCACACTATTTATTCATTTATTTATTTATCTGGTTGCAGCAGGTGGGCTCCTCAGTTGCAGCATGTGAACTCCTAGTTGCAGCATGTGGGATCTAGTTCCCTGACCAGGGATCGAACCCAGGCCCCTGCATTGGGAGCGTGGAGTCTTATCCACTGCACCACCAGGCAAGTCCCAATTTTTCACACTCTCAGAAATGATTTCCACAGCATTAATTACAATAGTTTTGTAAATATGCTTTCCTTTAGCTAATTCTCCAGTGATTTCTTCATTCATCTTTCACTTTGTCCCTAAGAGGAACATTGTTACAGGAGAGTGAAGTCTGGGGTTGCTTTTGGAGTCATTTCTCCCACCTGCCTTTTTGTCAACGGCACATAAAACTGCTGAAGAAACTTATATTTCAATCTACAGTTTTCATTATGCTTTCGCCACTTCTAATATCTCTTCCTAAATGCCATAATTCCACACACGCTGCTGGACACCTGCCGTATGTAAACATGGAATAATTTGGATATTATTGCATGGTTCTATCAAAATCCTGAGCAGAAAAACATATGACAGCTAATATTCACCCCGGGTATGAACGAGGAACTTTTGTCTGATGTGAAAGCATTAATAATTTTATCACAGATGAGCATTTTTGAGGAGTGCCCACAGATTGCCAGTAAAAGACCATTCTTCCCTTGTGGACACGCTTTACATCACACGCCTTCCACTTGCTGATGAAATCTTACCTGGACGGTGCAGG
Organism: Phocoena phocoena; assembly: GCF_963924675.1. Lineage (NCBI taxonomy): Eukaryota > Metazoa > Chordata > Mammalia > Artiodactyla > Phocoenidae > Phocoena > Phocoena phocoena. The sequence goes on from NC_089220.1 coordinate 151,061,287, forward strand.
GCACACAATCTGTCTGTAGAGGGAGGGAGAAACACCCCCAAGTGATCATGAGCCTGTGTGTCTTTTAGGACCTCAGACAAGTTGTTTCAAACCTGGAGCAATGTCACATTGACCGGCTCAGAAGACTGACGGGAGGACCACCACGGGCATCTCCCTGCATCATTTTCTCTCCTGACTCAGTTTTAAAATCAGGTGTGAACATCATGGGGTGTACGTGCTCAACCCTGAACTAAAGACGAACTCCTGATTGTGAAGGTTTAATCCTTTGTCTCTGGGCAGCATTAGCTCCGCCACCTGACCCCCAATACTACAGAACCAACTAGCCCCTCGCCCCTTTCCCTCTGGAGGTTCTTGGTGGGTTAGTCAGGGGGGGATGGTGGGGGGCAGGCATTACAGACGATGTTACAGAAGCTTGGTCTCTTCTCTCTGGGCCAACGATGGGAACTATGTGAAATTGTAGGAGACAGTGTCCCTGAGACATTGTGCCTGTTTCTGTCCCTGAGAAGGCACATCTTTCTTTCCTTGAGCTAGTGGCCACGTGTAGGGGGGACTTTTATGAGCTTCTCTGTCTCTTCTGCTGGCTTGCACACATTCTGATCAGTGAGCAGGAGATGACAATCTGAGCGGGGACTTCAGTGGTGCAATCACCGGGTTCACAGACGCTAAGCGAAGATGTGGGTGGGAGCTGCAGGGGTCCTGCGGGGACTGAGCACCTGCCTGGTGGGTTTCTCCTTCTGGGAGTCATTCTGTCCCAGTCCTTCTCCTGAGTCTCCTCCTCATGGTCAAGCTTACCCAGCCCAAGCCCAGAGTTCTCAGAGAATGCGGGAGAAAGGAAAAGGTGCCCTGACCTTCATCTTTCTGTTCTCTGTGCTGTGGCGGCAGTAAAACAGCGCATGGGCATCAGTCAGGGGTGTGGGGCTCCTAGAATGATGCTACCCACCCACTCGGCACTTCCTGGACATTTGTTTGCAGTCACAGGACTCACCTTGTTTCAATTGTCTGTGAAGATGTCTGTTTCCCCTTCCAGATGGGGAAAACTGCAAACCAAAGGATTTCATCCTAGTTCCCTTTGTATCTTCTCCCCAGCACGCTGCCTGTCGTGTAGTAACCAGATGACACAGGTTCTTTAAAAAACAAACTGGGAACATCTTAAAATACGATTTTACCAATGGAATGAGCACAGATGTACTCTGGATGAAATCCTAACAGTGAAAAACCAAGAAAAGAAAGAATTTGTTAGGTGCGAACGTTGGAAGAGAAGAGACACCCTAGTGTTTCCAGAGAAAGTGACAAAAACACCAGCTGACCGGGAGGCCAAGGTTTCTGGGGCTGAGCAACCAGAGCAGATCAGCCTGCCCTTCAATGCACGGAAGCTGGTTTTGACCACGTTTCCCTCCATAGAAAGCCAAGAAGGAGGAAGTAAGAAGAATGCAAAGCAGCCTAAGTCTGGGGGAGACTGACAATGATCTGCGCGACGTAGGATAGCCAGCCAGCTCCTTCAGGGCTGGGGCCTGGACTGTATCACAATTCACCGTTTACTCAGCACTCGAATTCTGGGCTTCTTTATCCTGGATGGGACTTCCATTCAGAACAGATGGGAGAGTGATCATTAATAATCAATGGATAGGCTACAAATTATTGAGCACTTATGTGCCAGGCACTGCTAGAAGAGCTTTGAAAGCATCAACTCAGCACATCTGGTCTTCGTAATACCCACTCCAGTGGGGGCTGTTATTATGAGCCCATTTTACAGATGAGGTGCTTGAGGAATAGCGAGGTTAAATCACTTGCCCAAGGTCGCCAGGGGATTGTCGTTGTTATTCTATTGGGTTCTGAAACTGCGTGATGGCACAATGGGAGTAAAGAAGGACACAGAAGCTTGCCACAAATCTTTGGTTGGAGTTGGGTTTGCATCCACCTCTATCTAGGTGAGGCTGAGAAATGTATTCACTCAATGTGACACTCCTTACTTATCACATCAGTGAAATAAGTATTATGTAGAATTACCTTATAATCAAAAAATGTCATCTGAGTGCCTGCTGCTAGCCCACGTCCAACGGTCTCGCCTCTCTTGTCCAAGATCAAGAGTCTGCTAACTCGGACTTCCCTGGCAGCGCAGTGGTTGAGAGTCCGCCTGCCGATGCAGGGGACACACGTTCGTGCCCCGGTCCAGGAAGATTCCACATGCCGTGGAGCAGCTAGGCCTGTGAGCCATGGCCGCTGAGCCTGTGCATCCAGAGCCTGTGCTCCACAACGGGAGAGGCCACAACAGTGAGAGGCCCGCGTACCACAAAAAAAAAAAAAAAAAGAGTCTGCTAACTCATTTGATTCTGTTTTCTCATTTGTTTTATCAAGAAAATAATGTCTTGTCCTTCCGAGGAATGGTGAATAATATTGCATATATAATGAAGAGCAGGGGCTTCCCTGGTGGTGCGGTGGTTGGGAGTCCGCCTGCCTATGCAGGGGACACAGGTTCGTGCCCCGGTCCGGGAAGATCCCACATGCCGCGGAGCGGCTGGGCCTGTGGGCCGTGGCCGCTGGGCCTGTGTGTCCGGAGCCTGTGCTCTGCAGCGGGAGAGGCCACGGCAGTGAGAGGCCCGTGTACCGCAAAAAAAAAAAAAAAAAAAAAAACCAAAAACAAAACACCTAAAATGAAGAGCAGTGTCTTTCCCGTTCTAACTGCTTAATAATTATGAACTAGTGTTAGAGTTATTAGCAAATAAGAGTATATTTTGTACCATTAGCATGTTCTTAGGCACTCATCCTAACTGTATTATTTCCAAAAGAAAACTGCCAAATAATTTTTTTCACCTCTTTGTGCTGCATCAGCAAACCACAGATAAGGCTTACTTGCTCTCCATATAATACCCAGACCCTCCTCAGAGACGGATACAATTGTAGTATAAACGTCTCCCTTCAAAAGTGTTTAGATTGTTTGAAAGCTCTTTTGGAAAGCTCTGCTGGAAATACTCAGATGTCATGGGATTGTTACTTAAACCCAGTCCAAGGGTCTAAGGAGAATTGGGTGGAGAAATATCCCTTCCATCCATTTCCAGTGGGTAGAACCATGACGTGCTCTATGTATTTGGTCCAAAGTGCAAGGCACTATCTTGTGCAAGAAGGAAGCAGAGGCTCGTTGAGGTCATATAAGTTGCTCAGGACCTCAGGGCTGCGCATCAGTGACAAGCTGGGACTTGAGACCCTTCCAGCCAATGCTCGAACCCCGAGCCCCTGTCACGCCCCTCTGTGGGCTCAGTGCTTGCAGGGAGGAGAAGGATGGGTGTGTGTGGAGGGGACATCTCCGTGTGAGCCCCATTAGCAAATGCCAGGACTGCACGATTCTTCACCTACAATTTGTTAAGAAGATATATTGCTTTCTTTCCTTCACTTGACAGGTTTCAGCATTGTTGTTGTTGTTTTTTTGAAATAATACAGTTAGGATGAGAGCTCAAGAGCATGCCAAATTAATGTAAACTGCAAAAAGGTATTTCCAAGAATTGGAGAAGACCCTCTCTTCTGTTTTGATAAATAATGGTCTTTGAGGGAATCTCCAGAGAATCGGCAGGTGCTCTGGGAGCTTAGGAAATGGCTCAGGCCACCTGCGTTAGGTCGTGGGCCTGGCTCTGCAGGAGTTTGGCGAGTTCACAGACATGTAAACTCAGTTTTAACCATGTGTGTTGCTCCGTGGGACATTGTCATTTCCCTCAGTCCCCACACATCTTCGAGAGAAAATCCTGGAAATCCAGCATTGTTCGCTTTACTTTCTCACTACCCTATCCAGGCTTTTCAGAAACCTCCCCGCCTCATTCCAAACAGGAAGTTTGGGCAGGCAGTTGTACAAATGGCCCCGCATTATGTGGGATGGCACCCATTGTTATCGGGACAAAGACATCCTGAAATTCGGACAAAGGCTTCAAATCCGCCAGGGTCCCAGACCCTTCAATAGCCTCGCATTGTATCTGGGGAGTGATTGAGTGAATTGGGTCACTCCAAGAATATACCTAAGCTTCTGAAACTCTGCTATTATTAGACTGCCAGAATGGAGCTACACACAGCATATGCAAACAGCGCTTGTAATAACTCGGTTCTATCTGCTCTGCATACATGCACAGCAGGGACTTTCTGAATAGATGTGGTTCCCAGCAACTGGATAAAGAAATGGGAAAAAGTGTTTGGAGAATGATCCATAACTCAGTCCTTCTAGGAACGAGTTAGGAAAAGCAAAATATTTACTAATTGGAAGTGTTATTAAAGTTTCTCTTTTGAAACGCTGTGCATAAATCATGCAATTCTTGAACTCTGAAGAGTGTATGTATTTTATATTTTGCTGGAAGGACATACTGTGTTAGAACAAACTAACTGGCTTTACGAGAAGATGGGAAGTTGGTGACAGCTCCCGGTTCACTGATGGCTTCTTGTGTCAAAGAAGTTCTGAGCATGGGATTTGGTATAATGTTTTTGTTTGTTTGTTTGTTTGTTTGTTTTGCGGTACGCGGTGGCCTCTCACTGCTGTGGCCTCTCCCACTGTGGAGCACAGGCTCCGGACGCGCAGGCTCAGCGGCCATGGCTCACGGGCCCAGCCGCTCCGCGGCATGTGGGATCTTCCCGGACCGGGGCACGAACTTGTGTCCCCTGCATCGGCAGGCGGACTCTCAACCACTGCGCCACCGGGGAAGCCCAGGATTTGGTATAATGAATTGTGTTTATAAAGGGGGGCTTAATTCCACTCAAACAAGATTGCATGTAGCAGTATTTTTCTCTGTCTTAATAGCAAAACTGCTAAAATATTTTCAAAAACATCTGAGACTGCAGCTGCAACAGTTTTAAGGAGATCGCTACATATTCTCTTCCTTTTTTTCCTTCTGTATCGGACAGTCCACTCTACATACCAACTCTATTTCACATGTAAACATGTCCTCTTCCCTCAGTCCACCTTCCTGCCCTTGGCATCTGCGTTACATCTATAGAAACACGTGTGAATTATTTGTCGGGGTGATTGTGCTTTGATGGACAAAATGTCCAAGTAAATCCATAAAGGAAATCTACCTCTAATCCCTTTTAATTAAATTAAGTAATTAATTAATTTTATTAAATGTTTTTTGGCCACACCACACGTGGGATCTTAGTTCCCCTACCAGGGATGGAACCCGCGCCCCCTGCTGTGGAAGCGAGGAATCCTAACCACTGGACGGCCAGGGAAGTCCCTCTTTTAATTTTATTTTTAACTGGGTTGCCACATGCTTCCCACGATCTTTCCCTCTTATCTAGGTAAGATCTTCCTTTTCTCTGCTAACATAACGCTCTGCTTTTGAGCCCTCACATCCGTTTCATTGGCAGCTTTATGAGAACTTTACTGTCCTTGCCTACACCCCACTCCCACCAAAAGGATGCTTCCTGGCGACACATCGTCTGGCATTGCTCTCGACAGGGATACGCTGGGGCTGGGTAGAAAGTGTCCCTTTTTCTGTGGCGCAAACTCGTCCATCTCTGCATGCCGATGAAGTACTCCTGAACTAGGCACCTAAGATTCTAGAAGTCATGAATCCAAGTGGATAGATGCCACCTGCGATTAATAGTCAACATGGTAGCTTCAACCCAGAAATTCAGGGACTTACTTTCTATTTTTGCTTTGAAGAAGCCAATCGTGGGAGTTCCCTGGCAGTCTAGTGGTTAGGATTTGGTGCTTTCACTGCCGTGTCCCGTGTTCAATCCCTGGTCAGGGAACTGAGATCACATACGCTGCACAGCACCGCCAAAAAAGAAAGAAGCTAATCGCCCAGATTATCAGTCTGATTAAAAAATTAATACTATAATAATGGGAACTGACTTCTTGACAAATCAATGTGCTTGTGGTATTTCAATTAAACTGAATAATGATTTAATTAGAAGAACCCTATAAGAACTCAAAGTTATTCCGAAAATAGGGTATTCATTTTCTGTATTATGAATGGAAGAAGTGATAAGTGGATAGTAGGCAGTTTGCATGATTGATATCAACCCTTTGTAAAAATAGCCTGAGTTTCTTATTTTCATGTGATTTCTACAACATATGGTTTGAAAAAATTCATAGGGCGCTTGTCAGGAGTCTTAGAGTTACCATGAGGAAATGTGCTCAGTCTGTATGAAACTGAAGGGAACACGTGGGCTCGTGTGACGTGGAAGGTCCAGGGTGGGTAGCGCTTAGTACAGCCGGGTCCTGGAGCTCTAGCATGTCACTGCAACTCTGTTTCTCCATTTTTATCCTGCAATTCTGCTTCATTTAACGCTGGCTTTGTTTTAGACATGTTTTCTCCATCTGATACAAAGGATGATCTCCTTAGAATTCCAGGATCTGGGAAAGAGATATTTCCTGCTTCTTTACCAATCCCCACCCATCTTAGGGCTCATATTAGCCCAGTGAGGGTTGGATGCTGACTTGATGATGTATAAGTGTGTCTTGAATGAACACCCTGGCTCATGGCCTATCCTTACAGCTGAGGGAAGCCATCCCGTCTTGAATGGCAGTAAACAGGGGAGAAGCCACTCCACACACAAACCGTTCCTTTCAAAGAAGAAGGAATCTAGGCCCAAGGAGACCCTTCACTTTCTAGAATGTGGTATCCAGGTGAGCCGCACAGCTGAGGATTCACAGAAGAGGAGACGCTTCACTAGAAAATTTAAGTTGAGGGACATGAAAAATACAAGATGTTGCCATCACTGCCTCAAACGCTGTATTATATTTTCAAAGAAATAACATGTTTCCAAGACAACTAAACTCCCAGCCATCCCTCCCTCCGGTGCAGACCTTCATTTGAGGAAGGACACGATGTGACATGGTACATTTGGGGCATTGGAAACAGATGAAAATTCTCAGACCTTTCAGTGCTGGGAGCATAGATGAGGTGAACAGCAGGCGGGGGTTTCCTAACAAGACAACACATCAACAACTGCTTTTTCCTGAGTGTCTCCCAGTCTTCACTTTTAAACTGGGTAAGAGGGAAACATAGCTGGAAAGCCTCCTTGCTGCTGACTTGCAGAGGCCTCCGGGGGGACCAGACGGTGCTCTGGGCATCCTGTTTCCTTCACACTTTTGTCAGCTGATAGGTGTGCGGAATGGCGGCAGAAATGGTTACAAGCTTTTGTGCATTTAGCACACAAACTGTAACATGACCTGGTAATAAAGGTGCTGGAAACCTAGCAAAGTGTTTTGCCCTCCCTGTGATTCGCATAAGCAGTGGGACCCGGCTAATCACACTGAAAACTTAGAGGGCATCACGGCCCCCCTCATTGAGGACTCAAGTCCATCCGCCTCCAGCTCAGACCGTCAAGAAGGGGAGTCTGCTCTCCACAGAACGAGATGTCTTCAAGTTAGTGAGAATCATAGCGATGCCAATCTAGAAAGTACAACCAAAGTGCTAACTTACTGGTTTAAACTTTTAGAAATATAGGGAACGTGAAAGCAAACTCTCTGCCTTGATATACCTATCTATTGATCTAAGTCTAAAAACGCCATAACTTAGTTTTTTTAAAATAACTTGTTTTTATTTTTAATATCGAGATGTATATAGAAAAAAGTGGGTATTGATTCTATCACCAGGAAAACTTCTGCTGACATTTTTAGCAATGAGAAATAAATGACCTTCATGTGGAACGTTAAAGCAGAGTGGACAGCTATAAAATAAGCTTTCTCTTTATTCAGTTTTCTTCACCCAAAAAAGTAACAGCTGTTTATTCTTTCCTCTTTCTTGATTATTTTTCCAGAAAAAATAAATGCACGTATCAGCATGTGTGTACACATTCACACACACACACACACACACACACACACACACACACACACATACGCTTAATATAATATTTTAAATCCAGCAATGCCTGGTTGTAACTGCCCATCGGAGGACAGCTTGCTCTGTGCCCGGCAATCCATGCTCTGCCCGAGGATCATTCACTATAAGTACAGTAACTCATGAAGTGCATTTTGGTCTTGGGTTCCTATTATCCACTTATCCCCAATTTAACGGAATTCTGCCTCATTTTGGCCCTGATTCCTTTGTGTTTTGCAATGAGTTTACAGTGGGATTCATGATAAAAATAGAAAGGTATAGATAAGCATACAAAGTCTCATCATACTCAGAGACTAAGCAATTATTATGTATGAAAGATTAAAAGGAAACCACCAAAGGAAACAACAGCAAAAGAAATGATTCCTAAATCCATACTTACATGTCTTAATACTTAAATTATTTCCATTTTAAACTGTAAACTTGAATATAATGGATTCCATATGCAACTTATACGTTGTTTACATCTTGAAAAGATACATCACGGAGACACTGAAAATCTATAAATGCAATTTATCCATCTATTGACTGAATAGTCACTCTACTCTGGGTGATGCAAAGATAAGACATGGGAATTCTCAAAGAGGTTAGTCTAAGGAGGGAAAAGGATACCAGCAGAAAAACAGCAACTGTACATTATAACGTGGCAAATGTCTAGCTAGCCCTCAAAATAAAGGGCTTTTTGTAGCCTGTAGATTTCCACATCAATGTAGAAACCCTACTTCCTTCCAAGTCACCTCACAGGACAGGATCGTGAGTGGTACAGGATGTTCTGGGCAGGAAAGAGCTGGGATGAGGAGAAAGAAAAGAGAGGGAGAGTAGAAGGTATATCAAAAAAATTAGGATATACATATAGGTGACCTCAGAGATATTGCGGTCTGGTTCTAGAGCACAGCAATAAAGCAAATGTTGCAATAAAGTGAGTCCCACAAAGTTTTCCATTTCCCAGTGCACATAAAAGTTTTTTTTACACTAGACAGTAGTCTATTAAGTGTGCAATAGCATTATGTCTAAAAAAACAATGTATACACCTTAATTTAACAATACTTTATTGCTAAAAAAAGCTAACCATCATTGGAACCTTCAGAGAGCTGTAATGTTTTTGCAGTAGTGACATCCAAGATCAATAAAATGAAGTTGCTTGGATGCTCCTTTTTGGGGAGTTTGCCTCTCCTTAGGCAAAAGCTGCGCCCTGCTAGATTCAAAAACAAGGCTTTGATGTGATTGATCTCTCTAGGAAGACATGTCTTAACTCTGAATTACAATTCCATTAATTCATGTTGAAGGAGTTTTACAAACATACCTCCTTCTTGGGGCAGGAAAGACATGTTTGCTCCATCCTAGAGAGAATGGCTTCTCCCACACTTCATTTCATCGTCCTCGGCAAACATTCATGGAACACGTTTCTGTGCTATCATTCAAGGCACACTGAGGGGTGAGACGAGTAAGATGTGCTCTTTGCACCAGGGGATCCACAGTCCAGGAGAAGGAAAGACACGTAAACAATGACCTACATCCGAGGGGCAGGGAAAAGTGGTGGGAGACAAAAAAGCTGGGTGACAGTGAGAGTGAACAAGCACAGAAGGGCCAACACAATGCCTTGGGGGGCTAAAGGAAGATGTCCTTCCAGGGGAGGCTCAGGAATGATCCCAGGTCTGCAGCATTTGGACTGAGCTCCGAAGGCTTAGTATCCTTTTGGGATTTGTAACAGCCAAGGACAGCATCAGGGCTCAAAGGGAGCACAGTAAATGAGATTGAGGTGGGAATGCAGGGCTGCCTGGGCACTGCACGAGGTGTGTTTGGAGGGCAGTGAGACAGGGCAGGCAGATTGACTCACCAGGCATTTTTCTGAAGAAAATACCACCAACCTTATTCATTCCTCTCTGTTCCACCAGCTCGCAGGGAAGGGAGGATGAACTAGCTCTCCACCCACAGCATCCCCCCTCTTAGCTTTGAAAGGTGGTTTCCTGGACTTCCTTTGTGTGCAGGCGTTGAGTGCATAGAAAATCTGACCCCAGATCAGAGAAGACCCAGCTGTGCTCCCCCAGGAGCCTCCAAGGGTTTGGGCCCTGGTGTGATGTTGGGGCAGTGCCGTGGCTCTGGGGATGTCTGCTCCCAGGGTCTGTGTGGGGAGTGGGCTTTAATTGGACAACATCACCTACTAACACTGGTGATTCTGGGCCCTGGACCCTCCAGTTTCCTCACCTGGACAGTTGGGGTAATAATAGTACTACTTCATACAGTCGTTGTTGCAATTTACATGTCATATGTATACAGCAAATGCTCAGTAAATGTCCATTATCATCCTCGACGTCATCATCTCACAGATAATTACAGGCCTGGGTTTACATCTTGTCTCACCAGCTGTTCTTGGTGTGTGGGGTAGGGGGGAATTTACTCCATGCTGTAAGCTAGAGGTTTCTGATCTTTAAAGAGAAATAATGCCCTCAGACCAGGGGGAAGATTCATAAGTGTAAATGGGAAGTGCCTGGTGAGTGGAACAGTGACTGAATGTGGTAGATACTCCCTAAAAGTTAGATTCGACTCTTCTGCTGAGAAATGAGACCAAGGTGTTCGAAGACTGGGCCCTTTGGAACCTGGTGCCCGCTGAGCGTGTGACCCTCTCATGTCCTGTATCCTGTGACGCAGGGAAGATGTCCTGCCTGTGGGTCACTCCTGCAGCCCCAACCCCTCCCTGCTGGGAGGGCCCAGAACATCGCAGGGCTGAGCTGACGCCATCGCACCTTTACTCCTGCAGCCCCTGCCCACAGGCCACCTGTGCAGAAGGTGAGTCTGGGAGTCCGGAATTAGATAAAAATGCGCAGCAGGCTGGAAGCTCTTCCCACGATAGCATGTAGAGCATCTGAGTCCTGTGTCACCTTCACATCTCTGAGTCATGGTGTCCCCAACCTTTGAAAACACCCAACTTTGCAAATACGACTGTAAGTTATAATTTCCCCCTAAAATGCAATAAAACATAACTAAAAATGTAACTGACCTCTTCACATTAGTAATGCTCTTACAAAAAGGGGATAAAGCAATTTATAAAGCCATTAAAATGCTATCCAGCCGGAACGCACGCCTAAACCACCCATATTCCCTGTCACTGGTCTCTGTGTGTCTGTGAGGTGGGGCTACCAAGCCCTGTGCTGGAGCCACCAACAAACTTGACAGTCCACATGCAACTTCTCCTAAACCACCCTGTTCTCGCTAAGCCAGACGGTATTGTGATTATATAGCACAAGAATGGAATTATTTTGTAATCAGTTCAATCCTTGAATATGTCCAGTAGCTTTGTTTCAACCAGACTGCACCAGGGACTAAGGACAGGGGCCCAGCGGGCCTTCACACTCCCATAGGGCACTGCTCTCCTAGGCTTCTGGGGAATAACACCCTCTGGAGGTGTTCGGTGGTCCTGCGTTCCTCAGAGCTTTCACTCTGGGGGGACTGACATAGACATACTGCTATAGACTGAGTGTCTGTGTCCCCCACCCCCAAATTCTTGTGTTGATTCCTGATCCCCAAGGTGATGGTGTCAGGAGGTAATGAGGTCATGAGGGTGGAGCTCCCATGATGGGATCAGTGCCCTTATAATGCAGACCCCAGAGAGCCCCTCACCCCTTCTTCCAGGTGAGGACGCAGAGAGAAGATGCCGTCTGTGAACGAGGCAGTGGGTCCTCATCAGATACCAAATCTACTGCCACCTTGATCTTGGACTTCCAGCCTCCAGAACTGTAAGAAATCAATGTCTGTGTTTATAAGGGCTGGTCTGTGGTATTTGTCACAGCAGCTAGAGCGAACTGAGACAGAAATGAACAGGTGAGGGAACCACAGAATTCAGGTGAGGCTTTCTGAGAAAGTTAACAGAGGGTTTTTTTTGTTTGTTTTTTTTCGGTACGCGGGCCTCTCACTGCTGTGGCCTCTCCCATTGCGGAGCACAGGCTCCGGACGCGCAGGCTCAGCGGCCATGGCTCACGGGCCCAGCCGCTCCGCAGCATGTGGGATCCTCCCCGACCGGGGCACGAACCCACGTCCCCTGCGTGGGCAGGCGGACTCTCAACCACTGCGCCGCCAGGGAAGCCCAAGCATGATATTTTTAATCCAGCATAGTTGGAGTCAAGAAGTGAAGTTCAGCACGATCTGATGGGGTCTGTGGCCCTCTTCATCTCCACAGCAGACCGGAGGGGGCCAGAGCAGGGCATCTATGAGAACAGCATGTGTGGCCTCAGCTGCTTGCTGTCCACTCTAGAGCTGGGGTGCAGTCCTTTGCTCCTTTGCTGTTGCCTGAATGTATGTTCCTTGTCTACACTTGAAATCCGAGTATGGGAAACACTCGCTGTGTCAGCGATTAAGACAGCCCAGCGTCCATGCTCCAAAGGGAACCTCGTGGTCCTTTTCTTCACGCTTCCTCAACATCGTGTAGTGTGTCCTTGGAAGTGAAAGTGAAAGTGAAGTGCCAGTGTGAGTTCTTGGAACCGAACTGACAATGGAGAAAAGAAGAAACAGCAAAGTAGGAAGGACTGGAGTTTTGCTTTCAGAAAGAACTGGGTTATTTTTGCCTCTGCACTTGCAAGATCATGACTTTGGGCTCATGACTTAACCTATCGGAGCCTCGATTGTGTCAACCACAAAATGAAGCTATTCATACCTACCTGGACGAAATATAAGGAAGCAGTCCCTGCAATGGCTGGCGCCTGGAGGAATTAGGCCGGACCCCCTTTCTCCCAGCACCCAGCTACTCCACCAGCAAGATCATCCTGACTCTGACCCACAGTGTTCCCATCTCCCAGGCCCCATCGGGTCTTGCCTGGACCACCTCCACACGCTTGCACTGCCTCCCTGCTTCCTCTCACGCTCCCAGACCCTTTCCCCACAGCATCCCTGGATACAAAAATACAGAAATTTCTTACAAGCTTAGTCCACACCTACACTTACTTCTCCTGGAGTTTCCATCACTAATCATTTAATTGCCCAAATCCAAGGTCGAAAGGTAGCTTCTCCAGCTGTTGGCTCCCAGAGGTTTAGAAGACTCAGCTGAAGAGCGTACTGTTCTAGAAGCAGTCAGTGCTCTCTGAACGTGGTCTGCAGTCAGTCCCTCTTCAGTCAGCCCCAGCTTTGTGGATACGGGATACACACACTTCAAAACAATCACGCCTGCATGTGGATGGTGCAAACTCCAGACATTTCCTCCAGTCTTAACAAAACCAAAAGACCACTCTCTCTGTAAGTATAAACACTCACCAAATCACAGCATCAATCCCAGCTGACTGCTTTTCCACTGCAGTTATTCACTGAAGCTCTGGTGGGTGTAAGGAGCTGGGCTGGGGATGGAGAATACAGAAATAAATACATCCCAGACCTCAAGAAATTAACTGTAGAATCAGTCAGGTTAGGCCAACTATGCTTCTTTAAAGAACACCGGGAAATAATGGTGAATTCTGAGAAAACACTTGGGGCCTCACCCTCTTGTCTCCGTGAGGCCTATTGCTGGCTGGGAACTTGTTTCGTTTCTGGCCTCTGGGGCCCAGATAACACTCCCTGGGTCTTTTAAAGTCTTCTTATTGAAAGTTTTGTCAACTGGGAGATTCTGTGTGTTTATTCGTACGTCTTCATTTCCTCAGTGAGGAAGGCGAGCTCTCCATGGAGTAAAAACTGGTTTGCAAATCGTGGGATGAGTTGGAATCCTTGATGCCACAGCATTGTTATGGGAACAATCTAGATATTAGGGTAAGTGAACGATTTCATGGACTCTTTCTGAAGTAGAGAACTCCAGGAGCATCTGCTCTAGAAGAAAGTGACATTGAGCTTGGAGCTTCTCTGGCTAATTTGATGGTTCTCGGGACCAATAGTGTTGGGGTGTGGCCCAGGAGTGTCTGTAGCTTCAATGAGCACGTGGGATTGAACTACACTGATCCTACAGGTCAGGTGATGGCCAAACGGTGTCTTCGGGTAAAGTCAAAACTCTTCCCCTATCTAACCATAGAATTCCATCTCTGCTCGCAGTTCGCCTAAAACCAATTTTCTTACCAAGGACAACCGTCTGGATTTTCCTGCATCTGATCCTAGGAGTAACAGCTGCTAAAAACCCATGTGAAATTTACACCCACTCAAAGCAAACCTTCCTTGCGCTCAGGGACACCTCAAAGAACACTCATCCCAGACTGGGCCCCGTGGTTCGCTGTCCTCTTCCCTGATCTGCATTCTTTCCTCTCTGACTTATTTTTTACTTTCTGTTTGAATTGGCTTAGTTGTATTTCTCCCGTTGATAGGACAGCGAGAGTGAAAGTTCATTCTGCCCACGCTGCACAGAACTCAATGCAAGCGCTGTCAGGAATCATTTGACATTAAGGCTGACTTTTAAATTTGCCAGGAGGGCTTTCTTTGGAGAGAGGGTGAGACGAGCACGTTCCCCTTGAAGAGAGCTGGTGCTGGTGCTGGAATTCAAAGCTCACAAACTGAATTTAAAATTTTTTGGATAGTATGTAGATGGGTGAAGGGACCCCAGACGTTGACATTGGACATCAAACAATAGACATTAGTTTTTTAAAACCAACACTTTTTTTTTCAGCCGTGCTGCAAGGCTTGAGGGATCTTAGTTCCCTCACAAGGAATTGAACCCGTGCCCCCTATAGTGGGAGCGCAGAGTGTTAACCATTGGACCACCAGGGAAGTTCCCAAATCAACACATTTTAATGTACCATTCACATCTTCTTTCTACCATCTACTCCATTTTTTTTGCATAGCCCACTGCTCTTAGAAAACACATTTAAAAATCATTTGTTTCTTGAGTGACTATCGTAGATTTAGTTACCTTGAGTTCCGGGTGGCACTGTGCCTCAGTTTTTTTATTTTTTAAATTTATTTATTTTATTTTACTTATTTTTGGCTCTGTTGGGTCTTCGTTGCTGTGCACGGTCTTTCTCTAGTTGCGGCGAGCCGGGGCTACTCTTCGTTGTGGTGCGTGGGCTTCTCATTGTGGCGGCTTCTCCTGTCGCAGAGCACGGGCTCTAGGCGCGCGGGCTTCAGTAGTTGTGGCTCGCGGGCTTAAGTGCTCCGTGGCATGTGGAATCTTCCTGGACCAGGGCTCGAACCCGTGTCCCCTGCATTGGCAGGTGGATTCTTAACCACTGCGCCACCAGGGAAGGCCTGTGCCTCAGTTTTTAACAGAATTTTGTTTTATGTGAAAGCCTGTCTTTTGTTTGTTTACACTTTTAATTTGGAGTCCCTGGGAATCTCTAGATGGGCTCCAAAAGCCATATCATCTAATAATATATCTCCTATCTCCTCCTTCTGACACAAAGTGACTTTTGAAACACTTCCATTTTCCCTTTCTGTTTCATGTACTCCAGCCCACTTTTTTTCTCCTCATTTTTTTTTTACAGTCCATCATGGAGTATTTGTTTACCAAATGTTACTTTTCTTGGATCGCATCTATTTTTTGACGAGTGCAAAGCAAACAAAGCTTTGAAGCTGTCAGGCTTCATTTTATTTATGCATGAATAACACAAATAACTTGAAAATGACCTAGCCTGTTTTTCTCAGATTTAGATAGAAAAACTGCTTCCGGGCAACGTTTATGCCAAACAGTTCATGCCAAGTTTCCAGTTTTTGTGCCAGCTGGTTTTTGCAGCCAAGTTGTAAACCTTCAGTAAACACGGTTTATAATGAAAGTGCAGACACAACCTGGGCCACGGCACAAGTGGGACTGATGTAAATTTACTCTAAGAATAAAATTCTAACAGGAACAGAACGGGAGAGAAGCAAGCTCTCAAGGGTTCCTACCATAATGCGGAAAGTATACAAATGATGATATTTGATCGCTGAAGTCCCATTAGGCTCGCTGAGGCATTTATGGATTCCCTTTGCCATCACTGCTGAGTAGCCCCGTGCTCCAAGTCACTGCTTATCACTACAAGGCGGCCTTTCCAGAGCTCCCCTCCACTTAACCTCTAATGCTGGGGGGTAGGGTGGGGGGAGGGAGAAAAGTTCAAGACACAGGTGGCTGTGTCCACAGTACATTGATCAAGGTATAAGGGAAAGAATCAAACATTTTCCTTCAAAGTCAGTTCAGCAGCATTCATTCAGGTTGACCTTGAATGACCCGATTCCATACCTGTGGTGCTGGTGGTGAGTGTTTTCATGTTACTGCACACGTGGGACCCTGGGGTCCCAGGCAGCCCTCAGGGGGAGGATAAAGTAAGAACTAGGCCCCTGGGGCAGTGCCATGAGGTGGCTCTTCTCTTTGAGAAGGGAGAGAGTAGTCTCCTTTTCATGAAAAGGGAGAGAGTCCCAGCTTCTGGGGACTTGGGAAAAGTCATTTGCCTTGAGGACCCCTAATTGCCAGAAAGGAAAGGACCCAGGACTCATGACCCAGGATCTGTGATGCAGGACCCAGGATCTAGGACCCGGGACCTGAAACTTAGGACCCAGGACCAGAAATCTGTGACCCAGGACCCAGGACTTCCTTCTTAGGTGTAGGATGATCTGCATTGCTTCACGCGTGGTTGTTTCTCTTGGGTGGTTCTGACTCAATCAGAGCAGAAGGGAGCAGAGGCTTCCAGACACTGGAAGGGGAGAGCGACTTCAGTCACAGCCATGGTGGTCAATAGAGGCGCTCTCTTGCTGTCCTGGATCCGGGGTCCCAACTCTTCACACCATCCCTCGGGGCCACCACGTTGTGGCACATAGACTGTGACCCACAGATGTCATTTAGTAAAGAGCGAGTGTGGAAGAGACTTGAATGATATCATAGTGTGTATGAAACGGACATGGGTCAATATTGGCCAGGAGTCTATCTTCCCAGCCGCAGGTTAATTCAACCTGCTCTGAAGTTGTTACTCACCTGCCCTCCATCCAGCGGCTGCCCACCCACCCCTCGACCGTGCCCATGCTGGACAGCCCTCTTCTGGATTGTGGTTCATCACCACCTGACACAGCCCTTCACAGCTGCACATGCAGTGGCGATGACCATGATGGCTTAGCAAGTTTCCAGCCTGTTTTCTGGCCTTGATGTGAGGTGGAAAACCCCCAAACTTCTACTTTTATTTGGGAGACAGGGTTTCATGTCACCACTGACAGGCACTCAGTAAATATGCTGTGGTTTGTGCCTTCCCAGGGATTCTCCTCTTGTCATCCTCAGACCCACACATCTGTCTGTCGTCTCGTGGCTATTTAGTGAACACTTGCTGTGTCCCAGCTCTCCATGTGTTGACCCATTGCATCCTGACTCCATCCTGTGAGGTGGTGCTGCATCTGCTGTTACCCAACTTCACAGGTTAGGGACCTGAGCTCACAGGTGAGGGACCCGGGCTCACCGGTGAGGGACCTGGGCTCACAGGTGAGGGACCTGAGCTCACAGGTGAGGGATTGAGCTCACAGGTGAGGGACACAGGCTCACAGGTGAGGGACCCGGGCTCACAGGTGAGGGGTCAGAGGCCCTGGGGGCTTAGCAGTCACCAGCCCTCTGCAGAGCTGCAGAAGGCTTTGCCCAGGTGGCCAGGCTCCAGTGCTCTGACTGCTCATCTCTCTTCATTTCTCTAGATTATTCTGGTCACAGTGGACAACAGGTCAGTTTACAGTCACGAGAATAGGCAGCTCCACATTCCCAGGAGTCTCAGTCTGATGTCTGCAGCCTCCTGCCTTCCTACCTCAGGCTCTGCATTGGCTCCTCTGGGCTGGAGCATTCTGTGGGGTCTGAAAGGAGCGGAGTCCCATGCACCCCACTCCTGACTCCTCCCTGGCCCTGTATCTGGGGTCCTTGCCTTGGTCTTGGGTCCCAGCTCCTGGGTCCTGGATCTTGGGTCCTGCTGTTTCTGCCCATTGCCCCTAGCCTCCTACTCGTCTGGCCCTGCTGCCCCTTCTAGCAGCTGGACAGCGGCCAGAGCACACTTCCAGGCTGTGCCCTGTTCCATCCACCCCTGAAGACCTGTGTTCCCCCCACCACACACACACACTGACACGTCACCTCTCACTGCATCTCAGGAAGCCAGGTCTGCAGCGCATGACGGATCCATGGGGAAGACGCATCTACACGATTTGTTTCTTTTCCTTAAAAAGGCAGGTTTGCTATTTTGGGCTTTGGCTTGATTTATTCAGTTATCACTTAACTGCAGAACATTCTCTCCCGTGAAACAGAGTCCTGTCCAGCTGCAGTGACCCTCCTGGGTGGGAGTCAGAGCCCAGCCCAGGACCTACCTGTAGGGAGACAGACACACAGAGGAAATAGGACTCTTTGTGTGCCCGTGGTGAGAGGGGTTCCATCAGTGTTTAAAGTGAAATAGTAAAGTCAGATAAAATAAAAAATAAAGTAAATAAAACAAAAGCAAAATACAATAAAATAAAACAAAATGAAGTGAAATACAATAAAATAAAACAAAATAAAGTAAAATAAAATATAATAAAGTAAAATACAGTAAAAATGTCAAGTAAAATAAAACAAACTAAATAAAATAAAACAAAAGAATGTAAAATAAAATATAAAACAAAGTAGGGAATTCCCTGGTGGTCCAGTGGTTAGGACTTGGTGCTTTCACTGCCGAGGGCCTGGGTTCAATCCATCGCCAAGGAACTAAGACCATGCAAGCCGTGTGACCAGAAGAAAAAAATAACAACAAAGTAAACAAAATAAAATAAAGTAAAATATAATATAATAAAGTAAAATAAAATATAATAAAGTAGGGAGGGACTGACCTAAGGAGCCTGGTGAGCCGTGGCTTGACCAGAACTACTGTAAAATCATACTGACTGCCCTTGAGCCCGAGGTTGCAGTGACAGAAGGAGCTGACTTTCTGGGGAGCCTGTGAGGAGATAGGCCCTCTTTTATCACAGCCAGACTTGTGTCCCTACAGTGTGTTGAAGGTTCAGGGTTCATATCCTAATGACAGATTCTGGAAGTCACTGCCTGGGACCCAGGAGAGCTGGGTGTTGGGAGAACTGCCACCTGAACAGGAGGAGCCGGAGGAGGAATGAAACCAAGCCCAGGATCTCATGGCACCCGTCACTGCAGGAGCATGTGGAGCCCAACTCTGGCCTTATCCCTTGCTGGCCTGGAGCCCAGATTCCTCGTCTGCAAAATGAGGGAAACCGTAAGGCAACTTTATCATCTCTCTGGCTCTAGGGGTCTGTGAAGTTAATTGGGGAGGTATCTTAAGTGTTGAGAGCATCTCGTGGAAGCCCTGACACTGGTCGAGGACACAGCAGGTGCCAACGTGTCAAAGAAATGCTTTGTCAGACCTCCACTCGTGCACGAAATTTAGTGTCTCCATCACCGTCCTTTCGACAAAAACAGGCAACCACTCCATCTTTAAAATATGAAATTGTTAAAAATATTAGAGCACACTTTCTCTCTTGTGCTTTTCTTTTTTGCTGTCATTAAAAAACAAAATGCCTTGCAACCCCAGTGGAAGTTAGGAGGTGTGGTCAAGATGGGTGAGTGTCAAGATAGAACGAGTCCCCAGAATCCAGAAGCACGGCTAACAGATGCCACTGCTACTCCACGAAGGAGATTTTCTTGCCCATGTTTTGAATCAGGCGCAATTTCTCTGTCTCCCCACTGTTTCTCCCAGGATGATTCTGCTCATGGGTCCCAGGCTGGCAGGCGTTGGGAGACCTTTGATGTGCTCATCCAGTAACAAGACGACATCAAATGGAGCTGTTACTCTGGCAGCAGCAACTCAGATGCTGTTTCACATGCCCTTTGCTGAGAGGCTCGCAGTTTGAAGTCTCCAGGGCTGATTTAAAAGCAAGTTCCTGGGGAAAGAAGTCAGAAAGTTCTCTGAAAACAGTAGTGGAAGTTAATCTCTAATAAAACAAAACGTTACCGTTCATCTGGAAAGATTTCATACATCCATGCAGGGTCAATAAAAGAGACAATATGATTAACTGATGCTGTCTATTTTAATGTTGACTTTGAAAGAGTTCACAGAGATAAAAAGGCCAAGGGCTAACTTGAAAGCTTAGATGCTAAAGATAGATGTAACAATGCATTTACAAGGAGGAGGCACATAATAAAGGTGTTTGTAAAAATAGAGTGAATGCGTGTCAATGAATTTTAAATACCAGTGGAAGAAAAAAGAAAATTAAAGAGAAAAAAATAAATCCAAGACCCCAATCCCAACACTGTGTAAAATTTGCTGTATTTAACATGTGTGTGGAATGGACTGAACACAGTTGACAGCTGCCTTTCATGTTTTGGTTCCTAGAGCTGCCCTTGGCACTCCCCACCCCATGCACTGCCTGAGGCCTAGGGAACCCCAGTTGCATTTTGAACCACCCTCAAACCTTCCTCTTATAGCCCCAGATGCTGGCATGCTGGAAGTGTTCCACACATAAAAACCTGGAGATAGGTGACCCAGACCTAGCTGGGCATCTCAGTTCCATGAAGTCTTGAGACATCTAGACTCTGCCATCCCTGAGGTGTAGCCCTCATCCTCATGGTCCAAAAAGGCAGTTGGAGCACCCATCATCACATGTAGGTTCCAATTAGCAGGATAAATGGAGATTCAAAGAGAAAGCAGAAAAGACAGATTTTTAAGGAACACTCCTGGAAACTGTCACATGACACTTTTCTTCACATTTAGCTTCAAAATAGAGGATCTATTCTGAGCAGTCATTTGTCAAGATAAAGTCCAGGGGTTCTGTTTCTATGGAACATCAGGAAAAGAGAAATTAAGGGCCAATCATCAGTCTCTACAAAGAAGAGAATAAGCGATGTGAAGAAGGTGCTAGGCCTATGGACAAAAATAATGAACAATATAATGGGAAAAATAATGGAAAAGAATTTTTTCAAGTTTGGGTACAAGATTCCAGGAAGGACAGAGATCCGTGAGCGGCCCCAGGACCTATGAAGCTGACCTGTTGGAAGATGCTTTTTGAATCACAGAGGGAAGTTATTAGATATTAAGAGGCCCATGGACCCTGTTAGAAATGGTCCAGAAAAAATATGAGTGTAGGAAAAAACTTTTATCATAGTTGCTACTGGGTCTTAGGATTGTAAGAATTTTGGATTCATCTCTCTTGATATCTAATTAAAAACTCTAAGAACGCTCAAATCACGCATTCAGTCATTCCTTGGGCAGATGTTTGAGTTGTAAATACTCTGACAGTCCCTGGAAATCAGCTAATGGGAGACTGTTCCCCTCGACTTGTGACTTGTTAACAGACCTTGCTAGTTAAACAGATGATCTCAACCTATTCTCCAGCCAGTAGTCAAATTGTTGTTTACAGTCGTAGCTATAACAACTGATTTTAAAGTTAAACATTCAGTTGATTTCTCTAGATACCCCCAGGTAAATAGTAAATGAATGTGTCTAGAGTTACGCGTATGGACTATTCCTTTTATTAACCAATTGAGTCACCAGGATGCCCCATCTCTTAACAGTACAGAGTTTACTGGAGGTTTCCGTGAGTATCTGAGTCATAGAGCTGAGTAGATGGATGTGTGGTTATCACTGGCAATTGCTCTGTGCAGTGTTTTATTCATTTCAGGACTTTTAAACCGTGTATAATTTAGCTTAACGTTTCCAAACAGCTCTTGACTGCAAAGGGGCCTCTCCTCACTGGTCGCAGGTGTCTGCGACCACGTGCTTCGGATGTGCATACCTGATTAATACTGAACTTTGGAAAAACTTTGGAAAAGATTTCTTCTGTGTTTACTCATGAGATTTATGCAAAGCCTTTACAATCATTGTAGCTCATATCTCTGGGGATGAAAATGCACATCGACAAAACAAGTTGCTAAAGAGTGGAAATGCAGCCAATTAAAAGGAGGCTGCCTGATTTCCACAGTGGCTGCAAACCAATGTGACCGTATTTTTTGGTTTTGTTTTGTCTGAGTTAGTTCTACTTTGAAAACATCAATTTCAGCATCTTGTAGACTTTTGAAAAAGACACGCTATATTGGTAATTTAATTTAGTAGGTTGTAAAGCAGTGTTTTAAAGTAGAATGGAGTAGAATGTAATAGATGAAAATATCATGGAATATAATGTAACCGAGTAGGGTGGAATAAAATAGAAAATATAGGGAATATGGCTTCCAATAAGAGTAAGAAAATTTTTATGAAAATATGCTGGCAATGCTCTAAGTAGCTAAGGACAAGGATGGGGGCTGGAGGGAACAATTATATGTCATCTTGGTATTCCTGTTATATATGGTAACTTGAAGATTTTCCTTCCTTTTTTCCTTCCTTCCTTCCTTCCTTTCAGTTTTTACTTTTATTCTTTTGTTTGTTCATTTTTTCCCTCCACCTTTATTGTACATCATGGTCAAAAAAAGATGAAAACACTCCAATGTAGACCAAACTTCAGATGTTAGACACAGACAGAATAGGAAAATAATGATCACATTTAGAATTTTATCTTCCAATTCCAAAGGAGTTATGTAATCTATTAAAAGTAGGGACGGGGCTTCCCTGGTGGCGCAGTGGTTGAGAGTCCTCCTGCCAATGCAGGGGACACGGGTTCATGCCCCGGTCCGGGAGGATCCCACGTGCCGCGGAGCGGCTGGGCCCGTGAGCCATGGCCGCTGGGCCTGCGCGTCTGGAGCCTGTGCTCCGCAATGGGAGAGGCCACAACAGTGAGAGGCCCGCGTACCGCAAAAAAAAAAAGTAGGGATGTAAAGCTTCAAGCAAAACTTCTTTCATTTAATTAAACAAGATAAATTTATAAACCTCAAAGGTCTTGTTTACTCAGCTTTCTGTCACCTTTGCAGAAATCTAGACTTTAAAAAAATCACTTTACAGCTATATACCCCTCTTCCCAAAATAAAATAAAATTTCTTTTTCACATCTCTAAGAATGAGTATTTAAATCAAATGTACTTACTTGCAAGGTGAACTAGGTTAAGGACTAGATCTGGAAGGCAAAGACAGCACCTCCTCCATCAATTTATTAACAAATGCTTATTAAGCATCTTCGTACCAGGAAAGTGGCAGAGATCAATTAGAACAAAGGGAGGTAAAATTCCTGTCCATATGGAGCTTACCATGTAGAAGATACTCAGAGGCTGAAGTACAGGATTTCTTTTTGAGAGTTATTTGGCTTCTTTGTGGAATACAGAGTGGAGAGAGGCAGAGGATTTGGCCATAAGGGGGAGGAAAGACCTTGACCATAATGAAGGAGGAAACAGGGTGGGCGGGGGGTGTGGGTCTCCTTGCAGAGACCCCCCTGAGTGAGAATCCTCACCCTGCCTCCTCCGGCTCTGGGTCCGCAGGGAGGGACAGAAGCTTTCTGTCTCAGTTTCCTCATCTGTAAAGCCGGGATGCTAGCCAAGGGACCTGCTCTTGGCTGGTTGTGAAGGATGAATCAGGTAATACATGTAAAGGGCTCGCACGGTGCTTGGCACATGGCAAGGGCTCTTTTTATGAGTGGAGGGATTTGCCGGTAACATCTTCCAAGTCGAGTGTCAACTGTGCAGGACTTTCATTCCACACTATCCTGAGAGAGGAATGCAACTCAGGGAATAAACACGCAGGGAACTTTGCCATAAAGATTATACTCTGAGTAAGAAAAACCCATTAGAAAAGCATCTTAAATGCCGAAAGGCCCTTTGGCAGTTTAAGGAACAGTTCTGCAAATTTAACCTGCATTGGACTCTGTAAAGTAAATTGGTTTATCATGTCTTTCTGTATCTACTGCTGGTGACTTTATTAATTGCTGCTGCTGCAGCCCGGAGTATAAAATTAAACATCGTTCTGCAGAAAAAGTTTCCAGCTGATTTTTCTCTCAAATAATACAGAGTGATTTTTAAAAGATCTCAGACACACAAAGTGCTATCTCTTTTTAAGGCTTTAGGAGGGGGGTCTTCTGAACAAATGAACCAAACACAAAATAAAAGAACCTTTTTCTTTTTCCTTTTTTTAAAAAAAACATTGTAAGCGCGCTGTACATACATGAACCCCACCAGGCTGGTGGGATATCTTTCTGATTAGATGACTGCTTCCTATTTTTGGATTCCCCCTTTCACTGGATCCATTTTTATTTCTTAAAAGAGAAAAAGTGCTAGCTGCCTGCCAGGCCATAGCATTCTGGTTTGAACAGAGACATCTGGAATCTAGGCCAGGCAGGAAAGGCTTCTTTCATCCCTGCAGCCATTCACCGTAGGAGGCGTTTGCTGTCACCACTGCAGCTCCCCCTGAAGCCAGCTCTGCGGTGCGTGGCTCTGGCCCATGGCCCTGAGCCCCTGAGCCCCTGCGGGGCTGCGATATCTCATTAGCTGTGCATGCGGTTTTCTGAACGGCCCTGAATGTGATCCCGCATGAGCCCTCCTGGCCTTGCTTTTTAATTCTTACAGGAAGCTAAAGGTGAGGCTTTCACAAATCCTGGAGGGCTCGGGATGGGGTGGGAGCAAGATGAGGAAATGCAGGTAAGGGGAAAAGATGAGTGAGTCAGACAGAGAAAGGCAAAGGCTCCTGCTTCTCCTACAGACTTTGAAAGTAACTCTGTGAGCTTATATTTTGGGAACTTAGGAACAAAAGGGAGAGGACAAACTTTTACAAATGGAAGGAGTAAAAATGCAGCTTTACCACGAAATCCAGGTGGTGAACTCCCCATCACCTGACTGAGAGTAACCTCCCCAGGAAAGGTCTCTGTGGAGCAGGGAATGATGTTGTTTACTAGAAAATACCTAACAGGACTCCCCTGGTGGTGCAGTGGTTAAGAATCTGCCTGCCAATGCAGGGGACATGGGTTCGAGCCCTGGTCCAGGAAGATCCCACATGCCGCGGAGCAGCTAAGCCTGTATGCCACAGCTACTGAGCCTGAGCTCTGGAGCCCGCGAGCCACAGCTCCTGAAGCCCGGGCACCTAGAGCCTGTGCTCTGCAACAAGAGAAGCCACCGCAATGCGAAGCCCGCGCACAGCAACAAAGACCCAACGCAGCCAAAAATAAACAAATAAAATAAATAAATTTAAAAAAAAAGAAAAGAAAATACCAGCAAAACGCACTGCAGGGAGTCCTTCACTTCTTGTGGTTGTATCTGCTGGTACAGGTAGTGTCCACAGGGGATGCTGCAGGAGAGGCTCCCTTCACACCACCCCTGAAGCTGCCTCTAGATCCCTGCAGACCCCAGCCATCACTCCTTGACCTCGTTTTTGTTCCTGAGCCCCTAGAATCTCTTTGCCCCGGGATCTCATCTCTGCTTCCCCATAGATTTCTCCGCCAATTGTGGCCGGGTTTACTAACTCTGTTTTGGATGGTTCTGCTGGGGGATGGAGAGTCGGAGGACACAAGGCAACATCTTACTGGGTGGCCACTGGCATCCTAGCTCCTGTAAGGTTTTTTTTTCTAAAAATAAGTTCCTTCTCTTTACCAGTCTTGAGTTTTATTGCAAAAGCACCCAAAACATTAGCCTGGCTTAGCCTGGCCAAGCACCAAGAAGGGATGTGGTATTGCAAGGCCCCTGGAAGGGTGCTGAGGCAGAGGTGGTTAGACAGCTCCACTGCATCACAATAAATAGCTTGCAGATTTCATTCTGGGGTGTCCTACCCTGATGCCCACATTAACCTACAGTTATTAGCCTAACTCATTTGTTTTTTACTCTGAATTAATGAAAAGACTGTAAGTATCTCAGGCACTATTGTTACCAAGTCCAAGCTCACTCTGCTCGCTACACGACAGCACAATAAATCAGGAGATGAGCTGTTGAGGCAAGGAAGACCACTTTATTTGGAAAGCAAGCCGGCAGACCAAGAAGATGGCAGACTACTGACTCCAAAAAACCATCTTACCGGGGTCTGCATGCCAGTTTCTTTTATAGAATCTGAGAGCGAAGTATAGTAAATAGGCAGAATAGAGAGGGGGAGGCGGGGAGGAAGTAAGGTAAGAAGGGCCATCAGTCTTGCAAAACATCTCCTGGAATGGCCAGCCTCGGGGAGGGGGATGTATTAATTTCTTCTTTTTTGCAGCCATCCACAGGTGGGCGGGGTTTCCTGAGGCAGGCCATTGTGTATGATTATAATAACAAAAGTAATGAAAAGCAAAGGTTAAAGTCAAAGAATCAGATCTAACGTGGAGTCAAAATTGGCTCTTCCCTGTTACACTATGTTACCTGCTTACGGTATTCATCTTAAGTAGGTCTCAATGCTGACATAGCTAACATTTCAATGAGAATCACACATAAACAAGAGTTTATGATGAAATGTGGTAGATGCTAATAAATCCATTGATAAAATAACATGACTACAAAGCAGGTTTGAAATGTCTCCTGCTTTTCATATGAAAGGGGTTATTATAAGCTTAAGCTGGTGACACTGGGTGGAATTAATTATCTGCCTCCCTGAGAATCTTATATTCTTAAACTGAATATCCCGAGCCTTGAGAGTATTTGGTTTGGAATCCTGGCTGAACTACCTCCTAGCTTTCTAAACTTTGTCAAATTGTAGATTCTGTACCTCAGCTTACTTTTCTGTCAAACGTGGATAATAAAATGTGCGAGGCTCCTACGTGGTTCTGAGAATGGAATCAGTTAAGTGCTTAGATTAGTCTCTGTTCCACAAGAATCCAGTAAACTTTAGCTCTTTTACCACATAGGGTGGTGCTTATTCTAATTATCATCGTTAGTGTTGATGAATTACCCTGTCACCGCTTTTTCTAGGATAAAAATAATACTTGAATCCAGTTGCACCCACATGAGAGTTGAAACTAACCAAACTGGTTAGAGGGACTGGGTATTATTCATGTGACATGTTTGGAAGGCTGACTTGTCAGATTCCTACTGACTGTGCCATAGGGGCCAAATTAGCAATAAAGCTTTGGTCAGAGGAGTTCAATAACCATTCTTGTAAAAGATACTAAGATACTTACGGAAAAAAGATGACTTTTTGTAATAAAAAAGGCCAAACTTCTCAGAAGATGAACTCAACATGCACAAATAATATCAACCATTGGATCAGAATATTGATCTTGGAACCCACCTGAGTATTTCCAGACTCAAGGCCAGTCCATTCCAATTGGCTAAAGCACAGGTCCCATTCCCGGAATATCCTATCCTGCTGTAGGTTATAAAGACTAGGTGCCATAGGATCTTTTTTCTCTTCTGGAGAGGCTGGAAAGAGGAAATCTTTTAATTACAAACGCAACTAATCCTGGATGCTTTATAGTTAAGAGTTTACTCTTGAGCTTATTTATTTCATTTTGCATATTATCACAGGCAACGAATAAATGCCATTGGATGTTTTAATATTTTGACTGGGATTCTCCTTAGCTAGATCATAGAGCTCATTAGATGCATGTTGTGAACTGACTTGTGTCCCTCCAAATCCATATGCTGGAGCCCTAACTCCCCATGTGACTGGATTTAGAGATGGGGCCTTTAGGGAGGTAATTCAGGTTCAATCAGGTCATAATGGTGGGGCTCTGATCCAGTAGGAGGAAGAGACACCAAAGAGGACTCCCCCTACACCACTTCTCTCTCCACTCACAGAAGAAAGGCCATCCAAGGACAGTGTGAGACGGGGACCGTCTGCAAGCCAGGAAGAGAAGTCTCACCAGGAACCAGCCCTGCCGGCCCCCTGATCTTAGACTTCCAGCCCCCAGAGCTGTAAGAAGTAGATGTCTGCTGTGTAAGCCGCCTGGCTCAGGGTTCTGCTATGAAAGTCTGCGCTGACTAATGAAGCACTTTTTTCCAGTTTCACATCATCTCAGGCAACAGAAGACATGCTGGATTTTCTACCCCACCATCATCAGAGTCCCCTTTCCTCAGGTTTTTGTAACACTTTTCTCTGTTTTCTTTAAGCTGTACAGACAGCTCCCTCCAGACCTTGGATGTCCACCAACACTTTCCTGAGTTCTTCATGTTCTCGTTTCCTCGCACATGAAGGCTTTTCAAGATTTTGCCAGAATTCTTCTCAAAGCCCTCGTAGCATCTATCCTCCACTGTCCCAAAGCCAGCGTGCATTTTTAGGTGTTTGTTATGGCAGCACCCTGCTGCCAGGCACCCAGATCTGTCCTGGTTACCTATGACTGCAGGACAAATCACGCCATTTGCAGAGACATGGATGGGCAGAGACTGTCATACAGAGTGAAGTAAGTCAGAAAGAGAAAAGCAAATATCGTATAATATCACTTACATGTGGAATCTAGAAAAATGACACAGATGAACTTACTTGCAAAGCGGAAATAGACATACACATAGAGAACAAACATGGATGCCAAGGGAGGAAGAAGGGGGTGGGATGAATTGGGAGACTGGGATTGATACATATAAACTATGTATAAAATAGATAACTAATGAGAACCTACTGTATAGCACAGGGAACTCTACTCAATGCTCTGTGGTGACCTAAATGGGAAGGAAATCCAAAAGAGAGGCGATATATGTATAAGTATAGCTGATTCACTTTGCTGTACAGCAGAAACTAACAGAACACTGCAAATACTCCAATAAAAATTAACTAAAAAAAAACTGAAAAATGCACACATTTTAAAAAGTCATATTTACTAAGTTTGCAAGCCTGATATGCTCGAGTAGGGAAATGGTTAAACGTTTTAAAATAAAAGTCACTTACATCATATTATTCCTTTCAAAGTAAAGGATATGCATCAAAAACTTGAAAGTTAAATTAACTAACTCATACATTTACCCCTATATTTCCGATTCTGAGACAGTGGTCCACTTTATGGACATGTAAATTTAAAAGATTTCACCCCAGTTAGGGGCCAACTCCATGACCTCGCTGTCTCACCTTTAAAGTAAAAATCTAGTAGATCTTCCAACATGACCTTTGACACCTTGACAGTAACTAACCCACATTCTTCCCAAGGTTTCATGTCCCATCACTTAACCCACTGAGCTTAAGTGGCAACATTTTAAAGTGTACAACCAATAATTTATAAAGAACTGTATCTTTTAAAAAAATGTATATACTCTCAAAATGAATGTGCCCTCGAGGTTCAAATACCCAAGGCAATGGCTTTTAGGAGGGTCTGACAGAAGGACTTTACATTTAATTTTAAATTTGCATATAATTTGCTGCTGCATTTGAAACCATCTATTCCCCAGCAGTGCCCTTTCTCTCTGTAGTCTTTAATCCCCTGTTGTACTGCTCCATAAAGATGCCAGTGGACCTCTTCACCTTTCTATCGGGGGTCCTTCAGTAATTTTAGAAGCATGTTTTATTTTCGACTTCGTGAATACAGAAATGGACACAAATGTGCCTCAGTCAACGGCTCAAGGACATGTAGAAAAAAGCCCTTCTCCCTGAGGGACTGCCCTCTTTCAACTAGAGCTGGCTAATGCACGCTTTGCTTTTAGAAATCACTAGCTATTGGTACCTGAATTGGGATAGACTGGACGATAACCCCATAATATGTGAAACGTATTTTATGAGAAATGTAGTCTCAAATTTTCCCCAAGTTAAAGATATTCCAGACAGTTAATACTTTCTTCATTTTAATGTCCAAACCAGGTAGCTTCATCTTCCCTTAGAAATTATTAAAAGATCTATAGCACAGGTCTAACGAATTCCTTCTCATGAAATACTTTCCACAGCATTATCTGTTCTCAGGAACTCAGTATAACTTCTCTATTGAGATTTAGAATTTATTTTCCCCATGCTTTTATTTTTATTTATTTTTATTTTTTGCAGTACGTGGGCCTCTCACTGTCGTGGCCTCTCGCGTTGCAGAGCACAGGCTCCGGACGCGCAGGCTCAGTGGCCATGGCTCGCAGGCCCAGCCGCTCTGCGGCATGTGGGATCTTCCCGGACCGGGGCACGAACCCGTGTCCCCTGCATCGGCAGGCGGACTCTCAACCACTGCGCCACCAGGGAAGTCCTATTTTTATTTTTAAAGACAATTTTTCTGGAGCAGTTTCAGGCTTACAATAAAATCAAGAGGAAGGTACAGAGATTTCCCAATTTCTCCCTTCAGTACCTGCCACATGCCCAGTCTCCAACATCACTCCCCAGATGGTACATTTCACCAATGATGAACCTTTTGACTAGGTGAAAATTATAAACATACACATGAATGAGTGTATGTGCATTTATCGTTTCAATTATGGACACGTCATCCTCACCCAAGGTCCACAGTTGACATTTGGGGTCACTCTTTGTGTCATATAGTCTGTGGGTTTGAACAAATGTAAAATGATATGTATCCTTCATTACAGTATCATACATAGTAGTTTCACTGCCCTAAAAATCCTCCATGCTCCACCCATGTATCCCTTCCAAACCCTGGCAACCACTGATCTTTCTACTGTCTCCACACTTTTGCCTTTTCCAGAATGTCATAGAGTTGGAATCATACACAATGTAATATTTTCAGATTCGTTTCTTTCACTTAGTAATAGGCCTTTAAGTTTCTTCTAAGCCTTTTCTTGGCTTGATAGCTCATTTATTTATTTATTTATTTATTTTTCAGGACTGCCTTGGGTCTCAGTTGCGGCATGCGGGGTCTTCGTTGAGGCATGCAGGATCTTTCATTGCGGCGTGGGCTCTTTGTCATGGTGCACGGGCTTCTCTCTAGTTGTGGCATGCAGGTTTTTTCTCTCTCTAGTTGAGGTGCGTGGGCTTAGTTGCCCCGCAGCCTGTGGGATCTTAGTTCCCTGACCAGGGATCGAATCCACGTCCCCTGCTTTGGAAGGCAGATTCTTTACCACTGGACCACGAGGGAAGTCTCCGATAGCTCATTTCTTTTTAATGCTGAATAATATTCCATTATCTGATGGACTGCGGTTTATCTATTTACTGACTGAAGGACATCTTGGTTGCTTCCAAGTTTTGACTACTGTGAGTCATAACCTCCTCCCACAAAAGTAATCAAAAGTGTGGGTGAGGTCTTCCCTGGTGGTGCAGTGGTTGAGAGTCCACCTGCCGATGCAGGGGACACGGGTTCGTGCCCCGATCCGGGAAGATCCCACATGCCGCTGAGCAGCTGGGTCCATGGGCCATGGCCGCTGAGACTGCGTGTCCGGAGCCTGCGCGTCCGGAGCTGGTGCTCTGCAACGGGAGAGGCCACAACAGTGAGAGGCCCGTGTACCACCAAAAAAAAAAAAAAAAAAAAAGTGTGGGTGAATATTTATTGCAGCAAATTCCCTTTCTGTGCAAACCATATTTTGTTACAGTTCATAACACATAGAGGTACAAGGAGGCTTAGGGATGCTCGGGTTTATCTTGAAAGCAGAGGTAAGAGAAAGGATGACCCCTCACAGCCCGCTAGTCAGTGGCCTAGGTAACAGTGTCCTGCTGCCTTCTGAAGCCACCCTCCCCACTGGGAAGCTCTTATTCAGGAGATCAGTTCTGACTCATTTAGCAAAATCCAACGTCTCACGCTGTTGCTTGGAAGTAGCCAGGGCTGTGCTACCTGCAGCTGGCTATGCACCCTGTGAGACAAGGAAGATGAACGGACCTGAGCCAGGGATTCCAGGTGGAGCCTTTGCGGTCCTGCTGCCTTTGGGGAGTGTTTTCAGGGAGTAGAGGTGGGAGTGGTGGGCTGGGGTCAGTGGAGAGGGGCTTCTCCCCTCACCTGATGCTGGGCAGTGGGGACTGTAGCCCAGAGCAGCTGCCTTCTCTGTGCTCCTGCCCAGCCAGGGGCTCCAGCCTTCTTCCTGGGGAGGGTCTGGTGGGCAAACGCTGGAGGGTTAAGGCCTTTGTTGGTTATTTTCATTTCTATCTCACAGAGGACTTCTCTGCTAGTATACTTTATTAGTTGTGACGATTTACTTACCAGCCACTTGAAAAATGTCACCTGAATGTGTGGCAAAGTGTCTGTTGGGACATGAATAAGCTTCATGTATTTCCCTCTCTTCTGCTCAAATTTAACCAAGAGCCATTCAGCATTTCCACTGAAATTCAATGAACGTCTCTACATAGCGACATCTCGATAGGGTTCTGAACCTTTTCTTAGATAGTATTGTAAAATGGTTCACTGCAACCTTGATCTGCACTGAAAACTTGGAATCCAGATGAATGTTTCCTGGTTGGTCCTCTGGGGAGGGGGGGATGTCGCCAGAGCACTGGTGAGACCAGTGGCTTTGCAACTTGGTCTTTTTATTGTTTATCTTTTTTCCACAGCTTTATTGAGTTATAATTAACAAATAGAAATTATATATATTTAATGTGTACAACTTGATGTTTTGATAGATGTATATATTATACTATGGAATATTATTCATCCTTAAAACAATCCTCCTATTTGTGACAACGTGGATGGACCTAGAGGGTGTTATGCTGAGTGAAATATGCTGGACGCAGAAGGACAATATAGATGACTTCCCCGACATGAGGATGTAACTGGTCTTTAGTTCAGACATTTCCCTAGCTCACTCTGTATCTGGTTGAGATGGGGTGATGCAGGAGGGTTTTAACCTTAAATTATTTTGAAGGGGTGAATTTATTCAAAGCTTATAAAGTATGAGTTGTGCCTTTCCTTCCTAAGGCCCCTTCAAAGGACTCACGATTAAATTCCTGTAGCTATACTTCATCTTTGGCCCAAATTTCCATCGGGGTACAGAGGTTTTATTTATCTAGGGAGTGTATTCTAGTTTTTAAAAAAAGTTATACCAAAGCAAAAAAATGAGTAGACTCCCCAGTCAAAATTCTCTGAACATACAGGCAACTCCAAATGTTCGAAGTGAATTATAAACAGTAAACAAACATGAGATCCTCCCCCTTGGGGGCTAGTGATCAAAACTAAACACCTGAAAAACACCGTTCTGCTCTCTGCTTCTATGTGACTGACTTTTAAAGATTCCACATGAAAGTGAGACCATGTCGTATTTTTTTGTTCTGTGTCTGGCTTATTTCACGTGGTGTAATATCCTCCAGGTTTGTGCTTGTATGGAAAATGGCAGGATTTCAATCTTTTTAGGGCTAAATCATATTCCCGTGTGTGTACACCACATCTGCTTTATCCATTCATCCACTGATGGACATTTAGAGGTTGCTTCCACGTCTTGGCTATTGTGACTAAAGCTTCAATGAACATGGGGGTGCAGATATCTCTTTGAGACACTAATTTCATTTCCTCTGGGTATATACCTAGCAGGGGGGATTGCTAGATCCTACAGAGGTAAGGAGGTGGGGGGAATGGGGAGATGTTGGTTGCAGGGTACAGAATTCCAGTTACGTAGGAGGAGTAAGTCCTGAGATCTAATGTACAGGGCAGTGACTATAATTAATAACACCATACTCAATACTGCAATTTGCCAAGAGGCTAGATTTCAGGTGCTTTCATCACACACACACACACACACACACACACACACACACACACATACACAATGGTAAACATGTAAGGAGACAGTGGGTTAATTAGCTTGACTGTAGTCATCATTTAACTTTGTGTACATATATTAAATCATGTTGGACACTCTAAATGCATGCAATTTTTATTAAAAAGTTCTCTCTGACACAATTTAAGCCAGATATGTTGTGGTTGTCCCTCCAAGAATTGCACTTTCAACTCAAAATGCACTAAGTTTACCCTGTGGTAAAACCTCTGAAAATACCCCTGCCTTCTAAACAAATATTGCAGGGCAAAGGATGTTCCATTCAAATGGTGAAAACTAACTGTGTCCATCTTCAGAAGTCAATTCTGCACCTACTGAAGCTTGAGAAAGATGCAGAGTAGATACAATTTCATGGGGAATTGAATGTAGGTGGACAGAGAACTCACACTGGCTAACTCACACTGGCAGAACCCCACCCCCACCCCCATGGAAATATATGTTCACCTTTCCAAAAAGTAAACATGCTGCTTTATTGACATGAGGCTGTTCTGCTTGTAGTCAAGGACCACAACATTTTACTACAACATGTACTCTCTGGTGAGACAGATTAAGAAAACACACTGAGGCATGTTTTTGTGTGGGGTTGATCTCTATGTATTTAGTTAACAGGCTGCTTATGCAAAAGATTTGTGGTATATAATTAAGCTACGGGGAAGAAACCAAAACAGCAAGATAACGTTTGTATTTCTTAAATATAGTCTCATTGTGAAATCATACTCCTTTTTAACTTTTTGGACTATCTTCAGGAAGTTGTTGATGTTACACCTGTAAGAAAAAAACATATATAATGAGGAGTAAAACATAAATAAACTGAGAACAGAGAATTTGTCTGTGATACTCTTTTCTAAGCCAGCGATGCCAGAACGAAAATCTCACTGCCATCTAAATCTGATGAGTAATGCTGCCGATCTTTGTCTTAATTAAAAAAAATCATAAATAATAATTATAGTCCAAATTTGTGAACTTAAAAAATCAGCAAGTTCATCATTATTGGCAGCACTAACTTTTTTTTTTTTTTTTTTTTTTTTAGCAAAGACATTAGATATTTAGATGCTCAGGAGTGTTTGGGGAATGTGTAGTTAGGTATCTTGGGTCATACGGAAACTTGAAAGGAGATTCTAGAAATTTTAATTTTCTTAATTTTTGCACCAAGTGCTAAGTGTCTAACTGATCTCTTGTGTGAAGAAGAGAAAGGCCGTGTTTGAAATTCAGACATATTGTTCCCAGGTTCTGTTTATCTAGTACAGGATGCCCCAAAGGCAGACACATCCTTTGCCTCTGACAATGCTGCTCCGTTTTTGAGAATTCTGCAGCGCTTGAGGTGGCAACTGAAAACCAAAGAAAAATAATCATAAACTCTCTTTCCCACACTTTTATCTCCATTTTCATCTCCTCCGCATCTTTAAAACACACACACAACAACGAACAAGAGAAGTCTGGAGGACCGATGTCCCCAGGAAAGGAGAGAGGAAGTGAGAGGAGGAGCAGTACTAAGAGGTGCGGTTTCACAGCGTGCGGACCCTGAGGATGGAGGGAAGGTCCCCATGGTGCTCCGACTTTAGATGCTGGACCAGGCTCCCCTGTTGGGTGTGTGTGCAGCGAATCTGTGTGGTCTCTGAAGGGAATACTGGGCTATGTTTGTCATTGGGTCTCCTCTCCCTAGAGAGGTGACTTGCAATTTCTTAAAGTGGTGCAGACCTGAGACAGAAGCCTGAGGTGGTGGGACCCTCCCCGGGCACGAATGCTCCTGTCCTGACCCCTGCCCATTGTCGGAGACCTTCCAGATTCATGTGGGGGTCATCTCCTCCCAGATGCTGCCTTATGAAACTGAGGCCACCTGGAATTCCACAGAATGTTTCCATCCCTGGGCTGAAACATCCAGAGCACCCTTTTATGCCACAAAGATTTTACAGATGGCATTTGGCTAGGTTGCATCTGGTTTCCATTTCTTAAA
Source organism: Phocoena phocoena (assembly GCF_963924675.1). Lineage (NCBI taxonomy): Eukaryota > Metazoa > Chordata > Mammalia > Artiodactyla > Phocoenidae > Phocoena > Phocoena phocoena. The sequence continues at coordinate 151,096,288 of NC_089220.1, forward strand.
AGTTAACTATAGTTTTATCGCTGTAGATTTCATTTTCATATGACAATGGATTTAGCTTTGCTCAACGATGTTCTGCGGCAGATTTAAACTCCTTCTAAGAAGACATCTCTGGCTTCTGTGACTAAGAAAATCTTGCCTCTGGAGAGAGAATTTTAAAAAATCAAAACATACAACTGACATTTCCTTTTTTAAAAATGCTGTTTTCATTTTTTTCTCCTTAAATTAAACATTTGCTCATGAACATTGAGATTAAAATAGTTGTGGTTACCTAAAATTATTTCTAGGAGATTTCTCAGTCTTTTTCTTCCACTTCAAGAAAAGGATCTAAGAACACCCCCTGCTCCAGACAAGTATTGTGAATCAGGAACAAATCATAAATGCGCAGCCTGTCTGATTTCTCCCTAGCTTCCCTGCCCCCCACACCGTGAGTTTCTGATCCACCTCCACACATGTACATCCATGTACTTGTGGGATATTATTGAGGATTGTTCAAAAGAGAAGACTATTTATTTATTTATTTTTCTTTTTTTTTCTTTTTTGCGGTACGCGGGCCTCTCACTGTTGTGGCCTCTCGCGTTGCGGAGCACAGACTCAGGACGCGCAGGCTCAGCGGCCATGGCTCACGGGCCCAGCCACTCCGCGGCACGTGGGATCTTCCCGGACCGGGGCACGAACCCGTGTCCCCTGCATCGGCAGGCGGACTCTCAACCACTGCGCCACCAGGGAAGTCCGGGAATACTATTTAAATCATCGGGCATGAGCTATTATTTTACTTCTGCTGGAGCAGAAGTCATTTTCTGTAGCGGACACATCCAGAGTTGATTCCTACTCTTTATTGACATGCCCTTGTTTACGAGGAGGGCATCCTGATCAGAGTTCTCTCTGATCTGTGTGGTTCAAAAGAGGCTAGCTGGGTCCCCCGTCTGAGGGACTTCTGCCTTCTGATGGCTTTCTGATTGAGTGAAATTTTTGAGGGCATTTCTAGGACTCACCACAGCATACTTCAACATTTTAATTTTTACTGACAGCAGAAATTGTTATGATCAGTCATGGGTCTTACTTTTTATAAATTTGAATCAATGGTTTTAAAAAGCATGTATGGAACACTAATAAAAATCAACATATATTTAATTTAATCCCTACAGTGGCACCAAAGGGTAGATGATATTACTGTTCCCGTTAGAAAATCAAGACACGTGGAGTTTAGGAAGCTTGGCTGGGAGCCAGGCACCAACACCTGGGAAGTAGACGTGCTGACTGATCCAAGACCCACTGCCTCCCCGCCATGCTGGCCTCTCAAGCAATGGGCATCTTAGGGCTTCAGAACCTGCACTCTCTGGGTGCTAAGATCTTACAGAGCAATCTGATCACTCTTCCATACATTTTATAGGAGATCAGTTAAAACAGGGGAAAATTAGAGATCTACCACTCTGTGGCTGTCGCTGAATATTATTTATTTCTTTAAGCTGGTTGTCAATATTTGAATACAACAATTCTCTGGGAACCATAAGTGACTTTTGTGATTAATAAATGTCAGAAAGATTCTGAAGGGTCTCCTGGAGACTGAAGTGGGCATTGCTAGGACATGGCAGAAGGACTGCAAACTGTGGATTCGAGTTTCCTCGGTTTGAACCCCTACCCTGATGTTAGTTTGGTACGATATTTGAGTCTCATTTCTCTTGTCTGTGAAAGGGATCTAATCACTTCTATCTTGACCTGTAACATCTATGAGATGTAGCTGCACTTGGAAGGCAATGCACATAGTGTGGCCAGCAGGGTCCTGGAACGAGCAGGCTCCCAGAAGCACTCTGAGATGGGGATTTGGGGGGTGAGCTTGCTCTCAAGAATCATATATGTGAGGGACTGAAGAAGCAGGACTCGTCCGAGGGAGAAGCTAGACTCTGATGCAGCCGAGGCCTCGGTAGTAGCCCCTCCAGGAGCTGGGGCCCCACAGAGTCTCATGAGTTGAGGCCAGGGGCAGGCTTCTGCTACCTTCTTGGAACTGTCATCAGATCTAGCTGTCCCCAGGCAGGGACATGAACCTTGGATGAGATGACTCCTGAGGGTCAGAGCTATTCCTGGGGAGGGACTCAGCTGCCCACACTCCTGAAGGATGGGGAATGGGTGTGTCCATCCTGAGGGGAGATCTGGCCAGCACAACACAGCACCCATCCCGCAGGTACTGCACGAGTGGGACTTAGTATCTTATTGTCAGTTACAATTGTCATTACCACGTCAGAAACAGTGGCCAGCAGGCATGCTCCCAGCCAGAGCCATCTCAACTCACGGCAGCTCAGGAAACAGCCATCTCATTTTAGAACAAGCAATGCCTTAACCCAGCACCTCCATCATGGACATGTAAGAAGAAATAGAAGAAATGGAAATTCCCAGTGAACCTAGGAAGCATTTTTAGCTGTGCATCTGATATACTAATGTACAACATAATAATAACCATTGGCACATTTTTCCTGAATATCACAACCTGAACTTTGGATTTGGAAACAATTTTGGAAATAATTGACTTCTCATGTTTGGAAACAGTTAATAGTTGTACTAAAATACAGAAAGACTTCAGACACTGTTTTGGAAATGATCAGTATTGAGAAGATAAAAATGAATGTGATAACCAAAGAAAATACAGTAATGAGATCATGATAAAGGGCTTTGCAAAGGGCTGCATCCTGCAGCGTATAATAATACCTTTGGCACAGGTATATATGTATCTAGAACCTTGTAGTTCATAATCATCACTCCAACTGCTCAACAGGGAAAGGATGTCAAACTCAGGTATGTTGCCTAAACGATTTCAGGACGTACAGGAGATGGATCAGAAGGTCTAGGAGAAGAAGACATAGCTGGTGCTAATCAAGTCCCCACAGCCTCACAGAAAACAGTCTTGATACATGAAAGCCCCCAGAGTTTTCTGACTTGGTTAGTAAGATGAGCCAGTTAGAGCCAGCCTGGATTTTCAAAGCTGTGAAGGCCGATGTACAAACAAAGCTGATGAGCCAGTGTGTTTTGAACTGTTTGACCATGGTCTTAAGCCACCAGATTTAACTCATCTTAGAAGATATTGTGTCCCATCAACAACTCAAAGCACTGATCTTCAGAGAAGTGTGGAATGAAGTATTCACATAAATAATGAGACTCTGAACATTCTGCCTTTGGCAGCAAACTGAGGAATCAATTTCAGAAAAAATACAGAGATCAAATAAGCTCACCAGCCCCCACCAGAGGCTTTGGCGAGGGCACGGGCATTGATCCGGACAGTAGTGCTTGCTCTGGCCATTGCTGGCCCGTGACCCGTGTTTCTTGCTGCATTTACACAAGCACACGGAGTTCTCAGACCAGTAGAATCACCCCCTCCTGTCTGGACCAGCTGGCCCATTTGGTTCAATAGGTCACTGATGGCAGCTGGGTCACCCAGGAGTTTTCAAGCCACAGATTCTTCTGAGTGGACCTCAGAACTCTGCTCCCTGTGTATCAGAAATGCCATTTACTCACTTGAAACCACGTGGGCTGTGTATCAGTAAGAGGAGAATTTTTTCTCGTTGTTTTGAGTGCTGAGTGATTTGACATAACGTTAGTACCCACTACAGTCTTAAGCTGAACTATTCAAAGACAAAATTACACAATTTGCTTTTCCTTTCTCGATTTTTTTCTCACTATTTTGCGAGATCAAACACGACTAAAAATAGTGTTCATCCTTCTGGCCCATTTTTTTACCGATTTCATTAATCCTAATGGCCTCTTTGCTTTTCACCATAATCTTCGGCTTCTGGAAAGCTAAGCTGCTGTTGCCTAGGTCTGTAAGAACGTAAGTGATATAGAGAAGAGTAAGGATGAAGGACATCCTGATCAGGGCATGTGATCCAGGAGCCCCACGCAATGGTAAGTGCTGGTCCTTGCAAGGATCCTGTTGCCTTGAAGACAGAAGAGGCAACTATGTTAGATCCTAGGTCTTAATCTTTCCTTTAGGCTCTGACAGAAAGGAGCTCAGTACTATTTCATGTTCCTGAAGTGTACGAACATGACGATAAATGCCTGGATTCTCCGGGGAATAAGAGAATTGTGTGGGGATGTATCAACATGACTGCATGCCTGGAGCTAGAAGCTTCTAGAAATGCATCTCTTGACCTGATTTCCATAAAACTACTCAGAAGGGCCACAGGAAGGTATTCATTGTTTTGCAATAGCATGATTTCATGACCAATCATGTTTGTAAAATCCAGCACCCATATCTGATGAACTTTTTTTTCCTATTCATTTATTGATTGATTGACTTATGAATGACTGGCTTCTTTTTTAATTAAAAAACTTTTTATACAATTTTAAAGGTTACTTTCCACTTACAGTTGTTAGAAAATATTAGCTATATTCCCCGTGCTGTACAATACATCTCTGTAGCCTATCTTATACCCAATAGTTTGTTCCTCCCTTTCTTTCCCCTACCCCTATGTCACCTCCCCTCCCCCCAAATGGAAACCAGTAGTTTGCTCTCTATTAAATTCCTAAATTAAGGAACAAAGATCATCACGATTAATATTTCAAGTTACTTTATCCTTAGCCAACACAATGCAAAGAAAAGCAAATAAATAAGATGATTGGAAAGGTCACAGAGTTTCACTGGCTTCCATATGAAATTTGCAAAGCTGGTACATTTTGACCACGACTTCAGTCCACTCTGTTTTCCTTGCCATCGTACTTCCCTCATATTTACTAGTAAGTGGTCATCTGCATTTTGAGGATCTGCTGAGTGGAAGTCCCACTGGAGACACCATCATTGGTGTATATGATGTGGGGCTTGTCACTTCTGTGAACCCCATGTGGGAGGGGCTCGTGGGTCCCCTTTCCCCTCACGGTGCCCATTCACTGACACTGAGCACAGGGTTGTAGGACCAGAGGGCATATTGCTATGGAAATATGCTCTTTGGTGCCCAGCATCAAAACCATGAGCAGAGAAGTAGAAACTAATTTGATGTCAACAGAGCCAAGAGCTAGAATATGGAAAATCCTTCAAAACTAGGGAGATCACGTATGAATAAAACTTGATCTTTTCCAAATTTGAGAACTGTCCTAATAATTTACATGGCATCACGAGCAGCAAATTATGAAGGAGAAAGAAACTTTCACACCTACTGATAATAAGCAACTTCTGATCAGCTTTGCTGGAGGAAAGACTACATTGTCTACTTTCTGTAGAGAAAAATGTGTATAATTCATCAGCACATGAAGAAGTGATCAAAGAACATTTAACTAAAAAGGTATGAGAAGTAGAATTGGAAACATGTATCAGGTAGTCCTTTAATAAAAATAATAGATTGTTTTTCTGGAGTTTGGGGACATTTTTTAGTATTAATCAACTTAAAAAATTAAATTTGCTGTGATTTCTTTACTTATTCTAAATATTCCCTTTCATACCCAACTTTGTATTCATAATTTTGAATTTTTTCAGGTGGTTCAGTATCTTCAGTTAAATGTTCACTGTTATCACCTCTCAGTCCTTGTCGCAAGTAAAAACACTATTTCTCTATTTTGGAAACTTGGCGTCTGAGTGAGCAGAGCAGTGGCCCTAGTGAAGTCTGACGCACTTAACCACTAGGAGCTCTGAGGTCAACTCCAACGTGAGCTGCCCTCTGGGGCCTCCCTGGGAACATCTGTCAATAGCTGAAGTCCTCAGACTTCTCCAAACTTCCCTAACATGTTTGAAATCACTTACACCTGCTACCAGAGGAGGATCAGTCAAGAATCTGGCATAAATGGATTTTTGGCCTGTCCTGTACTCTCCAGGCGCACCAAGACCAGAGCATCCCTCCTTCCCCTCCCTGTGTGGAAGGACCATCCCTGGGGATAACTCCATGATCGCAGCTTCCAGACCTGCTGGAGGGGCTTTGTTGTTTAGGAACACTTCTTTCCACACATCCTGCCTTTAAGAATGGTTGTGCTGGTGTGGACAAGGACATCGATTTGACACTCAAACGCAGCTTCTGTTTAGGATGTGTTCCTTATGTGCCCAGCAGAAAGCAAGCTCTCAGGTGAGGGATTCACTGCCTTTCCCTGCTGTGTCCCCAGTGCTCAGAACCATGGTGGCCCATGGCAGCTGCTCAGAAAATATTTCTTTTGCAAAAGATTGTCCTCTGTCATGTTGAATTTCCCAGCTGATAGGTATCCCAGTTTCCACCAGTTTAGGACTCTTCTCTACAACATTCTGATAGATGCTCACCCAGCTTTTGTTTGAATACCCCCGTGATGGGGAAGAACTCACCACCTCCAAAGTTTATGTTTACTAGTTACAGACCAATTTTATTATTGAAAGGCGTTGCCTTCTATTGGCATTAAAATCTCACTAGAACTTAGTTATGTCCAACCTTCCCTTCTCCCTTTGCTGTCAAGGAAAAGATCCAACATCTTCTCCATGAGACAGAACATGGAATATCGGAGGAGAGCTCCTTCTCCACCCCTGTCCTCCACTGCAGCTGGATTGACCCTCAAGGGTCCAGCGTCACTGGCTCCTGCTCTGTCCTCCTTATCATCGCGTGGTCAAATCTTTGGCTGCCCTCACGCTTGCCTCCGTATTTGCTCATCCAAACCTCTTGTAAAATGGTATAGCCTGAACTGAGTAGCTCACTGGGGCTACAGCATTTCTCGTTCTGGACACTGTGCTCACACTGATGAAATTCCAGTCTGGGCAGCTTCCTGCCTCTGTTCAGCTTGCCCTCAATAACGCCACACTTCTTTTGTCCTTTTTCTCATGGTTGTGTTGGAGTGTGGCTCACTTTCTTCCAGAGGCAGTGAATCTACATTTTCCTTGGTTCCATTTCATATGATTCATCTCTAAATGCTTACAACTTTTGCTTCTTCATTTTACCGTCTGATGACACCAAGTCCCCACCCTTCCCATGTGCACGTAGGCATCCTGATTGATCCTGAGGTTCTGAGGGTCTGAGGGGTCATATTCCCCACAGAGGCTGCTGCCGTCAACTCACTCTTTCATTCATTCATTCATTCAGCATACATGAGACAGGTGCCTATTAGATGCCAACACCCTTCCACTTCATTGCTGGCAATTAAAATTCAGCTTTGTAATTGTCTTTGTACTTGCATTGATCCACCAATCAATCCTCTTTTGATTTAGAGCCAACTAGTTTTTTTTTTTTTCAGGATTAGAACAATGATCCTTTATTTATTTCATAGTTTCTATAAAAATGGTTTTTTTAAAAGTCTATTGAAGTATAGTTGACTTACAATATTGTGTTAATTTCTGCTGTACAAGAGTATTCTTTTTCATATTCTTTTTAAAATTTATTTTAATTAATTAATTTATTTTTGGCTGCATTGGGTCTTCCTTACTGTGTGCAGGCTTTCTCTAGTTGTGGCGAGTGGGGGCTACTCTTGGTTGAGGTGCGTGGGTTTCTCATTGCAGTGTCTTCTTGTGTTGTGGAGCATGGGCTCTAAGCACACGGGCTTCAGTAGTTGTGGCATGCAGGCTCAGTAGTTGCGGCTCACAGGCTCTAGAGTACAGGCTCAGTAGTTGTGGCACGTGGGTTCAGTAGTTGTGGCTCGTGGGCTCTAGAGCCCAGGCTCAGTAGTTGTGGTGCACAGGCTTAGTTGTTCCGTGGCATATGGGATCTTCCCACACCAGGGCTTGAACCTGTGTCCCCTGCACTGGCAGGCAGATTCTTAACCACTGTGCCACCAGGGAAGCCCCTGGCAGAGGGATTCTTATCTTAACCACTGCACCACCAGGGAAGTCCCATTTTTTTCATATTCTTTTCCATATGGCTTATCATAGGATATTGAATATAGTTCCCTGTGCTATACAGTAGGACTTTGTTGTTATCCATCCTATATATACTAGTTTGCATCTGCTAATCCCAAACTCCTAATCTTTCTTCTCTCCCCCACTCCCCCTCCCCGCTTCTTGGCAGCCAGAAGTCTGTTCTCTAGGTCTGTGAGTCTGTTTCTATCTTGTAGATAACTTCATTTGTATCATATTTTAGATTCCACACATAAGTGATACCATATGATATTTATCTTTCTCTGATTTACTTCACTTAGTATGATAATCTCTAGGTCCATCCATGTTGCTGCAAATTAGAGCCAATCAGTTTTGAACCTTCCTCCAGGAAGTCTAATTCTGCCTACATTTCTTCATCTTTGCCCAGATCCCAATACAGAGTCTAGAGCAGGGCTACTACGGCTGTGACGTGTGGGCCAGTGGTCATTGGCAGAGTCTGTGAAACTGGTCTATGATGCACTAAGCATAGCAGTAGAGACTTAGCTTTCAAAAAGTTTTATACTCCTTTCACAGAGTGACCGTTTGTCACCGACTCTAATAATAAAAAGTTTGGCTTGCATTTTGTATGCTTTATTGTAATTTCATTTTTCTAGTCATTCATTTTTATTGTGATTTAGAAAATTACCAGACCAAGAATGTTTAGCACAAGTAAGCAATCAAATAAAATCTGAGTTTGTCCTTTGCCATATAGTTGGAGCATAACTGGGACAGAACATCCCTCAGTCTGAGAAACCATGTGTTTTAAACAGCCTTGGATAATTTGAGTTTGCCACTTCATGTTACCTGGGGCTCTAAACCACGGGGATCAGTGCTCCCTGTGGGCCCATTTGTGACCTCAGGTACTGGGTGTGTGTATTTTGCTCGGCCTCGGCTCTTTCTGCCTGACACTTGGCCAGTGTTCCTTAAATCGTTTGCATGAAAGAATGACTGAGTCAAGTTCATAGTGCATTCAGCATGTGGAGAGTTGACAGGGATGAGGCAGCTTCTGCAGTGTAGGGTTAAGTATGAGAGTTATTCTACCTGCTTGGCCCATCCCTGGTTTTATCTCCTCTCTCTTGTTTCTCCTGTTTCTCAACAGCAAAAACAACAACAACGGCTGGCTGTTCTCCACAGACTAGTCCACATCTCTAGTTTTATATATGTTTTATGTGTGGTCTGTCCTGGCTATAAGTGTTTGCAGGTAAAGCTATGACTTTATGCATGTATACATATTAAGTACCAACTGTATACATGAATATACATTAAGCACTGCTGGTTATATACATAGATTAAACACCAACTGTATATGTGCATAAATACTAAGCACTGACTGTGTGCGTGTATAAACCAACTGTATACATTCCATCCTGTGCTCTCTGTAGAGGTTGACCGGAAACACACTTCTTTGATATGTTTCCTTCACCTGCCTTCTCATGGGGCCCCAGTGACATGCCTGGTATATTGCACCTTTCTTTCATTTTTCACATTGCAACAGCAAGGGTGTGTGTTGGCACCTATTACAGTGGATAAATTAACTGAAAAAAAGATAGCACTTCAAAAATGTTCCTGGCCTGCCTTAAGTTAGCAGATTTCAACAGTGCTGATCATGGAATGTACCAGGTCCTTTAACCTAGGTGGTTGAAGTCCATCTGAAGTTATTTTCAAAAATGAAACCAAGAAGAGAGCTGTGGCAATGTTTCAAATCACATATTCCAAAACACTTCCACTCCAATACTGAATGTATACAATTACATGATGGTAGGGTGTCCCTTGCATTCTGGAGATGCCTGCTTCAATGACTACTTCAGTCCTTTAGACATTGTGTTACCCAAGGCTGAACTACAGCGGGGAATGACTATCAACACATTGAATAACCATGATCTGATATTATTTTATGTTTGTTTGCTCTAAGAGAGAGTTTCTATGCTTATGTAAGCTACTGAAGATTGTCAGCAAGTGATGATGAGGGTGAGTGTTTCAAAAAATGTTTGGAATTCCCTCCTGTCAATGAGGCTTTCACAGCAGGAGTCAGATGTAGTCAGAGGCTTGGAGGGTGGGTGATGTGTTAGATGGCAGTGGTTTCTCTAGGACCGAGATTGATCACTGATGTTGTGTGCAATGCCAGCTCATGGGGAAATGGAAAGTGGACTGACCCTCAGCTGGTTTTCTTACTGTTTTTAATTCCCCAGAGACACTGCAGCCCTTACTGCCTGTACCCAGGTCACATTGCTCCCTCCACCCTCCGCATCCTTGGTCCACCCCTGACATCCAGACATTGGCCTACAAGTACGAGCATGAAATTAGCTTCTAAGCTTTGTGATGCTTGTTGGTGGTTTTATAAGCTAGAAAAAAACATCAGCTTGCCCTTAATTTGGAATTTTGTGTCAGATCTTGACTAAGGTTAAAAGGTTCAAGTGAATTTTATGTCTTCCCATTATTTCTTTAAGGTGAAGAGATAATATTTTCAGCACTTTCCTAATGATCAACTGAATGTGACACATTTATGCGTGGCACGTCTTGCTTCTGGACTTATTTAATATGACTTTGATCCCAAGAACGGTTTTATTATCATCCATGTAGGATTCCATGTCTTCTGTCGTCTGCTTGGCTGTGGAAGAAGAATGTAAATGGTAAATTGAAGATTTTTAAAAAAGATTTGGTCAATAAATATTCAACATTTGATTGTGGCTATGACTTTGAAAATTTTCAGTTTATGTTGGAAGAATATGGCTGTTCTTGGCTTTAACACTTTTCGCCTGGGTCATCACAAAAGGACATTACCAGTATTTTAATGACAGTGATTTTTGTTAGTAACAAATTCAAACACAGATAGTCCCTTTTGACCCTCTGGAGTCTACTGGACACCATGCTGAGCTTTCTGAACCTCCCACATATGCAGGAGCCCTACAGGGCCTCCCACAGTGTGACGTAAAACTCACCACTTCCTCTGTGGGGAATGTAGATTTCACCTCAGGCCTCATTTCAGTAAATGACTGGTTTGCTTTTGATGGAACACAATACAAACTGCAGGTCAGGACACACAAAAGCCCCTCCAACTCCATATGAATATTTGTTACCTGGAAATAAAATAAAAAGTCAGTGAGGAAGCCTTCCTGGAGAAATTGGGTCCAGCTGTGCCAGGTGATGGAATCAGGGACTTACCACCCATGTGGCCCCCAAGGGGAGATGTGGGAGTGAGTCTAAATAGGCCGTATTCCAGGCATCTGAGTCGGTCCCATCATAGAAAATAATTAATGGAAATAAACTAATTTGGACAAGTCTGAAATAGCTGATCAAAGAAAATAAAAAAAGATCTTTAAGCTATGTGCTTTTTCATCCTAGAATATAGAAGGCCATTAAGTTATAGTGGAAAAAGCCAAACCTTTTTATTTTTTTAACTTAATTTGAATTAAAAAATTTTTTTTTAATTTTTTAGAAAGACTAGACAATATGTTTGCTATTTGTCACCACTTTCAGGTGTAGTTTTGCTCCGTTGTGAATCTCAGCCCACTCTGATATTAGAAGAGAGGGAGTTGGAAGTAGGTGGAGATGCTAAGACCAATCAGTATTCCCAAATGACTAAATATCTCTTTCAAATGAGATTTTATACAGTATGGAAATGTGGTTTGCTTAAAGCTCAAGTTATGCTAAGAAAAAGGCACAGAGAAAATCAGAGATAAGCAAACCCACTTCCTCTGGATACAGTGTAAATTACAAGCCCTCACTGTGCTCCAACCCACCCATCCCATGTTCCAGGAGTGCTGAATCCCAGGGACCGTGTTTGCAAACGTTCCTGGAACTTTCACTTTTGGTGGCTTGTTGCATAATGGATAATGAAAGGGAAATTTCCAAAAGATCAGTACAAGCACTTTCTATTTCAGTGAAAGGAAGAAAGCCCTGTCTAGAAAGTTTCATTTACTTTTTTCTTTATGAAAAGCAACACAAAACAAAACAAAAATAAAATGAAACCAAACCCATGGAAAGAACTGTCTGATATACTGGGGCAAAACCTTAAGTCCCAATCCCTCCTTCAGTAAATCAAGAAAAAAAAAGAAAGAGAATCCATGGAAACAAAATATTAATAAAGCAATCTGCATAATCATTCCGCTAGCAGATTACAGCTTGGGGTTAGCAATATGTATGATGTCTGTTTTGTTTCTCAAAAACAAGGAAATCTTATTATGTTAAAAAAATTTCCGGTTGCTCTAGTTCTAAGAAATCAAATAGCATTGACTAAATACATTCTGTATGACTCACAGATATAGAAAACAAACTTGTGGTTACCAAAGGGGAGATGGAAGGGGAGAGGACAAAATAGGGGTACAGAATTAATAGGTACAAACTACTGTGTATAAAATAGGTAAGCAACAAAGGCATACTGTATAGCACAGGGAAGTATAACCATTATCTTGTAATAACCTATAACAGAGTATAATCTGCAAAAATGCTGTACACCTGAAACTAACATAATATTGTAAATCAGCTATACTTCAATACAAAATACATTCTGTATTATAAATAAAGATGTAAGTTAAAGTAGAAAAAAAAAACCCTTTCAAGTATGATGTCAATTTTGAATCTTATTTATCATTTAGTTCTCAGGTTCTAAAATGTGGCCATTATTTTAAAGAACTCATGTCAGAGTTTTCAGACCACAAATATATTTATTTGTGTAGTTATATCAGGTAATTTTTATCAAAATATATTCAAGTCATTACTGAGGGCTAGTTAGCTAGCTAGAAAGATGGACAGGAATGTTATGTGTTGAGAAAAACATCTTAGAAAGCTGCATATGGATTTGGGCGTGGTAATCCTAGTTCATTTTCTTTGAAACTGGCTGCCTTAGTATCTAAGGGAATCAGGACATGGTTCTTCCACTTTATGATAAAACTAATTAAATGTAATCTTTCTTATCTAGTTATAAAAGTCACAGATTTCTACAGCTAAAAGTCATTTCATTGTAAGCCCCTCCATTTTCGGTTAACAGAGATGCTTATCAAGGCAGTGCTGGGTGTTCAGAGCTGGTACCTGAATAATTACATCGGCCTTGATTTGGGTTCTTCTAATGAGCACACTTTTCACTCATATCACCTAAGTTACTTTACAAAGCAAGTCTGATTTAGAAAAAGGACTCCCAGGCATCCTTTTGAACAATAGCATTATTTCTGAATAGGAAAACTTCTCATTGAATTTTTTTTTCAGTTGTAATTTGCTTACTGACCTATATATCCGAGTGACTTTTCAGTTGTTTGTGCTTATTTAGCCCACATTTTGGGGGAAGGTTTATTTGCCTAAAATGATATTTCTCCAGAGAAATGTCTAGAGACCATCATGTAACAGTTTTTAATGAAACACAGTGTGGCAGAATGAGATTGGAGAAGGTTCTGTTAGTGGGGGTGATAGGAAACCGTGGAGGTGGCTGAGGATAAGTCATGTGAAGAGGTCAGGGAACTGACCTCACCAGGCTGGCTGTCCTGCAAAGAGAAGACAACATCACTTTCAGCTGGAGGGATGTTGAAATTGGGATATGTTATGCGGTGGTACAATATCTTTTGAGATATGAACTAGTGATTTTTTCATTTGTGCCCTCATTCTTCCTCACGCAAGACCAAGTCCATTGATCCCATTGGGTCAATTGACCCCATTGACCCCAAGCCCGTGTCCATTGACCCCATTGAGAAATGAGAATAGTAGGGACACAAACACTGATAAAAGTCTTGAATTGCATTGACTTTTGTTTCCCAAGCCCTAAACACCAGAAGTCCACTGTGCCAGGTGCCCCAGAGTTTCCCAGAGAGGACCGCTCAGAGAGCCTGGAGGAAGGGGTTAGAAGGGCTGCCTGTGGGCTGGGGGAGGGAGAGGGGGCCTGGCCTGGATGGCTGGTACGAGGGTCTCCTTCTATGGACTCGTTCAGTAGACCGGCCAGCCAGCCACTTGTTTCCCTCGAAGCATCAGCTGTGATCCTGGGAGCTCTTACCAGAACACGTTGGATGGATCTTGGGTTCCAGAGCCCATGGAAAGGTTCCATGTGGATAAGGTAACTAGATGATTGTTTACTGCATGGAATCCAATCAATTTTTCTTTTCCAACCCACACAAAAGAAGAACTTGCATGAAGAGTAAAAAGTATTCATGGACACTTTTGAATTACTTAAAGCATATTCCAAGATATTTTATTTCCCCCACTTCTCACACCCCATTTTTCTTCGCTTTAGTACCTCTTCCAAGCTTCATAGCCTTTCTTAGAGGAAAACCATGGAGACACCTGATGTAACCCTCCAGGTGTTTTTCATCTCATGCTTTGATGATCTTTCAGGAGAATAGCTTCTCATTTATCAGAAGGAAGGCAGGTCAGCCCTCCTGAGGGGCTGTCATGCTGCTGGAGGTCTCAGAAGCTCTCTCCACCCTACCTGTTCAGTCTCAGACAGAGAGGACGACCACGTTTGGTGGACGTGGCCTGTGGAAGGGTTCGGGGTGTGGCCTGGATGATTCCTGTGATGATTCTTTCTCAGTAACAAGTCACAATGGGGGGCATACTTTTACTTCTTGCCTCCTGCAGTTTGACTTGCATTTGCTGAAATAACCTCTGAAATGTACTCTGGCAGTTTTTCAGCCTGGTCCCTGAATTAGATCTCTGATGAAATCTTATCTTTACCCTCTGGCTTCTTTCATTACTCTGCATCTATAAATGACCACTTGGCTTCCCCCATGAACCTCTCCTCTCTTCCAAGTCTTTCCCTCAGTGGTTCCACCTACTCTCACGGACTTGACCATCTCCTATATCATTATATCCAGCCTAATCTCTTTCTTGAGTTGTTACTCCTTATCAGACATATCAACTTGGGCATGAAACCATTACTTCAAACAACCTTTGCCGAATAGGAGACTAGACATCACTGTCTCTCTAAGCCAGTACTTTCTCCTGAAACATGGATGAGTAGACTGTTGGATGGATGGTTGGATGGATGGGTAGATGGATAGTTAGATGGATGGATGGATGGATGGATGGATGGATGGACAAACAACAGAATGATGGATGGATGATGGATAGATAGAGATATCATGCCTTCATCTTCTTTTCCACATATTACATTTAGCACTTAGGCTTGCTGGGGGTTTCTCTTCCTATGACTCCACAGGAAAGTGCTCTCCCTAGGCCAACAATGTTCTCCATGTTGCTAAATCCACTGTTCACTTCTCTGGAATTATTTTATTTAAACTTTCAGGAGCATTTGACACAGTTGACCATATATTTCCATTTTTATTTCCTAATTTTTCTACTACTTTATTGGCTACTTCTTCTAAGTCTATTTTGCTGGCTCTGCCTTATCTTCTCAAACGCCAAATGTCAGGAAGATAGATTCTTGATCCCCTTTTCTTCATCCTCATTCAGATGTACGGCTCTGAAAAGCATCATTCTGCAAGGAAATTGTTGTTTTTTGTAGTTAAGACTTCTCTCATGAGCTCCAGACTCCCGAATCTGCTGCATACTTGAAATCTTTGCTGGGTTAAGATACTGTGTAAGTTTAGTTTGGGCAAAAGAGAAACATTCAAGCAAATAAGTAAGTAAATAAACAGAAAAGCAGCACTCCTCTAGTGCTCTCTCCCCCAGTGAACAGCCCCACCATTGCTCTAGTGTTAAACTCCAGACTTACAACTATTCTTAATTCCTCACTTCCCTTTATTCTCCATGTCTGGTTGATTACCATTTCCTGTTGATTCTACCAAATCTTCCCACGTGGTCATGGAGGGTGATGGTTGTGAATAGTGGGATCAAATACACAAAAGAGGATGAAACGGCACACAGCACAGGATAAATCCACATCTCTGTTCTACTGACTTGTTTGTCCGGGACATTTTCTTCTCCTCTTGTCTGCCCATAATTCTTAGGCTTTTGCTGATGGATGTTTAAAGCCCATGGCAAACGTATGGAGTTTCCTGAGGCTCGTGGTCCCACCCCAGCTTCTTCCTACTATATAACCTGCCATTATCAGGCAGGTGTGGCTCAGAGAGGTTATAAGCTTTAGAATTAGTTTTCCTGAAGAAGTCAGGAAAATCAGCTGCTTGACCCAATCCTTTGAGCCTTCTGTTAATTGTCTTTGCTTGCATTCTATCTATGTTTGCTAAGCCAACCCCAAATCTTTTTTTGGAAGCAGACATGGTACAGATGTCTGTACCATGTAATAAGAAGATATTTGAGGCCATATAAGTACAACCATGTCACTGTAAACTCTTTTTATTAGGCTTTAATTGTAATTTTTTTCTACCTAAAACAATGTTCTACCTAAAGTAACGTTCCACACAAAATGTCCTCCTGAAAATTTGCAAGTACTTTCCAGTGACCATCATAGCCCAAGATGTACTTTCAAAAAGAAATGAAAAGTGAGGAGAGATTCTTTAGCAATTTTACATAGATGTGTTTTGCAATGAGCAGTGGCCTGCCCTTCATCATGCATCTTTCAGGGAAGTGGTTTTGTTAAAGTCATCTCAGAAAAAAAAACACAAAACAAAAAAACCCCAAAACTCTTGCTTTAAATAATTACCAGCATTTTTGTGGTAGAAAATGGAAACTCGAAATATTTTAATGACTGTCTTTGGGTAATATTATCATTTTCTTTGTGCTATGAATTTATATCAAACATCCAGGATAGCTTGTGCTATTATGGGAAACATGAATTATTTATATTTAGCTTAAAATGGAGACTCCTCTCCCCAGACCATAGTCACCATTTACGATACACATTTTTTTCTGTACAAAGCTCATTTTAATAGGGGGATTATAAGGCTATAAACACTGGTTTTCTTTAATTACTATCCTATATTTTGAATGAGTTCCTATTAAGAAGAAAACCTCTTTTCTGTCTGTTAAAATATTTACAACCATTGATTAAACTGAGACCACTAAGTGGGGGGAAATAATAATAGTTTGAATTTTAGTCTCAAGAAAAAAGAACAAAAGATGCACCTACTGTGGCTAGTTGTGGTCCAGGTGGGTTTTAGAATTCCATTTCCTTTCAGCTTTCCTAATTCCAGTTTTTTATTTTTGTTTAAGTGAACATTAGGCAGCCGATCATGCTGAGATGTTTAGTTTGGATGGTGGATTTCGAGCCTTCTGTATGGGGATGATGTCCTTTTCTAATCTAGTTAACGGCAGGGAGAGAACCTGGGGAAGTGCTCTGGCTGCAGGGGTCCTGGGTTGAGTGCATCTCTGCCACGCAAGCCTTGTGGTCAGCACCAGAGAACAACAGGAGGGGGGCCAGGAACTGGTGGACGTACACATGGAGGTAAGTTTAATGTTTCAAGGAAATTCTGCCTAGGAAACCAGAAGCAGCTAAATTAATCCTCAAGAACCACAGCAGTTAGAAACTGTTCTTGCCTGGTTGCAGAGTTGGTTTACTTCTCCCTCAGCTTCCAAGGTTTAGAAAAGAGTCAACGGCTGGCAGAAGCCTCTTGTCAACTTGTCCATGAACTGACCAGTGATGGACAGGAAGGTGCTAGGCAGGGAGCAGTGGTGACTGAAAAACAGCTACTGCAACATGTTGTTGTCTTTATGTCCCAGAACCTGGAGTTGGGAGGAACTGATGTTGCAAGAGGTGGACGGTCAGCAGGCTGGAGGTCCACCTGGATAGGAACTTGGGGTGGGCCTCCTGCCTTGGACCACCAGCCTCTCTTCTAGTGCCACCAGCTGACCTCCTTCAGATGATTTAGAAAAGGAAATATCTGTTCTTTTTCTTTATATATTTACCTTAATGATCTGTTCTAGCTGTCTGAGATTCTGATATTAATACATTTGCTCCTCTTGACAATGGCTTTCGAGTTAGTATTTTTAGGGACAAAATCTCTCTAATACAAATAAAAACTAACCAGGTTTCTATCAAAGCACTCCCTGATGTTGGAAGTCTAATGCGTTGCTAGGGAACCTCTGTCCCGTCTCTGGGATCTGGCCATGAAGCAAATCCGAAAGAGCCTCTAATTCATGGGGGATGAACCACAGAGCCTGCTTTCCCTTTTTCTTTCCTTTTTAAAAATTTTTTCTTTTTTGACCCAGAGGAAGAAGAATCACTTTCTATATACCTCAGTTATACATTTTTTTTTTTTCTGAATCAGTATTTCTTTAAGTTTTACTTATGGGATTTTAGTGAGGTTGGTTGGTGAGAACAGTTTAAGGGTTACTTACAAACACTGTAAAAATGTGTAGAATTTAGTTCATAGCCATCGATAAGAATGCTCTGATATAGACACAGCCACAGGACATGAGCAGATCATTCAAAAGCAAGGAAATACAACTAGTCAGCCAACATGCAGAAACTGTTCAGAGTTGTTGACTTAGGGTTCTCCAGAGAAACAGAACCAAGGTGTGTGTGGGTGTGTGTATGTGTGTGTTTGTGTGTGTGTGTTTGCATATTTATATTAGATAAACAGGTATATAGACAGATAGATGATTGATAGATTTATTATAAGGAATCAGTTCATGTGATTATGGAGGCTGGCAAATCCTACGATCTACAGGGTGAGTCTAAGCTGCTGACCCAGGAGGGCTGATGGTGTAGTTCCTGTTCAAAGGCCCTCAGGCTCCAGACCCAAGAAGAGTTGAGGTTTCAGTTCAAGTCTGAAGGCAGGAAGCAGCCAATGTCCCAGTTCAAAGGCTGTCAGGCAGGAGGAATTCCCTCTCACTCAGAGGAGGGTCAGCTTTTTGTTCTGTTCAACTGATCAGATGAGGCCCACCCACATTAGGAAGGGCAATCTGCTTGGCTCTGTCTACTGATTCACACATTAAAATTATCCAAAAACACCTTCACAGAAACACCTGGAATCATGCCTGACCTAATATCCAGGCACCCTGTGGCCCAGTCAAGTTGACACATCAAATTAACCATAATGATTGCTCAAAAGACTCATATTAAAAAGTAATGGTAGGGCTTCCCTGGTGGCGCAGTGGTTGAGAGTCCGCCTGCCGATGCAGGGGACACGGGTTCGTGCCCCGGTCCGGGAGGATCCCACATGCCGCGGAGCGGCTGGGCCCGTGAGCCATGGCCGCTGGGCTTGTGCGTCTGGAGCCTGTGCTCCACAACGGGAGAGGCCACAACAGTGAGAGGCCCGCGCACAGCAAAAAAAAAAAAAAAAAAAAAAAGTAATGGTAGCTTTTTTAACCTTTAAACTGTACAATTTGAAAATGAGTGCTCAGATATATTGCTGGTGGGAGCCTTATTTACTTGAGAAAACAAATTGGTAAGGATCTTAAATCTTCATAGCCTTTGATTCAGTATTCTTATGTTGGGGAATCTTTCTAAGATAATACTCTCAACCCATGTAGAAAAATTAGATGTATACCAAAATCTTTATCATGCTGTATTTATAATAGTAATGAAAATAAAGGGAATGATCTAAATTGTCAACTATATAAAAATGAATGATTACAGCTTGACACATCTAGACAATAAAATAGCAAAGTTCCATTAAAACATGAAGTCTCAAACAATGTGAAATGTGCTCATGTAGGTAAAAAAGCACAGTATTTTAATTGCTATGTAGAATATGTATAAAAAAGACTAAAAAGAAATATGCCCCAAATATTAGCAAGCAGTTATTTGGTGCTAGTAAACCTATAGATGTCCACTCTTTTGTCTTTCATACGTTTTTATTAAAAACAAAGAACTTAATTTGATGAGTCAGCTCAGTTCAACTTCTTGTTTCTTGTTTTACTACTTAAGTAATATACACAGTGTAAATCATCCTTTAAATTTAGAGAATGCTACATTGATGGGATTTTAAAAATCCTTTACAGAATTTAGTTTAACTGGACCAAAACTGTTATTTTCTGATTATTTCATTTGGCAATGTTTTTGGACCATTTTTGTAAATGAGGTACTGTACTAGGGAACTTGTACACCAAAGATGAAACAGTTCTATAGATCTTTGCTTTGTATTGGGCCTTTACACATAAACGTATGCCAGAATATAACGCTTTTATTAGGAGCACAGGGTAACAAACACACATTATTCAAAATGTTTACTTGTCCAAATAAGGAATATAACAATAGATTTTGCAAACTAAAAAAATTATGTTGCAAATGTTAAATCAATTTTTTCTTGTTCTTAGCTTAGCTTTAATATTCTCCTGGCCATAATCTTATTAAAATAGCAATACTTGGTAACACAAGTTACTTCTTTCTAACTCTTGCGGACTATCCTCCAGAGGAGATAGAGCAATGAATCTGTAATGAATGAAAAGGCTCTGACAAGGCAAAAGTCCATCTACTTGGGAGAGAAAAAAGAATTAGAAAAGCTAGTCCTGGAATCAAAGTTATTCTCCTTCACAAATATATACTGAATTTAGTTCTATGATTTTTTAGACCCAGTTCTCCACACTGCTGCCTTTGACAAATACTGGATCAATGCTGGGCCCCCATCTGGGTGGTGTCCATCTGTGGTCACGGCTGCCATGATACAGACCCACTGTTGGGGTGTTTCCATCTTCTCTCCACTTAAAGCATCATCCACAAAGTGACAAGATCAGCCTGTGGAGGCAAGTGAGATATGAGAAGACTAGAACATAGAATAATAACAGTAATGATAACAGTTACTCCACATAACTCATTCTGAGCCCAAGATTAACACATGAACCCCAAGCCTGGACCACATTCATGTTGGAAGCTGTTATCTTAAGCAGCTCTACCCACTTCCTTTTCTGTCTTCTTTTAGACACAGCTGCCCTTTCTTTTCTTTTTTTCCCCTAGTCATGCAGTATTTATTCACATTTCAAGCTTGATACCTACTGACTTGTGGTCACATAATAAGCCTCAGTAAGTTAATAAAGTCAAAGTCACTTCCTTATTCTGAGTTTCACATGACGCGCATTTCCACGAGAACGTCTTCAATGCCTCAGAATCCATCTCTGTGCGTGTGTGTGTGTGTGTGTGTGTGTGTGTGTGTGTGTGTGTTGTGGGTATGGGGTTTCACTTTGGGGAGATGAGGGATTTCTGGAGATGAATGGTGGTGATGGTTCCACAACATGTGAATGTATTTAACACTATTGAAATGAACACTTAAAAATCGTTAAAATGGTAAATTTTACGATGCATATTTTACCAAAACAAAAATGTAAAAAAAAAAGTAGTGTATTTTAACTTTCAATAACCTTTTGAAACCTAGAAATCTGTAGCACATACATATATATTTCTATAAATTTGTATATATGTCTTCAGCAGTTTTTTTACAAAACGGCATTCATGCTTTCATTCTGCCTTGAACAACCGTCTGTGCTTTATTATAAGCTCCAGCAGATGGAACATTGTAAAGGGTACAGGTGAGACTGTCCCTACCTCTCGCTAAGGATATTTTTAGACACGATTTCTTTTTAGACACGGAGGCTGCCTGAGTTCCAGAGATTCCTGTGACCCATTCTGGGCTCTCAGAGATCCTGGGCAGAAACCATGGAAGTCTGAACGTCCATGGCAGCCTCTTCAAGCTCAAAAGTTATATTAAACACTCCTGCAAACACTGACTGCTCCATGATATAGCATGTTGATTACAGGATAAAACTAATGTTTTCATTTAACAATTGAATTAAAGCCAAGCTCCCTAAATATACACCAACTTTCTGCCTTTGGTTTCATATGTCTTGAGCATGTTCCAAGAACCTCTGAGGCCAGTGTGTCTCAGTTCATGAAGGGGTGTCCTACATGGATTTTGAGGGTCTAGATTCTAGAACATCCTCTTTCATTTGTGGGAAACAGTAACATCAGTGACAAAAATCTCCTTGGGGCAGGTCTCCTGCTGCAGCTATCTTCATATGAATACCTTTAAGGGAATTTTAAAACTGTGACAGAAAAGAGGAGCAAAACAGTGATTATGCCTTCTAAAATCGGATTTGTATTTCCAGACCTTTGTTACTATGGCAACAAAAGCAGCATCCTTGCAGCACATCAAGAAATGTATTTCATTCATAGAGTACTGTTAGTGGAGATTAAATGAATTTGAACATGTAAAACACTTAGCACGGGGCCCAGCACAAAGAAAATATATAAGAAATGCTAATACTATTAACATGAAAATCTTGTTAATTCACCCAGGATTTACGGAACACTTCTATATGCTGTGGGTGTTTTAGACAATGTGGAAATAAAGGACCAAACTATAAAATATATACATTGGAACTTGCTATCTTTGGTTAGATATCAGATTCATAGTGTGAAAAGTAGGACAGTGAAAAAAGATAGGATAACATAAAATAAGGAAATTGCCATATGGTGACAGATATTTTAATGACCATATAGTTACTATATCCTGAGGACTTACTGTGTTTCTGACGCTGTGTTGAGCGTGCATATGTTACCTTGTTCACCCTCTGGGAAGCTCCTTCATCCAGCGGGAGACCGAGGGTTGGAGAGACTTGGCTGCACCACTAACAAGAAGGTAAACATCCTGGCCTGTGTTTCCCACTACCTGCACTCCCTCACTTTCATTCTGGTACTGGGCGAGCACTGGACAGGTACTCTTCTCACCACGGCTCAAAGCCTTTGACTGACAATGCTGTGATATTATGATCCATAGTAAGAAATATACATTTGGTCCTCCTCCCATTTCTGGCACAGAGCCCCTAAAACCTTTGGAATTTCCTAAGTGATGGGAGGAGCAAAGGTGTCTTTTGTTCCTCAGGTGATTTTTGGGAAGCTGGTCACCAGGGGTACCAACCACGTGACTAGAGGGCTGGAACTTTCAGGTCAACCCCTGACCTTCATCTAGGGAGGGGAGAGGGGCTGGAGATTGAGTTCACTCCTCTATGGCCAGTGATTTAATCAATCACGCCTGTGTAATGATGCCTCCATGAAACCCCAAGAGGAGGGGGTTTGGAGAGCTTCCAGGATGGTGAACACGTGGAGATTTGGGGAGAATGGTGCACCTGGAGAGCGCGGAAGCTCCAACTCTTTCCCCACACCTTGCCCTAAGCATCTCTTCCCTCTACCTGCTCCTGAGTTATATTCTTTTATGATAAACGGTTAATCTAGCACATAAACTGTCTCCCTGAGTTCTGTGAGTCACTCTCGCAAATTAATCTAAACAAGGAGAGGGTCCTGGGAACTTCCGATCTATGGCCGGTGGGTCAGAAGCACAGGTGACAACCTGGATTTGGGGTTGGCACCTGAAGTGCAGGGGAGATGGAGCCCTTGACCTGTGGGATCTGATGCTGTCTCCAGCAGATGGGGTCAGAATGGAGTTGAATCGTAGGACACTGAAATGGTGTTGGAGATTAAAACTCACACACACACACACACACACACACACACACACTCACACACACTCGGACACTGGCGTCCGAATGGCAGATGTAGACACTTTTCCAGGACTTGTTCATTTGGGATATACCTCGTGCATTAGCAGTCGTCTGCCTTGAGCGCCAATCTGCTGAGCAGGGTTTTCTGTATCCTGGCAGCCCCCCTGCTTGAGCGGGAGGCGCTGGTGCTGAGGTCACGTGAGTCCACTGAAGTAAGTCATGCTCGGTCTCCCTGTGTTCCACACTCATAATGTTAAGTCCATGTAAGTGTGTAATTGATGTTCTTCTCCTGCTACTGAAATTAATATGAACCAGGTGCCCAGACTTAGACTATTCGCGTTTCCCCTCACTGGATCTTTTTTTCAATGTATTCACTTGAGAATTTTAGTAGAATAGGTAGATTGCTTTAACACCCCCTTCAACATTTAAATTCCTATTTAACAATATTTACCTTCTGGTAGCTGCAGAGAAAGCTACAGAATAATTAAAATTCAAGGTTCACATGGACATTTTAAGTCTTCACCCCTTTACCCTTGCTCTATGCATCACAGTTCTTCTGACAAAAAAGGGTTCTCATGGCAACTGTGATCAGAATTTCATTGTGGTTTGTTTGTGTATATGATTATGCCAGAGTTTCTTAAGGATGCCCTGGTTTCATGATTTCCCTCCTTGGATAAGAATCAATTTTCAATTTCCATCTAAAAATATTAAAGTCAGCTTCAAATTCTATTTTATCCATTTGTTGGATGACAACTTTTCTGAGTCTCTGTTGGCAGAAATGAGTAGACAATAGTACCTGATTTTCAAGCTCTAGTGAGTATTAGAAGATGTAAGGTATAAACTTCCTATCTCAGTGTCTGACATCATAAGTGGTCTGCCTTATAAATAATAACTCTGCCACATGTGACTGTGGTTACAACGTCACCCCACTGATAAGAGCACGTTAACCCCAGCCTCTTTCACCTACACGGCAGAGATGGCTTATTCGCTGAGACGCATTTCTTGAGTGTGCGCGTGTATTCTAAGCACTTTTTATCGACTATCTCATTTAATCCCCAGCATAAACAACGACAGCCCTGGGATAGGTACTATTATCTCCCTTCTTACATGAAGGTCCCGCAGTTAGTAGGAATCCAGGAGCAGACATGAAGATAAGGGCAGTCCTGCTCCAGGGTATATGGTTTCAATCATTTTCTTGGTGCTGCCTCTGAGAGAATTGTATGTTTATTTTTACGTAACTGTTCCTGTTTTATTTGATCCCAATGTATAGGTCTCTCGTGATACATTTAAATTCTAACTCAACTCATCTATTTGTGTACCTAATATCTCTACTTTCCTTAAATCATTAGCAAAATCGAATCCACATGCCGTTCAACTTTTATAGTAATTGCTAATTAAAGGTTGTAATAAAACTTATTATGATAAAATGACCAACCTTTTATTTCCCACATTTGACATATCAGGTGATTATATAATAATTCTTTAAAAATAAAAATTCACTGATATTCTCTAGAATCTGTTCAATTCCACAAGATAAACTTAAAAAATGAATGCAGTGAAATCATCAGAAAATGAAATCCCAGTCTCAGCTCCAGGCCCTGTTTACAGTCCGTGCCCAGGACTCTTCTCCTGGGGTCCCCCCTACCCTCCCCTACCCCAGGGGGCTGTAGGGCAGGGAGCTGAGTTCTTTGAAATTCTCTTTCCTGAGGCCAGACATGGAAGCCCAACACCTGCCCTCTGGGTGGGGCTACTCAAGGCTGACTTATACCCCTGAGTCCTTGGGGGCAGGTTGTAGGGTGTCCTCTGCCCACTCCTCCCCCTGTCCCTCCCATCCCCCCTCCCTCGCCTCCTCCCTTCTGCTGTAGGTCTTCAATGACTTGTTATTTGGTATGTACCAAATGCATTCAGTATTGTCAGGTTCTGGTCATTCTAATAAGTGCATGATATAAATTTTAATATAATCCAAATGACCGTCAATTTCCCAGACTGTGATGTCATTCTTATTTGACATCCTAGTAAGATTGCCCTTGACTCCATCTCAGAAACTGTGAGAAATTCATCGTCTTCACTAACTAAAATTAAATTCGGGCATCTGTGTGTTTTAAAGTACCGTTGCCCTCCCTGGTGGGTGCTGGCTTTTTCTCTTGCTGTCTCTCTCTCTCTCTCTTTCTTCCACCTCTTCTCTCCTCTAACCTTCAGAACCCCCCGCACACAGGCCAGCAAAGAAACCACCCACAGACAGCCTACCACCCAGCTTCTCTTTCATCACCCTCTGTTAGGCAGCAATCAGTCTCTATTCCCCGGAGGACTGGGCTTTGCCCAGGGCGTCCTGTGAGGGAGTGGGTAAATCCACAGGTTACCAGAATGGGGCAGGAGTGCTCAGCCAGGGGTCATGGGGACACCCTGGAGACCAAGTCACAGTGGGATGCCCTCACTGAGAATGTGCCCGCAGGCCCTGGCGGAAGCTGTGACCCCAGTCTTCCCGCTGCCAGGACGAAGCCCCCAAGGCCTCCCTCCCCTCCGTCCTCGTTCCCCTGCAGGTGGGTGTTTTCATGGTTTGAACCCTGCCTGCGGGTCTCCTGCGCTTGCAGTCCTGCAGTGGATCAGTCTGACCCCAGAGAGAGAAAAAGGTGAGCACGTTTCTGGAAATAAGAGGCCAGTCACAGGGGTGATGGACTAGAAGGACAGGGCTGAGCCTCCAAGGCCCCAGCCGGCCTCTCAGGTGGTCCCCGTCCTTGCTTCCTCTCTAGGTTGTCAGGGGGACCCCTGTTCCTGAGACCCCTGGCTGTGCTGGCTTCACACCTCTTGTCTCTTTCTCTCATGAGGGGCCTTCCCAGGGCTCCCTTTCAGGCCCTGTGTGTCACGTGGCCTTTCGTAAGCTGTTGTGTCCCCACAAAATTCAAATGTTGGATCCTAACCCCCAATGTGATGGTGTCAGGAGGTGAGGTTTTGTGAGCTCACGAGGGTGGAGCCCCCATGGTGGGATCAGTGTCCTTATAGAAAAGACCCCAGAGAGCCCCCTGACCCTTCCTCCAGGTGAGGACATAGCGAGAGGACCCTGTCTATGAAGCAGGAAGAGGGTTCTCACCAGACACTGCATCTGCTGGGGACTTGATCTTGGACTTTGAGACTCTAGAGCTGTGAGGAATATATGTCTGTTGTTCAACTGCCCTGTCTGTGGTATTTTGTTATAACAGTCCAGATGGGCTAAGGCAGGCCCCCCCGGCAGTAAAGGTGCTGGTCATGATGTGCGTCTTTACCTGCCCTGTGCATTTGCCAGAGGAAGACATGAAATCCCAGCCAATGGCTCTCAAGCTGCCCCCTTAGCACTAGGAATTGTTCAAACTACCTCTGTGTTTATGCTATTGAGGGGACAGTGGAATAAAGAATCCTCAAACGTCATTCAACGCTGCAAGGTGACTTTGATGGGTGCTGAAAAGGCATCGCACAATAAACTAACAGCTGTGAACCCCCAGCTTGGAGCTGGACCCAGAGTTGCTGGGAAGCCGCGTGCCCCTGCTGGGAATTCATCCTGCTCTGAGCCTCCTCGATGCTCACACGCCCCTCACCTCTAGCAAAGCTGCCCTCGAGCTCGCTTGCCTCCCAAGTTTATTCTGCCCCTTTTCCAAGGGATGGAGGAGTAATCATGAATTTCAGCTTATAAAATCTCCCCTTCCCTGTTGGCTGTAGGAGCTAGAAAAGTAAGAGAACATGCAGAGTAAAATGAAGGAAAATAAACAATTTTTTTATCTCTACTTCTTAGTTATTTTTAGGAAGTATTGGAAGATAATACCTCTGCGGATAATCAAGAGCCAATTTATAATCATAACACCTGCTTAAGCAAATTAAAATAAGTGCATAAGGGGGCTTCCCTGGTGGCGCAGTGGTTGAGAGTCCGCCTGCTGATGCAGGGGACATGGGTTCATGCCCTGGTCCGGGAAGATCCCACATGCCGTGGAGCGACTGGGCCCGTGAGCCTTGGCCGCTGGGCCTCCGCGTCCGGAGCCTGTGCTCCGCAACGGGAAAGGCCACAACAGTGAGAGGCCCGCGTACCGCAAAAAAAAAAGTGCATAAGTTATGGCAATCAGGAAAAAAAAAGTCTCTAGGGAACAATCATTGATGGATGCTTTTAAAAGAAACATCAATATGACAGAAGTATTTCTGAATCCTGGTGGGTGTCCATCATCACAGTGTTTGATGGTCAGATGAGTTTGTCTTTGGAACTATAGTGGAGGAAAGGCTTTCCCTCCACCCTCTTAGGTTCTGTGGCTGGGCCTGAAAATTAAACCGAAAAAAGACAGATTGATAGGAGAAGAACATTCACGTTTTATTCAATGTTAATTTTCTGTGTGTACAAGGGGGCCTTCATATATAAGAAATAAAAACCCAGAGAAGCAGATAGGCCTGACAAATTATATACCATTTTAACAAAGAATGAGAAATTTTGGAGACTGAAGAGACAAAGGAAAAAGAAGTTTGGGCTGGGGGTGGTAAATTGTGGGACAGTAACTAGGAGATGTAGGGTGGGGGGCGGGTGGTGGTGACGAATGGAAGATTAGGGCTATTTTAGTAAGTTGTTTGTACAGGTCCATTCCGGCATCGGTAAGAATGTCCTGCTCCTCCTGGCCCAGGGAGGGCCCCCTTCTCATGGGAATTTGATGACTTGCTTTTAGGTAGAACATGGGAGGTCAGAGAGCCCTTCTTGCATCTGCAAATACCCTCAGTCCAAAATAATCAGTGTGCCAATCCCACATATTTTGGGATGGAATCCCTTCACCCCTGAATTATCACCCCATAGTTATAAATCAGTAGGGAGCATCGACCTGATCAGGGTAGTGCAGTTTTCAGACCATGGCTCATTGCCAATCAGGGGTGTCCAGCTCAGCTTCCTGGCTCTGCCTCCATAAAAAGCCTCTGTAAAAACCCAGAAGAATGGAGTTTTAAGAGCTTTGAGACTGGTGAACATGTGGAGATTTGGGAAGAGTGGGGGCTGGAGAGAGTGTGGAAGCTCGCACCCTTTCCCAGCACCTTGCCCTGTGCACCTCTTCTATCTGGTTGTTCCTGAGTTGTAACTTTTTAGAATAAACTGGTGATCTAGGGAGTGAACTGTTTCCCCGAGTTCTGTGATCCTTCTAGTACATTATCTAACCTGAGGAGGGGGTTATGGGAACCCCCGATCTCTAGATGGTAAGGTCGGTCAGAAGCGCAGGTGACGTGTGACTGATGTCAGCAGTGGCAGGAGAGAGAGGGCAGCCTTGTGGGCCTGAGCCTGTAACCCATGGGGTCAGACGTTACCTCCAGGTAGATAGAGTCAGAGATGAGTTAGTTGAGGACCCCCAGCTGGTGTTACAGAATTGCTTCACCTATAATACTCACCCTGGTGTCAGAAGTGATGGGTGTTGTGGAAGACACCCCACAGAGGAATGTGCTTCTTCCCTTACATCAGCCACTCCCCTGATTCCCAAAACAAATACCTCTAACGAAGCATGACCCAGATGCCATAACACAAGTGCCAAAAAGGACCCAGGTGTGTGTGTTATACCCTCGAAAATAGAAATTTTGCTTTTCCAGAGCTGCCATTCAGAACATTTCCTTGTTTCTTTTATTCCCGGTTATACATTCTCTTTGGTCTTGAGGCCCTGCAATAGTTCGCTGTGACTACTACCAGTGCATTTGCATCAAAATTTTATTACAAACAAAGTGGAATATCCCCTGCCATTTGCTTCAATAGAATCTGATCAATCTTTTATTCTAAAATCAAACATTTACAGTTTTTGTGGCATTTTCACCACCCATTCAACTCTATTACACTGAAAAAGTCTTTTCTGAGCTCCCAGTTGGGGTGGGACATTGTTCTTGGCATCCGTGTCATCAGCCTTCAAGCAGCCTACAGTCCTAGGAATCACTAACACCTGCTGAGAGTGGCTGGGTACCGGGTGAAGTGATGTATGTGTATCAACCCATTTAACGCTCAGAACAATTCTAAGATGTGTATTAACAGAGAATGAAGGAGTAAATTCACAGTCCTGGGTACAGGTGAGCATTGTCTCTTGTCTGGTTGTCCATCTTAGCATTTTCCCCACCGCCAGCCCCCACTCTGTTCTTGTGGGGCATCTATGGACACAGAGTTGAGTCTCAGACTCAGGGGGAAAGATGCGCAGTGTCCTCCCTGCCCTCCTTGGACTACGGCTGTTGGTAAGAGCAGATGTGTACACGCATTTGAAGATATGCATGCAGTTCCCTGCCACAGTCAAGGCTAAGTCCTTCATGAGGAAGTCAGGAGCAAGGACACGAGTGTCATCACAGCTCAGAGGAGCGTGGACCAGTGGTGGAGAGGAGGGACCTCGGGACTAGGCCCTTGGGGGAAGGTGGGTGCAAAACTGCCCTGGAAAGGAAGGGAAGATGCAGGAACTCTGAGGTCAGGCCTGTTTCAAACCACCACTGAGCCTGTGGACACATTCAGAATCTCGTCGCTGTTGCACTCTCATCTCCTTCAACGTCCCCCAAGGACATCACCCAGCCCCCATCCATGAATTTGGGGATTACAGGACAACATACTTATGAGAAAAAAATTATTTTAAACTCTCTTTCTTATTTTATTGATCCTAATTTCATAGCAATGAATTAAATCATGGCAATGGCTGGTCATCTTAAATCAAAAGCACAAGGAAAGTTCAGTTATTTACAAAGCACAAGGAGGTTGGAGGGGACACCTTGGAACACAAACGGTAAATTTGCTTAGTTATTGATGAAGGTCATTGCACCTTAAACCAATGAATGCCATTCCATTGGGAAAAAGTAAAAGTATTTAGAGTATCATGTGATACCCTTAGGAAAACTGGAAAGAACTGTCAAGCCTGTGAAGTAAAGTGGTTGTGATGTGAGTGTGTGTTTTCTTTCCAGAGAGCTTAACACTGAAAGCGAGGCTGTTAGGATGGACACGGTGAGATTGGCGTGGGGATTTCAAAGGCTTTGCAGAGGATGAGGGGCGGTGATTGTGAAGGCGTGTGACAGAACGGCTTCCTGGAGTCTGCAGAGTGGTTTGCACAGAGCAGTCTGAGAAATCAGAGAATTATGGAATTTTAGGAGTGGCAAAGAGCAGAAACCCTCCCAAGATAAGATCCGAGGCTAGTGGGGCGTGCCAACTGAGAACTCGGTTTCCTTGTTCATTGCTGGATCCTGAACCCAAAAGGCAGGGAGCTTGAAGGATGCCTTCGCCTCAGCGGCATGCTTGGCGGGTTCCTCTGGGGACAGAACAAATGAGTACAGGGTGAAGATGTCGCATGAAGGATGTGAGTTAGCAATAAAAATACATTTCGAGGAACTAAGTGAGTCATTAGGGAGCTGTATCCCCTCATCTATACTGGCGTCCCCCCATTTTCTGAAACCTTCTGGTACTTTCTGTATGTATCGCTCTTTTGAGCATTTAATCATATATTAGATTTTGTCTGTCACATAAATGTTTTAGTGTCTTTCTTCTACCACCATATAAAATCGGTCTGTGTCCTGGGAGATTCGTTTAATTTTTTGGACGTAATCATCCATTCCTTCCTTGCTAAACCTCTGTAAAGTAAGCAGAGCAGGTATTTTGATTCCAACTTTCAGATAAAAGTATACATATTGAATGGAAGCAGGTGGGAAGCAAACAGAGAGGGGGTTCCCAGCAGGTCCTGCCCATCCGAATCCAACACTGAATCCAGATGAACTTGCAGTAAACACTCACAAGGAAATAAATGGGTCAATAAAGTAAGGTTCTTCCTTAAGACAGATTTTATGAATGAAGGTAGTTTTTGGTTAACTTTATTGGTCTTTAATATTTCATTTGTCATGTAAGAACCAAAATTTCTAAAATCATGTATATTTTCTCAAGGATATCTACCACTTCTTTCCCAGTTTTTAGCTCTCTTTAAAGTTCAGAAGATGGTAGTTAAATACATACACAGACACACACACACATAACATAGAGAATAAAAATAAGAACTTCATCCGGCCCTATGAAATTAGAACTGGAAACATTTTGTCGAGTTGATATCATTGCCAATAAATTATAGCTCCCAGTGGAATTTTTAAAAATCGCTTATCCAGCACAATTCTAAATGTCTTAGTAAATGTGCTTGTCCCTCTTCCCAGGGGAGATTATTATTTAAGGTAATGGAGCACACTCCTCATGACATTCTTGGGCAGAGGATATGAATGTGCCTTTTAAATGTAACTGTTGTACTTTCAGACACTTACTCCTCCAGACCCATCCTTCAGTTGTTTCTTCCCTCATAGGTATTTGTGTCCCTGTCATTTTTACTTCTTTACCTCTCTTTTCCCATAATCACCTTTGATGTTCCCTTCTTCATTCTCGACTCTTGTCTCACGCAGCTTTGGTACCAAAGATCGATGTACTGATGTTTGCGGTCGCCCCATGCCGAGGGCTCGGCTGCAGAAGCAGAAGCCGTGGCTCCATCCTTAGGGGGATTCGGTCCAGGGGGGAGAAGCACAGCTCAGGAGGCTTCCACGCTGCAGTGCTAGTTACTGATCAGATTGCTGTGGTGGCTCAGAGGAGGGCCTCTCATTCAGGGAGGGGTGATGGATCTGGGGGGTAAACTTCAGGGAAGTTCTCTGTCTCAATGAATAAGGTACATGGGCCCACCTAGAAGGTCTGTGGGGTGGGATGGGAGGCGGAAGCCCAAGATTCATCCCAAAGGAGGGGAAGAGCGATCCTGCTGTGTACCCAGAACAAGGCACTTGAGTATGGGCATGAAAGGTGACATCTACCTGTGTCAGGTGTGCAGCTGGTGCCCCTCAGCTTCAAGCTGTCTACTGCTCAGTGATGTGGGCTTGGGCTCTGTGAACCCCATCCTGCTTGGCTAGCTGGCTGCACCGTGAGGTCTGCCTGCAGGGGGTGTGGAAGGGGACGGGTTGAAAGGGGCTCCTTCATCCTTTGCCTCCTGGGGGTTTCTGTCAGCTTCTTCCCAGATTGCCACCCAGCGCTGCTTCTTCCCCTGGGCAGGGGCAGTTCCTTTCTGCAGGAACAGCGGGACTCAGTTTGCTGCTTTGCCAACACTTGCAGGATAGGCTGCACTGGGCTTTCCCAGATCACGTGCCCCGTGTTGAGAGGCAGAGATATTGACTAATATCCAACCGAACTGAGAAGGTATTTAGAGACCAAAACACAAAGTGGGCAATTCCATAAAGTGCGATCATGAAGCTTATTGTGGGAAACTTACACACAGGCAGGAAGGACCTGAGGATGGATGATCCAGAGACTTTCACAGCTGCCCTAGGCACCAGGCATGGCTGAGAAGTGGACTTCAAGGGGCCAAAGCTAAAAATACAATCTGACTTCCAAGTGAGAAGCACCTCTGCACGGATGGGAAGGGGGTTTCCCTCCCCACATGGGTCTCATGACCACCAACCATCTGCATCAGCAAAGACGCTTTTCCAGGTTTCATATCAGATGAAGGCCAGGGTGAAGGCTGATAGGAATTATCTGGCTTGGGCACATTCCTTGTGAGCGGACCAAAGTTCAGTCATGCAGAGAGGGGAGGGGGTAGGACTAGGGACCTGAGATGAAGCTGACAGAATGGAGTCAATGTGGTCCAGCCTCACACCCTGACTTCAGACTATCCCACAAAACTACAGTCATTACAACAGCATGGTACTGGCACAAAAACAGACACAGAGATCAATGGAACAGGATAGAAAGCCTGGAAATAAACCCACACACTTGTGGTCAATTAATCTATGACAAAGGAGGCAAGACAGCCTCTTCAATAAGTGGTACTGGGAAAACTGGACAGCTACATGCAAAAGAATGAAATTAGAACATTCTCTAACACCATACACAAATAGAAACTCAAAATGAATTAAAGACATAAATGTAAGCCTGGAAACCATGAAACTCCTAGAAGAAAACATAGGTGGAACACTCTAACATAAATTGCAGCAATTTTTTTTTGTATCTGTCTCCTCAGGCAAAGGAAACAAAAGCTAAAATAAACAAACGGAACCTAATTAAATTTAAAAGTATTTGCACAGCAAAGGAAACCATTGACAAAATGAAAAGACAACCTACTGAATGGGAGAAAATATTTTCAAATGATACAACTGATAAGGGGTTAATATCCAAAATATATAAACAGCTCATACAACTCAACATCAAAAAAGCAAACAACCTAAACAAAAAACAAGCAGAAGACCTGAATAGATATTTTTCTAAAGAAGACCCACAGATGGCCAACAGGCACATGAAAAGATGCTCAACATCGCTAATCATCAGAGAAATGCAAATCAAACCACAATGAGATATCACCTTACACCTGTCAGAATGGACCACAAAATCAAAAGGACCACAAATAACAAATGTTGGTGAGGATGTGGAGAAAAGGGGACCCTCCCACACTGTTGGTGGGAATGTAAATTGGTGCAGCCACTATGGAGAGCAGTGGAAAATAGTACTGACGTTCCTTTAAAAAAAACAAAAATAGAGTTGCCATATGATCCAGCAATTCCACTCTGGGGTATATATTCAAAGAAAAGAAAAATACTAATTTGAAAAGATACATGTACCCCAATGTTCACAGCAGCATTATTGACAACAGCAAAGATCTGGAAGCAACCTAAGGGTCCCTCAATAGATGAATGGATAAAGACGATGTATATATATATAATGGAATACTACTCAGCCATGAAAAAATGAAATCCTGCCATTTGGAACAACATGGATGGACATGAGGTATACTATGCTTAGTGAAATAATTTCAGACAGAGAAAGACAAACACTGTATGTTATTGCTTATATATGGAATCTAAAAAATAAAATAAAGGAATGAATATAACAAAACAGAAATAGACACACAGATATAGAGAACACACCAGTGGTTACCAGTGGGGAGAGGGAAGAGGGGAGGGGTGAACATAGGGGTAGGGGATTAAGAGGTACAAACTACCAGATATAAATAAGCTACAAGGATATAGTGTGCAACACAGGGAATATAGCCAATATTTTATAATGACTCTAAAGGGAGTATAAACTACAAAGCTATCGAATCACTATGTGGTACCCCTGAAACTAATATCGTATTGTAAATCAGTGATACTCCCATAAAAAAAGAAACTATTACAACAAAAACAACAACAGAAAGAAACATCAGGCCTTCCCTGGTGGCACAGTGGTTGAGAGTCCGCCTGCCGATGCAGGGGACACGGGTTCGTGCCCCGGTCCGGGAAGATCCCACATGCCGCGGAGCGGCTGGGCCCGTGAGCCATGGCCGCTGAGCCTGCGCGTCCGGAGCCTGTGCTCCGCAACGGGAGAGGCCACAACAGTGAGGACCGCGTACTGCAAAAAAAAAAAAAAGGAAACCAGCACCAGCCACCTGGGGTCTTTTTTTCAGGATCAGGGTCTTGTCCCCACTGGGAGCCCCCGTCGAATCTCAGGGACGCTAGCAGTGTTTCAACAGTGCCGCCCACCCCTCAGGGCCCCTCCACCAAGCGTTGGAGATTTAATAATTCCCTCTGCCTTTCCCTGAAGCCGAGGCAGTGGCGGCTGCCGCTGTACTTGCTACCTCCGTGAGCCTGTGGTGGATTCTTTCCTTTCCAGTGACTTACTTAACATCCTGATGCCTGGTAGACAGTCATTTACATTCATTTTTCTGTGTTCAGTTAACTGCGGTGTATCTGCCTCTTTTTGATACACACATATACAAATACGTTATCGATGGTAATATTCTGAAAATTTCCCCATGCATTACTTACCGTTGTCTGTTTTTTAACCAGACAGTGGTTTTTTAATGGTTTTTTAACCATTTAACCACTCTCCATGTGGCAATCCTGAGTAGATTAGTTGCAGTCAGTGGCTACACTGACTTATTTCTGAGTGGACTTTAGGGGATTGGTGTATACTCTCCAGGTTTGGCTAAATTAGGAATGATTATTCTTACGCTTTCACAGAACACTCCTTTAAATCTAAATTATGTGTGCAAGGAATTGTTTTGGTGACTAATTTGTAACTAGCCAAGAATATAGGTCATGAAGAAAAAAAGAGGATTAATTGATAGATTTTTAATGTTTCTAGTTTCCAGTTTTGAGCCCATGCATTACCTGAAGTAGAGTGTTATTTTGTTTCATGATTGTTTTCCTCATCAGAAGTTATTTGTCAGCACTTTGCTTCAACATGAGAGAGAGTGGTGGTGTGGGTAATTCATAGTGTGTAGAAAATGACTGCTTATTAATTTGCTAAAATAACGTGTCCCACTTAACTCAATTTCACTTAATCCATTATTTCACTTACATCCACTTAAATCCATTCTTTCCATTATTCTATTCCATTTCATTTATTTCCATAAATCCATTCCCTTTCCATTATTTCAAACAGACTATTTATTATATGAGAATTAAAAAAAAAATACATTGTCTTGAATTCCAAATTTATGCCTCATTTAATATTATAATCTGAAATGAGTTAGATGTTACTGATTTCACCATCCTGCTAAATGAAATAACAATTAATATATGAGTAGGGATTGCTAAAATATCTTAGATTATGAAAAGTAGATAAAAATTAGCCTCTAAAAACTTAATATAGTAACAATATAGACTCTAAGTTGAATAGATTAAATGAAAAATAAATGTGGTCTATTATACTCAGCACCTCCTGCTGTATTCTATGATGAGTGCTCATAAAAAGAAAATATTGCAATTTCTTCTTCTGGAATTTTTTTCTCCAATCACTTTCTCAGTTACATTCTAAAAGTTGAGGAGAAAAAAAAAGTTAAGAAGGAAAAGGACAAAGGAATTTGATAAAGTGTAAATACTTGTGTAAGAATTCCAAAATCAGAAGTTGTCTTTATTGTTTGGAATAATCAGCTCAATTCTTCACTCTTCTCTGTATCTAAACCCTGTGGTGTGTGACCCTGAAGTTCCTACAACAAAAGCTCCCTCTTCACATTGAACTGGATTAAGTAACTTGCTTTGTTCAGTGGGCTCTCACTTGATAGATAACAAGCAGGGACTTGAAATGTGAGTACACAGTGGGGCTTGCTCTCTTGAACCTCTGTCATCACCATAAGGACATGCTCTGACCATCCTGTGTGTCCAGCAAACATGAGAGAATTGCAGTGAGGACCCAAATCATACACCCACAGGCTGCAGGAGAGCCACTCAGATCTGTAGAGACTAAATGAGTTTTGGGGTCATTTTTACACATTATTGTGCCAATACATACATACAAACACGATATATCACAAGCAAACTCATAGTTAGGCATATGTAGATTAGGAAAAAGAGTGTGGGATTGAGGTGCGGAAGAGCAGACTCAGGAAGAATGAAGGTATTGGTGACAGTCCAATATTATCCAACAACTTTATTGATTGAAGACTGGAATTCAGTCTAATTCTTTCTCCAAAAAGAGAGGTAAATAACAGCAGGCATCTAATCTATCTTTCTCTTTCTTCTCTCTCTTTCTCTCCTTCAGATGACCTTACCCACAAGGACTTCTGTGTTTTATGAAAAGATATTACAAAGGCATATTATGTGGAATAAAAACATGCCATACATTTATTCATTGGGAGAATGAGTTGATTTATTCAAACACAACATATGCTTCATTTTATACTCAACCAAAAAGAAAACGGCTTTCTCCCCAAACCCCTCTCATGATGACCAAAACACAGAGGAAAGTGTGGACCTTGCCACCTGATTGGGGCCTCTCTGACTCAGATTACCTTTTCCAAATGAGAACTGACCAAATATTAGGAATGTTCTTTCATTAAGTTCTATGTTTAGGAAACCTATTATATACATATTTCAATCCTCATTGTTTTGGAGTAGCCAAAACAGTAACACTTGCTTTGCTTTCAGGTTGCTTATGGTCCTAGTAGGTCAGGATTATGAAAAAAAAAGCCTAATTTTATGAAAAAAAGGTACACGACAACACCAGGATGAATATGCTATAACTTCAAATAGTTTTGTGTGTTTCTTACAAAAATGAAATAAACAAACAACAACAACAACACCTGACACTTGGACAACATCATAAGACAGTGAACGAGAAAATCTCTTGATTTTCCTTTGTAAAGATTTGTTTCTCTGCTAAGGTGTAACAACAACACAAAATGCACACTTCCATTAGTGGCACCTGCAAACCTCTTCATTTTGCTCAAGCTGCTTGCTCCCCCTGCCTTGTTCCCTGTTGTCTCATCACCCCGATATTTCCAAGATGTTAACTCAATTCCTTCTGTTCCCAGAGTCAAGCATAATCTTGAGCGTTGCTGACTGTTCATCTCGATTTCAGATTTTCTGTTTTCCTGTCTGCTCACCCTCCCCACTTCCTTGCCTCCTGTCTTATGGGAAAGAAGGCTTCTCTTTTCCACCTATACTCTCTCTAGGAATTTTCCTTCACCTTCAGAATCTTTATCCATCAACTATCTCCCCTTTCCTACTTTATTTTTTCTCCGTATGTCTCCTCTCTCCTAAAAAAGGAAAATAAACCTTCTTTTCACCTTACTAATAATTCAATATAACAAACTTTCTTCAGAGTCATACTCCCTAACAGGATTGGTTATTCTTTTCTTACTGTGTCCCTTAATATCTAATGTTTTCCCCCGTGGTGCTGCTAACATCACTTATCAAAGCTCACCTTCCCTTCACCAAAGCCAGTGAATCCCATTGTCTTTGAACTTCTGCAGTATTTGACATTATTAGACATAATTTGATTCCCGCATCCTTCTGGGTATCATTCCTTCCTAAGGCTTCTATCAAAATACACTTTTTTCTGGTTTTCCTCCCTTTTTATGACTTCCTAAGCTTTTCTTTCTCTACACCGTTAATATAAGGTTTTGTGAAATTCTGCTTTAACTGCCCTTTGCTCTCTCTCTTTCAACTCTTTGCCTTGACCTTGGGATAGCTTTCAGGCAAAAAAGCTATCTGCAGTAGAAATTTCCAGCTTTGGAGTCCTTGAGCTCACACTGCATACACTTCCAATGGTCTTTTTTGCATCAACTCTGGCCTGACCTTGTACCCAAACCAAACTTTTCCTCCAGAACCTTCTCCTCATGCCCCTGACTTTCCCGTGGAAGATACAGACTTAATCATTTTATTCATCTTTGAATTTGTCCTTCACAGTCAGTTGTCATGTTGGACTGAGTCTAACTTCCCATCGATCGTCAAGCTAACTGCTATTCCTCTCTGCCCTGGGAAACTTCATAACCTTGGGATTCCAGTCTGTATTATTTTTTCAGCAGTTTTGAAAGAGAAATGTCCACTCCTATGTTATAAGCTACTCCAATGAGTGCACAGACTCTTAATTTTTTCTTATCAATGCAGTGTTCATCACAGTAAGCATATGGTAGATACTCAAATAATATTTGCTAAATTAAATGGAATTGAACCTCCTTTGATTTTTTTAGTCATTCCTCCTTTGTAATTGGAGTCTCATATTAAAAGATAGCAAAATTCTTGGCTTTTATCTGATTTCACAGTTTTAATTTTCTCTCTAAATCTTAATTAAGTGATGTATAATGTCTTGTAATCAGTTAGGAAATTAGCAAAAGTTGGCAACTTACCACTAAATGTGGCATTTTGATTTAGATGGTAAAAATTTAAAAAAACCCCAGCCCTATCATTATTGAAGTGAAACCATGTGTTCTAGATGTAATCATTTGTGTATTAAAATGCTGCTGGTGGAGGAGGCATTTTCTTTTCTTTTTTAAAATAAGTTTATTTATTTATTTATTTTTAGCTGCATTGGGTCTTCGTTGCTGCGCGTGGGCTTTCTCTAGTTGTGGCGAGCAGGGGCTACTTTTCGTTGTGGTGCACGGGCTTCTCATTGCGGTGGCTTCTCTTGTTGCGGAGCACGGGCTCTAGGCATGTGGGCTTCAGTAGCCGTGGCACGTAGGCTCAGTAGTTGTGGTGCACGGGTTTAGTTGCTCCGCGGCATGTGGGATCTTCCCGGACCAGGGATCAAACCCATGTCCCCTGACTTGGCAGGTGCATTCTTAACCACTGCGCCACCAGGGAAGCCCAAGGAGGCATTTTCACTTAACTTTTCCTATTTTAGTTTTCTCTGATTCTGAGAAAATACCCTCAGGGCTGAACTTTCTCATGCCTGTTCTCAGTGCAGTTTGTTCACTGTTGAGGTAATTAGATGTGAATAAGTAATGTGTTTTAATAATTATGGCATCTAAAAACATTGTTGGTCTATTTTGTTTTATTGTTGGATAATGTAAAAAGATTTACAGAAATGTAGGCATGGCCTAGTTTCATGCCAATGCATTTACAGTGATGCAGGCTATGGCTTAAGCTGCTCTGGAGGGAAGTGGGTCCACCTCTGTGGATGCTGTCAGCTTGGATCTGGGCTGCAAGCTCCTTTCCTCTGACCAAGTGAAGCTAAGCGTTGTGAATGCAGCTGACCATCTCTGGCTCCTGAGGAGCTGGCCAACTGCCCAGGGAGTGAGCCTGGGAGATAATGTTTTATAAACATAAGGTATTAGTGGGGAGAACCCCAGAGTTCCCATGTCCTAGTCACATGAGCCTAGTCAGACCAGGCTCAGCAGCATTTTTTGGACTCATGTTGTTGGCCCAAACAGAGATTTTGTTTTTGTTTTTGTTTTTGAATTTTTATTTTATATTGAAGCATAGTTGATTAACAATGTTGGGTTAGCATCAGGTGTACAGCAGAGTGATTCAGTTATACATATAAATGTATCTATTCTTTTTCAAATTCTTTTCCCATTTAGGTTATTACAGAATATTGAGCAGCATTCCCTGTGCTATATAGTAGGTCCTTGTTGGTTATCTATTTTAAATAGAGCAGTGTGTATATCATATAATCTTGCTTATACACAGAATCTAAAGAAACCAAAAATGATACAAATGAACTTGTTAACAAAACAGAAACAGACTCACAGATTTAGAGAACGAACTTATGGTTACCACTATTCAGCCCTTTTGTGTCGAGCTGTCTCTTTGACAATCACAACCAACCGTCTCACTGAGCCCACCCAATCACCCTGCGTGGTGCCCACCCAAGTAGCCCACCGGGTCTGCAGGGCTCCTGCCGGCATGGAGGTTGTGACCCTGGTTTACGTCAGACCCAGGAACCACTTGGGAGTCACCACAATGTCTCAAGTAGTCTTCTTTATCAGAAAGAATGGGTTTATTTTCAGGGTGAGAAAAATATTTTTTGAATGGAGTAATAACCAAGTATGGCTAACCTGGAAGGAGTGACTGCTTACTCTGACCTGAGAATCAAGGAAGCTTTTTTATGCTACAATATATGCCTACTACCACGTAGCCTTGGTTTCATATTCCTTATATCACAAAAACTTCAAACAAACACTGTATGTCATCCCTGGGATATAAAGATGAATTAAGTGGAGTTTCTGCCTTTAATTTTATCAGATTCACAGGCAAAGAAGAAAGTACATGAAAATGCAAAAAAATGCTTTGGCACTTTCCCCAGTTTTATTATTTGATTTATTCACTCTAAATATCCACTTGAATTTACTCTTAGTACCAAGATCATCTTCTATATGACCAGTATTATCTATAGTGGATTTTTTTTCAATTATTTTGGACCATTTGCTTTTAAAGAGCTCTTACAAATACAGAATAAAATGCTCTTAAAAATCATGTAACATTGATGTTTTTCTGACATTCAATAGCAAACATTTATTCTAAAGACTGAATTAGGGACTTTCCTGGTGGCGCAGTGCGTTAAGAATCTGCCTGCCAATGCAGAGGACATGGGTTCGATCCCTGTTTCCAGAAGATCCCACGTGCCGCGGGGCACCTAAGCCCGTGCGCCACAACTACTGAAGCCCGCGTGCCTACAGCCCGTGCTCTGCAACAAGTGAAGCCACCGCAATGAGAAGCCCATGTGCCTCAACAAAGAGTAACCCCTGCTCGCCAGAACTAGAGAAAGCTCATGCACAGCAACGAAGACCCAATGCAGCCAAAAATAGATTAAAAAAAAAATTAAAAACAAATAAGAAAATAAACACTAATTCTTTAAAAAAATGCTGAATTAGAACATGAGGCCAATTTAGTGTTTCTCTAAGCAGTTTTTGAGTAGAACACTGGTGCTATGGTCTTTTTTCTTAAAAACAAAAAACAGCTTTATTGAGGTATAATTAATATACAAAACCTGCACATATTTAATGCATATCATTTGATGAGTTTGAACGTGTGCATAGACTTACAAAGCCATAGCCTGCATGATCCCACTTACATGTGGAGCCTAAAATAGACACATAGAAGCTGAGAGTAGATGGTGGTTGCCAGGGGTTGGGGGGGATGGGAAATGAGGATAAATTTGTTCAGTGGGTATAAAGTCTCAGATGTGCAAGATGAGAACATTCTAGAGAACTGCTGGATAACAACACTGTATTGTGCATTTAAAAATTTAAGAGATCTCATGTTGTTATTTTGTTTCCTCATCGGCAAAACGGGAATAGTTCTTCCTGTCTTACCAAGTTGTAGTAAAGGTTAAAAATCATGTGAGTATCATGATTCACATAGAGTAGGCGCCCAGGAAAAAATTCAGTTCTGCCCTCGTGATTATTACTGTCAATATCATCATTGAAAAGCAGGGAAGGGAACTTGATGGGATGGGACACTAAGAAATGAATGTGGATCTCCTCAAACTCTTTTGGGATCTAGACAAAAAGTGAGTAAAAGCACACACCTATATAAACAAATACATTTTAAAAATACATGGATACCGGTGGTGGGGGGACAGGGGGGTCTGAGGGAGGGATGGATTGCAAGTTTGGGATTAGCAGATGCACACTGTTATATATAGAATGGATAAACCAAAAGGTCCTATTGTATAGCACCGGGAGCTATATCCAATATCCTGTGATAAACCATAGGGGAAAGGAATATGAAAAAGAACATATATATATATATATATATATGTATGTATAACTGAATCACTTTCCTGTACAGCAAAAATTAACATAACATTATAAATCAACTGTAGTTCAGTAAAATAAATTAAAAGGATAAAAATACCTGGATAAATACAGTTTCACAGGGGACTGGCTTTAGAAAGAGGTGGTCCAAAGGGGAGAACCAAGTGGGGTGTAAAGGCCAGTGTCAGGCGGGGAGGGAAGGCAGGTCTGGCCCTGGGGTCCCTCACGGGCAGAGCGAGGTTCCCTTCCCAGAGTTTGGTTCTCCGAAGAGGTCGGTGAAATGCCTGAGTAGCTGGGCAGTGGAGGACAGAGAAAGAAGGAACGGGAAGATCCCAGAGTGTCTGTCTTCATAATTTTCTTAAGATGGACTTTATCTTGTAGAAAGATCATCTAAAATCTCAGGATGGGAAGCTATGAGAGTCTCCTTATGTTGGTTGCTGAGCTCTTACAAATATCCTCGGAAGTAACACTTTCTATATATTAGCTCCCTCTACATCCTGATTTATGAAAGGGGACAGTGATGGACCGAGGACCTGAGTGGCCGCAAGGGGCTCCAGTCTCACTGTCTAATAGAGGGTAGCAAGGGCTGGTGTCATTGCAAGTTCCCCCCACCCCACCCCTTTCTTCTGCACGACAGAGGCCGCACGTGCAAA
Organism: Phocoena phocoena; assembly: GCF_963924675.1. Taxonomy (NCBI): domain Eukaryota; kingdom Metazoa; phylum Chordata; class Mammalia; order Artiodactyla; family Phocoenidae; genus Phocoena; species Phocoena phocoena. The sequence continues at coordinate 151,138,893 of NC_089220.1, forward strand.
ACTCAATTAGAGAATCTTTGGTACTTCCTCTCTGTGAGTTCCACATTGTAGGTGAAGGAAATCTACTTTTCGAATATTTTACAGTTTGCTCTTTGAAAGCCGGCTGTAGGAAGTAGGACTTAATGCAATCATCTCTTTTTGAGCCCTGCTTCATAAGCGCGAAGGTTATGGGCTTAGATTATGTACCTCCTTCTCAAACTGCTTTAAAGAATTGAAATCAAAGGCCACTTGCTTTAGGGTCTTGAAGACACAGTCCGGAGCTGTGAGGGCTGTGAGTTAGGGCCTGGGTCAAGGTCACAGAAATGCAGCAACGTGAGAAGAAAGGGCATGGGCTTTGGGGACAGCCTGGCTGGGATTCATATTCTGGGTTTGCAGCTTTTGATAATTTGGGGTATTTTAACTCTTTTGTGAACACTTAACTTTCTTTCTAGAAAGTGAATCCCTCAAAGGAAGAGGCCTAGTTTAATTTATTCTTAAATCTTTAGATGTTCAGTAAACACGTGATGGATGAATGACCAGTTCCTTCTCCTTGTCCAGGCCCAAGAGGAAGCTCTTCAAGTGTCACACACAGTGGGCAGGGCTTTGACGTAAGGTCCTACCTCACGACATCTGCCCATGTAAAGGAAGCGATATTCAAACCTGTTCATATCTTAGGAGGGGTTGGTGTCAGTGCTATGCACTGAATGTCTGTGTCCCCCCCCCAATTCACGTGTTGAATCCTAACCCCCAAAGGTAATGGTGTCAGGAGGTGGGGTTTTTGAGAGGTGATGAGGTCATGAGGGTGGACCCCTATGATGGGATTAGTGTCCTTATAAAGGAGATGCCAGAGAACTCCCTTGCCCCTTCCTCCAGGTGAGGACACAGCAGGAAGACCCCATCCATGAACCAGCAGGTGGGTTCTCACCAGAAACAGAATCTGCTGGTACCTTGATCTTGGACTCTCAGCCTCCAGAACTTTAGAAACAAATATATGTTGATTATAAGCTCCCCAGTCTATGTGTTTTGTTGTAGGAGCCCCAACAGACTAAGACACTACTGTATGGAAGTCCTTACGAGTTTCAATATTAGAATGTGGTAAAACCTGAACAGATCCCTGGGTTCTTGGAGGAGAGTGAAGATGCTCAACAGCTTGGCCTGGATTGAAGCCTACAGATTGAGGTAAATTGAGGCACTTGGCCCAAGTAGGTGCCTTGAATGGGAAGATGCTGACTGGCAGATCAGGGCACTATTAATTCACACCTCCCCCTCCCCCCAAAAAAGTGGCATGAGACTTCAAGGTCTCATCCACAGAGGAATCGTGTAGCTTTTCCTTTATTTTGTTATACTTTCTCTTACCTTGTCATGTAGCAGGAATAACATGTATAGATCTACAGTACATTTGCAATCAATAGCTTGTATCGCTTTCAAATGTCTCGGCACCTCTATGGCATCAAATCACCTGCAAACGGCATTAAGTGCTTTACTGAGTCCACAGTCATGCACCTCATTCTACGCTTGAAAATATTCACTAAAGACTTCTGCTTTCTCTCCTGGGTTGGAAATGTTGATTTCACTTCCCAAAAATGGCCATGGAAGACCTGGCTCATGACCTTATCTTAAAACTGCTCACCATGTGTCCTCTGAGGGTTGGTTCCCACCAAACCAGCTCCACACAGCTCCTCTTTGCTGTTTATACCAAGGAGGGCACGTGTGTTTCAGAACCAAACCTTATTACTAGGTTTGCTTTGCTCTTATGGCAAATTTCAAACTGAATTCTTTACGTGGCATGTACTTAAAAAGGTACTTATTGTGACAGGGAATGCACCGTTAAAGAAAGATTTTCATATGGTACATCTTGTAATCAACAGTGCAATTCAAATAGTCATCTGATTATGAAACAAAAACCCCAAAGATAAAAATTAAAGCATGACTACCTGGACACAACCTTATTAGTGAAATTATATTGTAGAACACACTTACCCCAAATACATGTAATCATGTAATTATAACTTGAACCAATGCAGTCATGACATGTATCGATGTGTAGTGATCACGGATGATAAGACAGTTATTCTTTGCATCAGAATCATAAACATTCTCCTGAAGCTTTCTGAGTGGGTAAACTGCTTGCCTTCAGTGGGTCACAGGAGAATTTGTTCATGTCATCGTGAACTGTGTATTAACAGTGTAACTTCTCCCTTCTTGGGAACAAGAGGCTTAGATGGCAGCATGAGGGGTGGACAGTTTAGGTGTCCGCCCCCCTCCTCAAATTGCCTCCTTAGGGAAGCAGGAGTGGTCTGACCAGTGGGGACCCCACCACAGGAAGCGTGATGTGATTTCCCCCCAAAACATCTCCTCAGAGACCTGCTGAATATTTCCTGAAAGCCAATTATCTCATTGCCTGGGTATGGAAGATGGTCTCTGTTCTCCGGCTTGTATTTGGGTCCATTATTGTCTTGTTCTGGACTCCTTCTCCTCTTGACAAGCACAGCATCTCTTCACTCTGTTCTTTCACCTTCCTGCTCAGCCTGTTCATGACAGAACGCCTGTGTTCCACCATATAATGGTACGGCCGGGCAGGGAATCGCATCCTTGGCTTGTGCGAAAGGGATCAAGGGGGCTGCATGCGTCACGTGTGGCGGAAAAAAATAATTCAGAGATATTCTGTGCTTTCCTCAATGGGTGACTCATGGGCTGGAAATTGAGGGAAAATTCTGGAAAAAAATAAAAAAGAAAGGGTCCTGCTGAAAACATGGGGTCTCCCAGATATTAAAACACAACAGTATGGAGTGATTCAGATCAGAGCGGCCAATATTGGCTTTTACCTGCAAATTGTTGAAACAGTTGCTAGTAGGGAATTAGTTTATTCAGGTGACCTTTTTTTTTTTTTGCGGGCCTCTCACTGTTGTGGCCTCTCCCGTTGCAGAGCACAGGCTCTGGACGCGCAGCCTCAGCGGCCATGGCTCACGGGCCCAGCCGCTCTGCGGCATGTGGGATCTTCCCGGACCGGGGCACGAACCCGCGTCCCCTGCATTGGCAGGCAGATTCCCAACCACTGCGCCACCAGGGAAGCCCTCAGGTGACCTTTTGATTTGAGTCAATTAAGGGGCCCTTATATGGGGTGGGAACTATCAGTTAAGCTCTCTGCAGAATTACATACACGTACTCCTGTTTAATGCTTATAAGTGAGAATTATCCATAAGTACCCCTTATGGATGGGCACATGGAGAATTGTATCATTTGCCCAAGATAGCACAGCTAATATAATACATAGGAGAGCCAAGGGGTCAAATAAGCTCTGACTCTAAAGTTTGCTAATCTTGACCTTAGCACTTCATGTGGAGTAGCCGATGAGGAGGTTTGCGAATGGCGGGTATGTGATGAGAGAGAACACTCCTGAAAGTAGGCTTCAATGTAGCGTAATTACAAAACTTGAGTGTTCACTCACCAAATTCAACTGACTTTTTGAAATGCATTCTCTTGTTCTTCCCTACTTCATAGATAAGGAAATTCAGAGAAGCAACTTGATCAGAGCCCTGTGGGAGAGCTTCCTACACTGTCCAACATGGAAGTACCGGACACATGTGGATATTAAAGATTATTTAAAGTTAATTAATATTCCATAAGGACAAAGCCTCTGACCTCAGTTGCAGGGGACACTTCAAGGGTTCAAATAGCCACATGAAGCGAGAGGCAACGGGACTGATCCAGACAGTTTCCATCATCCCAGAACATCCTATTGGAAGATGTTGTTAGGTGATTGACAAACACTTTCCCTCTTTCTAGGCACATGGCTGTTTACCCAGAACCTCATGCGGTTGGATGTGCCGTGGGGCTGAGTCCCAGCCATGGGATGAAAGCAGAGGTAACAGACACCATTTCCAGGTCTGGACCATACAAACATCCAAGAGAGATGCTACCTATGGTTTCTGCTCAGTTCATGTGATGAAGTTGAGCTCGGAGCATTGACAGCCACACGGTGAAGTTGTGGGGACCAACCATGGGAGGAGTGGGTCCCTGAATCACTGCCCCAACGGACGTGACCTGCCACTTAGGACCTCTTGTTTTGGACGTGATGCGAACAAGACACAGATTTCAACTGTGTGGATCCGCTGAGAGTTTGGAGTCTGTCAGTCAACACATTTTGGAGCTGTGATTTGAGCTTCAGGAATCTGGATGCAGGACTATATTCCCAATCCCCTCAATCCCTGAAATCAGCCAAATAGAACAAGCAGCCTACACAGGAGTAACACCAAGAAAATACAGTGCAACTAGCAAACTATTACAAACAGAACCTTCTTTTCCTTCAGGTTTAGAAAACTTGCCACTAAATAATCATAAGTGTGACAGTAACAATCACTCACATTTTAAATTCTATGTGCTGGGGAGCTGCCTTATTGCATTTAGTCCCCAAGACAACCCTGCATACTAAGTACCATTTTATCCCCATTTTACAGATAAGCAAACTGACATTCATCAAGATGAAGTCACTTATCCACGATAATAAAACTAGTGGGAGAAAGAGCCATTATTCAGACTCTGGTGTCTTGCCTGCAGGCCAATGGCAAACACACAGAATTTGCGGGGCCTTTCTGACAATGGCTGTTACCAGCATGGGTTCCTGTAAAATAGGTCAGGACAGAGCTGTGAGGAAGCAGGATTCATTCTAGGCCTGTGGCTCAAAAGGTAGTCTCCTGTGAGGCCCGAGCCCTGCTCATAAACCGTCATATGCATGAGTGTGTGTACACGGGTGTACGTGTGTGTACGTGTGCCTATGGTGTTGCATTTATTGGCTAAATCAGTATAAACTCTGTCTACAGTGCTTTTTACATTCTTTTCAACTATTTATATTTCTAAAGCTTTCATTAAAAAAATCCTTCCTCCTATATTGAAAGCCATATGTTTGTTCCCAAACAAAATTTACGGAAATTACTAGATTATATTATTAGAGGCTGCTCCATGACTGTCATTTTGATAGAAGTAGGAACTAAAATAAGAACTGAAGAAGAAACTTTCTTGCTTTGGATATTTCAAAAGCAAACATATAATTATTGTTGAGGGTGAGAGCCATAAGTGCTGGGAATTCGGTGAACTTAATGAAAAGGGTCTTTGTCTGCACAGTGCCCCTGGATCAGCAAGGCACAGCCTTTCTACAGAGATCACACAGCAAAGTGAGGAAAGGATGCCGTGCCTGCAAACTTCTCCCTCAAATACTCCTGTCAAGATGCCTCCGTGAATGCGTCACCACTTTTATAACATAATAAATATTTTTAGGAATGAAAGCAAACAGAAATATATTGTTAAATCAGCTTTTCTTATGGGTGAGAAAATGGAGGAAGACCTCAAGACCAATTAAGTTCATTTTACCCTGCAAAGCCATGAATGAAAGCTGAAGTACATACACACCAACAGACACACACACTCACCACTCAATTAATCCTAATAAAAGAAGGAAACAAAACCCCTCTAACCCAGCAGCACCAGATGAGATGTAAATTGAGGCTATTAGAAGAATAAACAAGGTATCATGAAGTCAAGATCGGCATCAATTCCTCCATCCAGTCACACTAATAATTCTTTGTGATAATAATTCCTCACACTGATTCAGTGAATGGAAGTGATGGATAAAAACACCAGCGAAGCAGAAAAAAGGTCTGCTCAGGGCTCAGCAAATTACAGCTTTTGAAGGCAATAACCAGAGCAGAGCCTGTCCCAGATCTTCAGGAAAAGGCTTTGAATAATGGATGCGACACAGCTTTGAAAGTTAAAAATAAGTGTGTTGCAGGCAAGAGAAGGTGGGTCTTAAAATACATTCTCTAGCGGGACTGACAGAAAGGTCAGAAGGAATCCCTTACTTCACAGGAGTGACAATCATGTAAAATAAAGATCTCAAATAACGTGAATGCTGATCTAAGGAAATTATTTAAATTGTAGTAAAAGGTGGAGTCACAACAGATTCAGCCCAATCTCAGAGATACCAGAATCTTCGGTGCAACTTTTGTGACCTGGAACTTACCCTTAGGATCTCAGAAAATATTAGCTCTAAAAAGCAAGCAAGCAAGCGAACCCCAAACTCCAACAGATCAATAAACTAATTAAAAATGAGGAGTCTAGGGTGAGGGGTGGCTGTGGGTGGGGGAGTCAGGACCTTCTGGGACAGGAACCTACCCAGATGTTCTGCCCTGTTCCCAGGGGAGGGAAGCTCTGATTGCATCTTGATACCTCTCGCCAGGCTGCTTTTTTACTTATCCTAAAACAGCAGACTTGAAAGGGAGATGAGTCATAAAAAATATGACCCTCTGCAAGAAGAGAGAGTGCAAAGCCAGACAGCACCGTGGTGGCCCTGCGGGCACGGAGGACCTGGAGGGTCAGCATCAGGACCCGTGCTGTCCCACAGGAACTTGGGGATGATGGGAACTTCCTCTGCCCAGCCTGATGAGGCATCCAGGAGCCACGTGCAGCCCTTGACTGTGGCTAGTTGAGGAACTAAATGTTGACTTTCCTTTAATTTTCTAAATGTAAATAGCTACATAGAGCTGGCGGCTGCTACCTTGGACAGCTCAGATACAGAGGAGTCTATTATTAACAGTTTTAAACATGAATGTCCTAAACATTCACTTACCATCGATCACGAGCCTGTGCCATGTCCAGTGCTCCGCAGAGCCCCTCGCCTCCCAGGTCCTCAGGGCTGGTGCCATGCAGACCTGATGTCACACAAGCCTCCGCTCTGCCCAGTGAGAAAACGTGAGCACGAGGGGGCCACACGTTCCTCAAGTTTCTCCTGTAGCTTCTGCCTGTCATGATCAGAGTGTCTAGAACGTCCAGCTGCTGGGTGATACACACTTGGTGTGGTGCTGGATTACCTCTGCACAGATTGGCAGGGAATAGAAAGGATGTTTGGAGAGCTGTCTTGACCGAAATTTAAGAAGAATGTGGAGTGAGCCGAATAGTGTGCATACAGGGGTTAAGAAATTGTGAACTATTTGCACACTTTAGAATGAGCCAAGGCAACGGGGTGTTATACCTCATGCGTTTCCTTAGTCGTTTTTACATTTTCTATTCATATAGTGCCATTTATTTTTTTATCTTTCTTTGTTCTTCTCTTTTTCCCTTCCCCCGTTCCTTCCTTCCCTCCCTCCCTTTTTCCTTCCCTCCGTCCCATCCCTCCCTCCTTCCTTCCTTCCCCCCCTCCTCTCCTGTGTTGGCAGGAGGGGTGGGCGTGTGTCCGTCTGGCATCACATTCAGGTATCACACTGGGTTATGTGTTGAAGTCATGCCTGTGGTCACTGCTTAACATCTTTGGCTGCACCAGAGCATCTATTTTTGTTTTCAGGAAACAATCATGGAAACTGGCTCCCAGAGGCAGCCTGAAGCAGTAGCTCTAGGTCCTGCTCTCTGTGCACTTTGCTCTGCTCTTGGAAATGTCACACTGCAGGGAGAGCGAGGAGCATCTGATGGGGCAACAGGAACCCGCTCTGTGGAGCCAACACTGGTGGGGTTTCCCCTCACTTTCCCCTGCAGCTTCTGTTCATCCTGTCTCTAGCCTGCGGAGTCAGAAGCCACTTGGCGAAGAGCACGTATTACGGTGTATGTGAGGCTGGAGATCAGGCATGACTCCTGCACTTTCTGCGGACGGTGGAGCATCGCCAGGTCCACACTGTTGGCTTGTTCCCAGCTCAGGTCATAGCAGGAAGGGCTGTTCCGGGGCTGCTTTTGGGAGCCCCTGCTCCCCCCACCCCCAACTCACCTTGTAGCTGTTTTCAGCCACCAGAGCTGGATTTATAACTATGTGTGGATTTAGCAAATGTAGAAACAAAAGCTTTCTTACAGGTGGGCAAGTGAGCCAGAGAAGTGATGGGGAACACGGTTCAATGAGGCAGTCAGTCTGGTCTAGGAGCAGCGTTAGAGTCAGTTCTGAGTCAGCTCAGGAGGAAGATGGGGAGAGACCACAACACAGTGCACGGCTGGCTCAGTGATTTTATTTTCAGTGGTTTCGAAGAGAGGAAACTTCTGTAGAGCAGACACTTGTTGAAACCAGTATCAAAACTGTCAGAAATGGGACTTCTCTCATTCAGAAAAAATGCACTCATCTAAAATAACAAAAAAAGAAAAGAAAGGAAAAATTCCCTTAGATTTCTTAGAAATTTTGACAAAGGTGGGTCTGTGCTGACTACTTAAAGATCTGTGTGGCATAGAAAATAATGCTATACATTAAAATCAACGACTTCTTTAATGTGATGAAATATGATATATACAAATAATCCATTAACAGGTGTACTCTATGTATATTTATCTTTTACGTATAAATGAATATAGGTCTTGTGGTTTTGTGTGGTTCAGGGCCCAGCCCAAAGTGAGCACAAAGATATCAGTTAAATGATTAAATGTTCTAATTTATTATAATTATTACTCCCAAACAAACCGTTGACCTCAGTCACTGGCTCTCATAGGCACATGCCTCTTTCTTTGGAGCTTTGTTTCTTAATTCATAAAAATATAGTTTCTCTGATGTTTCGACACCTTCAAGGGTAAGAAACCAAAATAGGATTCAGTGAAGACCAACGAGTTCAAGATTTCTAATATCACTGACATCTTTCCCACAACAATTATGGGAGATACAGGAATCAGGCATGATGCCCATTGGCTGGGGAAGGCAGAAAGCGGTTCAGTGATTTCCTAAAGTCACGTAACTTATTTGTGGCGAAAGAATGGATCCCCGTGATCCATGTCTCCAGGTCGCTAGCCCAGGACTGATGCACATAAATAGTCGAGACGCGTCTGTCCCTGCAGACCTCCGCAGCTCAGACAGAAAGGTCAATGCCACATCTTAACCACTACCTGTTGTCCCAGAGGAAAACACAGCACGGACCACATCCCGAAGGCTCAGATCTCCCCAGGAGCATAGAATCATCCTACCTGTTCCAAATTATTCTCCTTAAAAATCATAATTCTGTATTTAGAGTTGCCTGAAGGCCTGGGTTGAATGGTTGTGATCAGATTTTCTAAAACTTATGAAATGGCTCTGTCATTCCCAGGGCTGGAGAACACCGGATTGTTACTTGAAAGCTGCACTTTTTACTTTTTATCTACCTGGGCTGACAAGTGCCTTTAATCTCATCAGCCAGTGACAGGAATCGTGACTCATTTCAATTCTGAACATTAAGCATTTTGGTCTTAGGTGAAAGCGGGCAATGCATTTCCCGTTACTATTACAGACAGAGTGAAATTTACATTTTCATGGCATATAGTACTTTCACAATATTATTTTTTTTCTGAAAAAAAAGTTTGCTCTTTTAATAGGGCAGGATCTGACCCTGGTGCCATTGTCTCTGTGTTCATATAGCATGCATTGCCTCAGCTCAGTGTTGATATGTGGACTTTTATACTCTGAACTGTCACATAGGCATTGTAAATACTGCACACACACACGTGCAGGACCTTTTTAGTTGAAGCAGAATGTGGTCTCTAGTGAGGAAGCAAGGGGTGTGTATGCGTGTGTGTGTGTGTGTGTGTGTGTGAAACTAGAGAGTAAGAATGAAATAAAGACAGACACGGTAGTTGGACTTCTGTAATGCACATTTTCAAAATTCTAAGGAAGTGAAGCTATTCAGGAGAGGCTTCCTGGAGAAACGGATATGCAGGTTTTGAAGACCTCACGGACTTTACGGCAAATAAAAGGCTCCTCAAAGAGCAAAGCTTTGCCTCCTTGTAGGAGGTGATGGGTTAGACCCAATGACAGTTCAGGAGACTCTCAATTCACCACCTGAGGACACAGTGGAAAGAGTCCCACACTTGGACCCAAAGGAAACAGGGTCTGACGGGCAGCCTTCGAGGCAGCTGGAGTGATGTCCAGCCCCCCTCCCCTGGCTTCTCCTGTGTCACCTGAGGAGAGGACTCAGAGGGCTCGCTCCATTGGACTAAGGGCCACATTCACCCACAGACATGTTTTCCTTGGAGAGGGGTAAAGAATTCTGAGTTAATGGCTAGACATGGAGAAATCCCATTTGGGCTTCTTTGGAGGAGGTGGCAGAGGGAAACTCTGGGGGCGTTGAATAGGTTTGGCTTTTTACCTGAGACTGCTACACTCATCACAAACCCCACCACCTCCAGAGGCCAGCCTGACCCTGAGCCTCCCCTTCCCACGGCCACCGGACTGCGCGGCTGAGTGATGGCTGCCTTGTGGGAAGGGCCGGCCTCTCCAGATCCCATGTGGCAGCCACGCTGAAGTCCCACATGGGTTACCATCGCCTATCAGCTGCCGTGTCCATTTTTGTTATCATGGAACCATTTTCCTGGATGTCTGTCTATCCAAACTGGTAAAACGAAATCTAGATTAAGAGAAACATTTGAGTTTTCTCATACTGACTTACATTGTCAGGCTGGCCTCTGAAGACATTTGGCTTTGTGATAAAGCATAGCAGTCTCCCAGGGGAAAAGCCAGATCTAGTACAATTCTCCCAAAGTTCCCCTCGGCTGCCTCATGGCCTTCACCTTGCGCTCCCTGGGCTCTGAGCACAAGGGTCTCCAGTCTCCTTGCGGCTTCGCAGGCCCTTAGGGGACGCCCTACCTGTTGGGCCTTGACACCAGCTACATCATCTGACAGTAGGATGACCTTCCTCCCACCTTGCGTCACGGAGTTTAACTGCCTGAACCTATTTTGTTAGCCACACCCTGCCTATTTTCAGAATAAACTCAGTGTTTTGTTTCTACTCACTCTTGGCAAACATTACCTCTCAGAGCTTTGGACGTTATTGATAAATAGCCCAGGATGTTGTGCTTGGTCGTTTTTCGTTTATTTATTTTTAGACATTAGAATATCTTGTTTGGCAGCCCTGAAAATCACAGCCCTTGAATAGTACTTGGGATGAAAGTACTATTGGTTGGAATGAAACCTTGGCTTTGGGGGAATTTGATGGTGTAAAAGTCCAAAGCCAACTTGGCTGAGATTCTTCATGGCAAGGCTGGACCCTGATTGTTTCTCCACCACTTAGGTGGACACCAGGCGGGGCGGGAATCATTTATGAGACCATTTCATTGACTGACTGACCTCAGGGGGAGAATGTACCCAGGCAGTGACCGAGCCTTAGGGGAGGCGAAGAAATGGCCAGTGGTGTCCACGGTGGCCTAGGGAGATGGGTGCCTGCCGTGGTCAATCTCCCCTGGGAACCAGCGCCACCTGCGGGCACCCTCGACCTCACAGGCCCCACACAGGGGCTTAGTCAACGCTGGCAGCACCAGGTCAGCCAACTGCAGGGATGGCAACCACGCGGGGTTGTGATATTTTAAAAATCAGTCACAAGTCTCTTGATTGAAGTGATGCTGTCTATCATAGTCTCCAGACAGAAGTGGTCCACTAATAAATAGAGTCACAAGGCAGTCATGTTTACTCGGTGAAGGTCCAAAAATAGTTGGAAGGAAATCTGAAGATAAACAGTAGAACAATATTCCTTTTTTCTATTTGGGGCTCTTCATTTTATTGAAATATGGATCAAACGGTGATTTCAGAATTGGGAAGATCTGGTCAAAATGCCAACCATGGTGTGATGTGGTCTGTACAAAATGGGATGACAAAGTGGTTTTCACATCTGCTATTATTTCTTTGTTATTCTGTAAGCGCTGATTCAGTGATAGAAATCAAAGAAAGTTTACATTTATTTTTAGGAAACAAAACATTTTTTACATTTTATGTATAGTTCTTGAAAAAATTGTGTATATATCAGTAGTTCTCAATCAATCGGGGAGGGTTTTGCCCCCCTCCCCCCACCCCAGGACATATTGACAATGTCGAGGGATGCTTTTCATTGTCAGAACTGGGAGGGAGGGTGCTCTGGGCACCTAGTGGGCAGAGGCCAGGGATGCTGCTAAACATCCTACAGTGTTCAGGACAGTCCCCACAGCAGAGAGTCATCTGGCCCCAAATGACCTTAGAAGGGCTGAGGTTGAAAAGCCCTGAGATGTGTGTGTGTACTGTTACATGTATGTATGTATGTGTGTATGTATACACAGATATATATGTATATATATAGATGGAGGGAGAGATTTTGTAGCTCCATTTGCTTGTCTGTGGATCCACAAGCAAGGGCTGAATTTTATTTCCTGCATAACCAGCACACCCTGATGTTCCAAAAAAGCAGGAATTACGACTAGAAGAAATACAAGATTGGGTTTTTTTTTAGCTGAATGAAGACTCACAAAAAGATCCTAAAAAAGTACTCTCCTGACAAATACTTGACTGAGATTCTCAGAATTTCCTCCACTTCTTCACCTGCCTGCTGTTTGGGGAACTGTCACCTTTGAGCCTTGGATGCTTCGCTTTTAAAATGGGGAAAATAATGAGCATTTAACTGAAAAAAAAATATGGGAAGTCCCTTTCTGAACCCAGACGTGCTCTATAAACAAAGTGTTAGGATAGTCAAGGAAAGAGGAAGGTCAGGGAAAAAGGTTTAACAGGGAATTAAAAGACTAACAATACAACCACAGTAAAACAATCTCAGATAGGTTTTGTGTCGCTGTTTTTTGTTTTTGTTTGTTTGTTTGTTTTTTCCCCAGAGCTGTTTCCAAAGTGAACTTCGCTGGAAGACTTTTCAAGTTCCTCTCCATTTTTCAGCAACAGTTTCAGAAAAGCAAACTTATTTCTAGCAATAAAAAAAACAAAACAAAACACCTTACCTTCACTACTGTGTTTCCATGATAATTTCAGTCAGATGCCCTTCAATCCAGCCGGTGCTGGAGCTGCTTCTGTGAGGGGCACCCAGAGGCGTCCCCACCTCCAAATGATGTCCATTCATGGATTCAAAACAAATAGGGTGATTTCAAGATGAGTTGGCAATTGAAAAGAATGTGGTTAGGAAACTTGACGACTATGATTAAAATGGCCCACTCGCCTCCTTCTGTCACAAAACAAACATATATTCAAGAACGTTGTGGTACATTTAATAAATACAGTTGGAGATTACATCCTAAGACAATGCAGATTCTCTCGTTACCAGAATCACTTGATTTTACATATGGGGTTGGAGCCATCTCTCTGAACACATTCCTAACACTAGGCCCCAAGCCAGGGGAGGAGGCTGAGGAACAGAAGCCTCCCCACCACCAACATCCCCACCAGATGGTCCATTTGTTACAATTGATGAACCTACAAGGACACGTCATCCTCGCCCAGAGTCCACAGTTGACATTAGGGATCACTCTTGGTGTCGTTCGTACGTTCTATGGGTTTGGACAAATGTCTGACATGTAGCCATCACTATACATTTCACTGCCCTATAAATCCTTTGTGCTCCACCTATGCATCCCTCTCTCTACTTTAACCCCTGGCAACTACTGATCTTTTCGCTGCCTCTGTAGTTTTGCCTTTTCCACAATGTCTTATATATGGAATCATACAGTACGTAGATTTTTCAGACTGGCTTCTTTCTCTCAATAATATACATTTAAGTTTCTCCATGCCTTGTCATGGCTTGACAGCTCATTTCTTTTTAGCTCTGAACAACATTCCATTGGATGAATCAGTTTACTTATCCATTCACCTGCTGAAAGACATCTTGCTTGATTCCAAGTTTTGACAATTATGAATAAACTAGCATTTTTAATGAGTAAGTCAAACTGTACCGCTAGGGTTTTTCTATCAAAATGGCTTTACTGACTAAAGAGAACAGAAATCTTGGGGTGGTCATGAAGTAGTTTGGGGCCATCATCACAAGAGAAAACTTCTGGGAATTTCCTATTTTATCCTAATATTTCTGGCAAAATTGCATCCTAATCTATTTTTTGTCATTAAAACAATATTTACACCTTTTGTTATGACAAATTTTATCTTCCCCGAAGCCTCAACTGAATTTGATTCTCAGAGGGAAAAAGATATTTCTTTCTTCCCCAGAGTTATAGTTTTTCAGATGGAATCCTGTTTCACCTTGACATTCCAAAATTATTACAATTAAATCAAAGCATAAATGTACACAGATGACAGGTAAATATATACATGCTACCCCCAACCAACAAAACAAAATCCCTAAATTATTCAAGTAAGCAAAATGGGCTCAATTTCCTACATGTTCTGTTCTAAAAGGAAAGCTTCAGAACACCGATTTTATTATGAATTTTAGTTGACTTTAATGGGCATTTTTCTTCTGAATAAAGACTTTGGCAAACGATGAGGCATCGTTTCATACAATTTACCAAATGCCATTAGCAGAATAACAATGTGTGGCAATCAATGTGCTAATCCAAACTCAAAACCATTCCAGAGCAGGAGTCACAGGAGTAGCAACCCCCCCATCCCCTGCCGCCTAATCACACCATAATTAGATCAGGGAGAATTACCTTGACTTCTATTGTTATTGCTTAGGATACCTTAGAATCCTAGAATCATAATGTGATCAGGGAATTTAGAGCTCATCACTTTTAACTTCCTAATCGCGAGGAGCGAGAGAAAGCAGGGATAGTAAGGGACCCCTACCAGATGAGATCACACAGCTAGCTAGCTATTCGCACGATGGATTCATTGCATCATTCAATAATTGATATGCTTCATCAGGGAGCCGTATCTGGAGTGTGGACTGTCCACATGTAGCTACATTTCGAGGAAGAATGGGGCGTTTTTGGTTTCCCGGCCTGCCGTGTTCTTGCTGTTCCTTCCAGTCATTACTTGTGCACTTTGCTTGCTCTGCCTTCTGGTCTACAATCATGTAGTTGGCGTCTCCATTTCTTTCTTTTTCTTTTAGTTTTTATTGGAGTATAGCTGATTTACAGTGCTGTGTTAGTTTCAGGTATACAATAAAGTGAATAGTTATACATATATATCCACCCTTTTTTACATTCTTTTCCCATATAGGCCATTACAGAGTATTGAATAGAGTTCCTGTGCTATACAGTAGGTCCTTATTACTTATCTATTTTATATATTGTGGTGTGTATATGTCAATCCCCATCTCCCAATTTATCCCTCCCCCTCCCCGCTCCTTATCCCCTGGTAACCATAAGTTTGTTTTCTACGTCTGTGGCTTTAACTCTGTTTTGTAAATAAGTTCATCCCTGAAGCCCCTGCTGTAACTGATGAGAACTCAAGAAATAGGAGCCAATGGATATTAACAGCCCGTGTTTCTGGAATGAGTTGTGTCCAGAGCTCAGTCAGGCCCTCTCTGCTCTCCTCTTCACACGAGGCCCATTGAACTGGCTGGTCCCTGACCATCCCCTGTGCTCACTCGGGCGCACGGATGGATTTACACCCTGTGGGTCAGAGTCCACGGTTGGTCGGAGGTGGCGGTGCAGTCATTCTGGGCATTGTTCTGGTCACGGTCACATCAGGAGTCCATGGCCGCCCCTCCCCTTCTCTATCCAAGGTTAAAGGTTGCAGAGCCCAGAAACAGGGCATCCAGGAGCTGTGCTTTCTCCTTCCTCCTACTTCAGAAAAGGTGCCTAAAATTGTCAGAACACTTTCCCCCAGAGTAGGGCGGGGATGGCAGGAATTCTCAAGACCGGCTAGGAAGGCAGCAAGATCAAGCTGCTGAGGGAAGCGCAGAAATCAGGGATCAGGAGAAGAAACTGGATGACTCAGATGCAGGGAGAGAAACACAATAGTTTGATGTCGAGGTGAGAGGCCCCCATGGCGCTGGCAGCCTGGGAACCCCCGTACCCTGGGTGTCCTGGAGTCTCTGGGCGACAGGAAATTGCACTTCCCCGCAGGGAATCGGGGTTCCTGGGGTGCAGGGCGTCTTCCTGCTTTGGGTCTGAGGCTTTATTTCAAAGGCAGCCCACATGCTGTTTCTCAGGCAGGGCCTCCCCCAGGGCTGAGAAATATAGTAATTTTTACAAATGTGTCAGTCTCTTCGATGGAATTTTAACAGCCTGTGAGTGAGGTTTAAATGAAGAGGGAAAGTCTAGCTGCTATTTTTAGAGCTGCCTTCTTCCCGGGCTCTGCTCCCTGCCTGTAGAGTTAGCCTAAACCCCTCTCCCCAGCCCATTTCCCAGCAAAAACGTTTGGAGAAGCATTTTTTTTCACTACTGGTCCTATTGCTCAAATAAGTTCAATATCAAGGGTAAGATTTTTTGGACACATTTATGAGAAGAATAAGACATTTGTATTATAAGCTTAGACTCTTTAGGTAAGATTCTCCATCCCTTTTAGCAGAGGAGAGGCTCCCCGAATGTGGTATTTTAGGTGAAACCCTTTTGCAGGGGCAGAAGGGCAGTATTGCCCTGAAGTCTGTCTTCCTAGGAAAGAGGCGCAGTGGCTTCTGTGAGGGGTCGTCTAGGCTGAACAGTGAGGACCGGCAGGTGCACAGACTTGTGCTCAGGGCACACATGGCTCCAGAGCTTTCCTCTGAGCCAGTTTTCACGCTCATGAGTTCAATCTCCTATTTCACATCTAATTAGTTTTACTGAGACATTCATGTCCGCCTTATCCAGTAGGCAAACAGGATTGGGTACAGTTTAGATCTTGATTATTGAAAGCATATTAATTTTTCTAATGTTGAGCTCTTCGTGGTTCTTAGGACTTGACTCATGAAGCTGGCGTCAGCTGGACAGTCTTTCTGGATTTATTGGTTGAAGGGTGACCGCTGGTAACGGGGTAGGAAGACTGGAGATGCGGGACCCAGGTGGGCAGCTGGTATCAGGATATTAGTCTAACACATTCAGCCACATTTTCATCCTTAGTTGAACCTGCCCTGTGATGAGGCAAAAGCTATTCTGAGGCTGTGAAATAAATCAGACCCCAGGACTCCAAGCCGGCTGGGAGGGACGGGGTGAGGCAATGCATCTGGGGGTGTGGGGAAGGGACTTGAACAGCAGGTAGAGAAACCAGTAACCCTTGCAAGGAAGAGATGGGCTCCCGGTGCAGGGACCGGAGACCATCAGCTTCGTAGGGATGATCCGTGATGTATACATAATACGTTGTATTATAATAGTGAACAATTATATATATAATATACTGTATAATGTAACATAATATACTGTCTAAGCTATATTGTAATAGATATATAGTGTATATTATTGTAGACATATAGTATATTTTAACACACATCATACATATATTATAAATTATTATATAGCATGTTATATAGTATTTGTATTATAAAGATATTATCATAATAAACAGAATATATAATTATATATCATAATAATGTATATACTACATAGAAATACACAATAATGTGCAATATACTGATACTTTATACCTGTTATAATATATAACATATTACATATAATCATACTATTATATTATAAATTATAATCTATATTTTATATAACTAACTATACTTATATATTATATAATTAGTTATAGTTTATTAGTTATAGTTATTATTAATTAGTTATAATTATATGAGTATATATTATGAATATTATCTACCTATCTACATATTGCAAAGATACCCAAAGAGGAAGTCAATTTAAGTAATTGGAGACGTTCTTGAGGAGAAAATAAGAATTGAACATGTGTTTTATCTTTACAGACTGTGTAATTTCTTTTAAACTAACGTCATCAGTAATTTAAGAAACCGAGTTTCTTAAGGGCAGGCCATGTATGTTATGGCAAGCGCGGCTGCCACCGAAGGATTTGGGGTGACACATCGTGTACTGAGCCATCGACCCCATCGTTTCTTTTCTGTGCAGCCCTCGCTCTGAGTTGACTCCCGCTGTCCCTGTTCTCAGGGGACTCCAACTGGCCTTCCCCCTTCCCAGTTTCCTAGAGAGGGCAGGACCCATGATACAGCCCAGCCGAAGCCCAGGGCGGCTGTGCTGTCACCATGTCTCCAGGATTTGCACCAGTTCTCTGTTCACGCAAGCATACTGGACAGGCAGCTGATGACAGGAATGGGGCTGGGCTGCCGACCTCCCGGGCCCTGGGGGCTGTGGTGAGAAGGATGGCCCTTCCTGAGGACCGGGAGGAGTTGGAAGGAAGAGGGGTCCAAAGGGACAATGAGGGAGTGACCTGCCCTCCTTGTTGTTGTTTAAAAATCATCGCTGCATCTCCAGAAGCTCCTTTGTTGGCGTCACCCCTTGTGTTTCCCAACCTGGGATCCGTGTTGAGCTCTCAGGCTTCATGCAAGGGAAAGCTGGGCACCGGCTGACACCCTGGGGGACCGCGCCAACCTGTCAGAGGTCGAACAGGGATGGAAAGGAACCCAGGTGGAATCTGGGTGGGGGTCCCAGCATCCTCCCCAGTGCTGGGTCACTTGTTTCAGCCTCTTCTTCAAGCCCAGAACCTGACCCCAGGAGCATATGAACAGATCCTCGCCCAGAAACCCCTCTGTGACAGGCCTGCTGTCCCAGGTGCTCTGCGGAGATATCCCAGACTCCTGGGGGTCAGCTCAGGCAACCCACCCATCCCCCGGGACTCTCCCCCAACTGCTGGCTGTGGGTCAACCCTCATCCTGGCAAGAAATTACGTACAGTATATTAAACAATGACCAAGCTGCCCGGGCCCATCCATTTGTAAGAAAGATGCGTGGGGTTGTATGGAAATGAGTTATAGCTCTGAGCTCCTGGCACAAGCACAAATATCTTAGTGCAAAACACTGGCTTTCTGCATCCCTCTGTCCTGAAAAGGCAGCGTGTGTGCCTCATGCCTCAGTGATGCGCTTTCATCCTGGCTCCTAGAGATCAGCCAACTGACAGCATCAGTAACACCGTTTTCAGTTTTCACCAAAGTGTGCAGTGCACAGAGAAAAGGTGACGTGAGAGTCGCCGGCAGCTCATCACGAGGATTCACGTGACAAAAAGTAAAACCTTCCGATCCTCAACGTCACTGCACATGAAGATCCCGCAGCCTGACACCAATTTTCACCGAATGAAACATAAATCTCTTTGAGTGCCCCATCCCAGCGGATATGTACAGTGGTGGTTGTTTGGGGGGAAATCATTTAATCCGAAGTGTTTTGCAGCTTGCCGGCTGGATGCCATTGGGCAAACTACTTAATCTTCGAAGCTCACAAGGTGCTGATAATGATGGAATAAAGTAATGTAAATAATAGGGCTTTTCAAACACAAAGTGCCAAATAAGCATGAGCTGGGCGTTATTTCCCTTCACATTATCACACAGTATCCAGTGTCTCATATATTGCTCGCTGTAAAGGAAGTTTAATATCTGTTGAGCTGGATACTCGGCATTGAGTAATTCATCTTGTACAGTATCTCTATGCGTCAAAGTAGAAAATTATCACCGGAAAGCCTTCAGCCATGTTGATATTGGGGACTAAAAATATATATACCTCTGTATCAAATTAGGGCTTATTATTGAAGAATTGCTTTTTTTCTTTTTAGAGAGAGAAGTACAGTTTTTTGTTCTCATTTTTTTTTTCAACGTAAAAAAAATCCAGGTGGTATTCCACTGCATCACTTTGAAGATGCAAGCTGTGCACAGTCAGTAACTTCAGATAAATTCTTATGCACTTTAAAACGAGCAGTTTAGTCAGCACCAAATGCAAAGAAAAGCCAACCAAAAATGCCTTATCAGCCCCACAGACTGAGTCTTACCTCTGCTGATTTTTCCATGTGGGAAACTAATGAACTGACAGATATTTTCTCCACAAATATTTATGGAGGTTCTGCCATGTACTTGGCTGGATTGACAGGGTTCTAAACATGGGTCTTCGAAGGCTTATTCACGTCGTGATTTAGATGTCAGAGGAGAGGCTTTTCCCAGGAAAGTTCCCCGCCCACCCCTGTCCACCACTGAGCCCTGGGGTTGCCCCCTGTTGGAAATAGAAGCTTTAGGAATATGCAGGGGAGAAGGACTCTTCTGAAGGAGCGTTAATGCAGTGCTGTGTGTTTGCAAGGTGAGCTCATAGAAGAGGACACGTTCCCTTCTACGCTCTTAGCTTCGAGGCTGGCCTTGAGATTACACTGACACAGACAGATGAGCAGGGACAAGCATAGAGCTTGTACTGAATATTTTTATGTACACAGTGGAGTCTTCAGAAGGAAAATGAAGATCTGAAGAAGCCGTTAGGCCCCAAAGCTTAAATGTCTTTTACACAAAGAATGAGAACTTGTGGGGATGTGACAAGGCAAAGGGGCTTGGGATGGGGGCAATAAATTGTGGGGCAGGGATGAGGCGATATGGGGGGGAAGGAATGGAAGATTAGGGCTATTTTGGTAGGTTATCTGTACAGATCCATTCTGGCATCGCTAAGAATGTTCTGATCATCCTGGCCCAGGGAGAGCCCCCTTCTCCTGGGAAATTTGAGGACCTGCTTTTGGGTAGAACATGGGAGTCAGAGAGCCCTTCCTGCATCTGCTGATTCTACAGAACCTCCAGGTCAAAATGATTGGTATGCCAAAGAGGCATACGGGGTGGCGTGTTCTGAAGCCCTTCAACCTTTGGGACCTCGAACATCCGTAATAACCGTAAAAGGACCCGTAGGAACTGAGAACGTCACACATAACTTACTGAGGTTGATAAACACGGGGGAGGGGCCTCTCTTGTCCATCAGCCATATTTGCTGCTCTCTGACGGCCGAAAGCAGAGAACAGTGTCTGGCGTGAGTAACAAGGGCAAGAATGTTGTTGGAGAAAGCTACACCCAGTGCGTCAGGCTCATGGGATTTATGGCCCCAGAACAGACCGACATCCAGATTCTTGTAGGAGAGCTGCTGCCTATTTCTAGCAAAGCCCAAGCTTAATTTTGCAGGCCTCAGAGTTTTAGATAACCAGTTATTTATTTAAAGTTGTATCCCCACGTCTGTACTCTGATCTGCTCTACAAATATTTGGCCAGACAATGAAATACGATGTGAAGTTGTATCTCAGCACGCTGGAAACCTTATATATTTTAGTTGATTCCTTCATTCTGTACATGCGGTGGTGCAGTAGAGAGATTCCTTCTTAAAGGGAAAATTAAAAAGCTTGGAACTAATTTTTTCATAACTTTAAGTTCACTTTAATCTGGTAAGAAGCAATGTGTTATCAAAGCCGTAAACTTATTTTTTATGTAGTCCAGTTACAAAATATTCCTCTCTTTATTGTCAAGCAAATGATATTAGGTATGAGGAGATTCCTTTTCAAAGTTTAATTCCAAGAACCGAGCTGTATTGTTATTCAGTTTATGTCAGTTATTTGTTATGTGCTTCTAACCCTAAATCATAATTGCTGTCAGCAGGTAAGGGGAATTAACAAAAAATAAGCAATAAACGTTGCAATTTAACTGTTTAATTTTACTTATCTATTGGAAGTTAACAACACAGACTTCCTATTTTGAGGGAAAACTCTAATTTAATGCTAGTAGCCATTGGGGACAGCATTCTGAAATAGAGAACAAACAAGAATATCAGAATCATTGAAAGTAAATTATTCTTAGTTGCTTCAGAAAGGACACCATTTATACTGAATTCCAGTTTTGTGGGCATGTAAATACAGACTTTCTTATGTCAATTGATAATCTCTTCAGAAAAGTTTAAGACATTCAGTCATATATTTCCAACGGTGACTTCTTACCTTGTTTTATATAGTCTGATATATTTTACCCCACATTAATTAAAGCATCCACAACTTATTATGTCAGATATGAATATATCAGAAGTTAGTATATAACTTCTTTGGCTTCCTTTCTCTTCTACATGAAGAGAAATACCTGTTTTTTGTATTTCCTTGTATATTCCGAGCAAAATCACTATTTTGTCCCAATCACCTTCGTTCCTGGAGGGTTACACGTGGTGAAGTCTGACGCCACCCCCATCTAGACGGCTGCACAGTGAGTCCAGAGAGGAGTGCAGAGAATCAAGTTGGAGGTATTATTCGTGTTTGGGGAATTACTGCCCAATGAGGGCGAAACACTGCCACATTCCCCGCCCCCCCCCGCCCCCCCCCCCCCCCCCCCCCCCGCACCTTGAAGACTTCAGGCAAATTGCTAAAATCCAGCTATTGCCAGAATTGTGCTGCAGTTGACTCCCTACCAGAAACTGGTGAAATTAATTAGATGAGGGTGCAGAGGGTGTCTCTATGCTCACTGGTTCCTGCTTTGAACTGGGGGCTCGGGATCAGGGAATCCCATTCCTAAACTTCCAGGAACCTGAGCTAAACATGTTTAGGGAATCTTACTGATCTGTTGCGGAGAAGGGTTTCATATCCACGCAACACTAAAATCACGATGAGAAGAGGTTCTGCTACAAATGCAGGTGGGGCAGGTGGACAACAGTCAGGGCCCAAAGGCACCTGCTGAGGGACGAAGGCACAACTGCACGGGAATACAACTCTCTCGAGCCTTTTATGCGTGTCATAATAGAGATTTTCACGTCATGCGATACAGCCCACAGGGATGGCGGCTGTCAAATTACACATTTTCAGAAACAGATTTAGGGTTTCTGTGTCTGTCTTGAAATAGAGTAATATTACTCATATTAGCAGGAATAGTATTAGGCCAGGAGTGGGCAGCTGGGGTGTGTTACTCAGGCCTCTCTGTTTGCACGTGACTCACACCAGGTAAGGAATGAAGGAGTGGGGTGGAGGTTGGGGGGGGGGGACATGGGACATGGGATGGACATGCTGTGGGGACCTGGGGGAAGGTGGAGGGCGATGACCACCGCCCCATCCCCCCCTCAGGGAGGCAAGTGGTCCTGAATGGAGGGGTCAGGCCAGCTCTCTTCCTAGTGGTACCTGGTGTAGGTCCCTGAGTTCTTGGCTGTGACCCTTGTAATGAGATACAGATTATCCAGAGAAACACGCACAGAGCTGTATTCATGTGTCCACCTCGTGTCCACGTGGGAGATGCCCCAGAAAGTGAGGGACTCTTGGGGTGGCTCAGAATTCAGGCTTAAATACCGTCCTGGCAGGGGGAGGGGAGGGGGTGCAGGCCTCTCCGGGGAGAGAACATGGTTTCCAGGGAAGATGAGTGGTCCATAGAGGACGGATGGGAGGGTGGTAGTTGGTGACGGTCTGTCTGGGGGTGGGGTCCACTTCTCAGCTCCTCTCCTGGGACAAGAGTCAGTCTTCCTGGTGGTGAAGCTCCCGGGAGGGGACCTGTGACCCCGAGTTCCTGTGGAGGCTCTGTGTTCAGGCAGGTGAGGGAAACTCCCCCTGCCTTTCAAGTACCTTCAGATCAATGTAATCAGTACATCAAAGTGGTACATTTGGGGATGGCAGGTGCTGAATGCCTAGTCATGTTTTGGGGTGGCGTGTCCTGTTGCCCTTCTGTGGACTTCCGCTGTCACTGTCCCAAGGACTTGGGGACATTTTCCCCTAAAGACCCGCCCCCGGGGGCGGGGCATGCAGAGCTCTAGGAAGTGCCCTGTGGAGCAGCGTGAGGCCTGGCCTGGACCAGTGCAGGGAGAAGGCTGTGGGCACTGGTGAGAGTGGGAAGCGCAAAGCCCACTTTCCCAAGCTGGCCCCTCCCCACCCCCTGGCCTCTTGTCCCCGCCCTGTCCCTGTCCTTCCCCACATCAAGGCTGGGCCCTGTTCTAAGAATATGGCTCATGGGGAAACACACACACACACACACACACACACACACACACACACACACACACGGGTGTCTTGGGTTGGGCTCCAATGTCATCAGCACAGCTCCCCACTTTTCCACTGAACACTCCTTTCCCTCCAAGTGTGCCTTCAATGAATCGTCAGTTCTTTTAGAAAATGATGCCTTTTAAACCATGCGGCCAATATTCTTTCCAGTATGCTATCAACCTCCTTCAGAGCTTCATCTGCATCTTCCCAGCCAACTCCCTTCTGCCCCTACAGGAACTCAGAGAGCTCGGGAAGTGTGAACCTAACAGAGCAGCAAGAAGCCTGAACTCCTTAACCTTGGAGAAATCATTTAAAATTTGTGAGCCTCTGTATGAGTGAAGCCAGTCAACTTAATTAGGCTCTAAAACCCCTTTAACTCAAAAATGTTGAACTTGCATTTCCTTTTCTCCAGATTCCCAGGCTTTTCTTACACGGGGTTTTCTAATCTGCCCTCCCAGACTCCTCCCCCTTCAGCAGCCGCACCCACCCCTTTCCGGCCTCAGCCTGGGGGCCACCACTCCAGAGGGAAATTTGTGCTTCCTTTATTTCATTTACTTCATTCCTGTAGGGAGCAAGCCCCAACAAAACACACATAAAACAAATGTAAATCTTTACTTGTGATCATTTTTCTTCCCTTTCTTTTTTCCCCATCTTATGGATTCCTCTCTGATTTTTGCTTTTACATAATTGGGGGTAGCACTTACAGACAGGATGTTGGATGGTAGTCACACTTGAAGAGGGAGGGAGTTGGTCAGTGCAGGTTAAACAGCAGGACGATGACATTTAAATGGCAGGATCACTTACCAATTCACGGGCATGACCAGAACGGAATGCATACAAAAACACATACATAACACATAAACACACACACAAATAACCATCCTTTTGCCTCGCTTCCAGGGTTTGGACATTTTTTCTTAACACGATTGTGAGTGTGGCTGCATTTATACGTATTTATTGGGCACATATCACATGTTCTAAAGGGTGTATTATGACCCACTCCCCTTATAAAACGCTTCTGACTTTCGGTCTTGATGCTTTTATTAGTTTTAGTGAATAGTCATTTGTTGCTGATAATTTTAATGTTGCCCCTGGAACTGGTTTGTTATTTTCAGAGATTCATATCCTCCATGTGGGTTCGGAAACATCTGTTCAGACCAGAACATACCAGTTAAAGCTATATTCTGCTCCCCTCCACATGCATCCAGATGGTTACGTCTATGGACTATATACTATAAAGTTTCACCACCTACTGTAATTTAATTCATTTTCTTTTGTATGTTTACTGAAACTATTTAAGACAATAAGAAGTCCTAATAAATTCTAATGTCCTAAAAGTTAAAACCTCTAAGTACGTGCATATGTGTGTTTCTATTAAAATGGTATATGTTTCTGTTAAAACGTGTATAAATCACATTATTTAAAAAAAATATTAAACATTTACCCTGAGGGGATTTTTAAAATCCAAACAAAATAAACTTCATTAGAGGTAGAGCGTCAAGAAAGAAAATCATTGGAAATTATGATGCAATTATTACTTAATTCAACAATACATACTTCATCATAGAATCATAAAAGATATTTTTCATTGATCACTATTTTGAGAAAAATGACAAAGCTATTCAAATAACTAAAAAAAGGTCAATTTTCAGATAATTTTGCTTTGGAAAGGATGTTTCATGATGCTTTATTGATCAATTATCTTCATGTGTTTTTCACTGTTATACCCTGTTATTTTGCAAACTGCAACCTCACAATCCTTATTAAACTGACATATAGGTTTAAATAGTTGCAAGTGACACAAGTTTCAGCATACTGTAATATGGACAGATAAAAATGAAACGATCAAATTACTCTTTTCTATGTGGTCAGTAATTTGGTACTGACCATCATCTATTAAAAGAAAATATAAAATCAATTAACTGTAGGAATTGGACATTATTCCTATAGTATGGATTGAGTAGGACCCTGGCTCTAATTCTTTGTGTTTCTCTGGGGTTTGCTTAACCAACCCCATGGCTCATCTTTGTCGTGTTGTTTTCCCTCATGGTGATGAAATGGCTGCAAAATTCCCAAGAGTTGTGTTTGCATCCCATACTACTTCCAGAGGAATAGAAAGAACTTCTCTCCTAGGGGTCCTAAACAGGACTGGAGAAAACAGAACTTGCCCAGGGGATGGAATGATGCCTGACCGTTACTAGTTAAGCTACATATACCACTCCTTGAGTGAGAAATATACATTCTGTTCACTCTATTGTCATTTAGGGCTTCTTATGAGGTCAAAACGTAACTCAAATCTTAATTTTAACCTAAAGATGTAGGAAGTCTGGTTATAATATCCCATTTCATAAAGCGGCATAGCTTCAATGTGCTAATAGCAGATTGCAGGGACAGATATTTTTGTCTTTTTAGCTCGTGGCTACAATTCCAGAGTCTATCACAGTGCCTGACATGCAGTAGATTCTGTATGATGAGTTGTTAAAACAAGCAATAAAGAACATCAACCATGTGATATGAAACAGGTGAAACAGAAGCAGCATCTCTGGTGCAAGCTGTTGATTGTTGATGGCAATCAGCTTGTTGGGAGCTGTAACCCAAGACACACTAAGTATTAGTCACTCCGGTCTTGTCATCTATGTTGATTCTATGGACCCCTCTTCCCATTACTCCACTCCCACCTCCTCCCCCACAAAGGCCTCTGTACATCTTATTTCTCTGGAGCGATGTGAATCGGCACTTCCCCTTCTGCAATGGAAGGCAGTGATTGTATGTGTTGGGACATGCCACCTACTACCAAGAAACTCTATTTATGTCCCCTTCATTCATCAGGACGAAACACCAACGGCTCTAGCACCTTGTCAGCATTTTCTGGACATCACAACAAATTAGTGTCTGTTAACAAGGTCATGTTGATTTACTTCTACTTCGTAAATAAATTCTTGAAATATTTATGCTGATAGAAATACAATGATTGAGAGTATATCAGTGCTCGAGAAATATCTGGGATTCTTTGCGCCGTAAACATTTCTTTCCCTTCTTTTTTTTTTTTTTTTTTTTCGCGGTAAGCAGGCCTCTCACTGTTGTGGCCTCTCCCATTGCAGAACACAGGCTTTGTGGCCATGGCTCACGGGCCCAGCTGCTCCGTGGCATGTGGGATCTTCCTGGACCGGGGCACGAACCCATGTCCCCTGCATCGGCAGGTGGACTCTCAACCACTGCGCCACCAGGGAAGCCCTCTTTTCCTTCTTGATCTTAAAATGTGAAGCCTTCGGTTTTTAAGAAATAGTATTTTGTTTTTAAAAATAGTATTTCTTACTAGTTTAAAACGAAATAAATAGGTCTGTAGAGTCCCTAAGATATTTGGACTGATTCATGCAAACACTTATGTAAGAATTCACCAAATGGAGAATTTATAGGGAGAGCTGACAGATTAGAAGCCTCCAGCATTTAAATTTACCAAATGAGAATAGCCAGAGAACAAGAATTACAAGTAAAACTACTTTAGTTTTTTGGTCCTGGTCTCTACCTTTGTTTTCATTCCTCCATTTTCATTAAGGGAGGTGCAGCAGTGGATAATTTATATTTGGTATCATGTACTCTATTTACTGTCTTTTCATTCCTTAAAAGGCCCTAAGACAATATTCCAGCGTTTGGTTTTTGGGCGTAACTGCCTGTTTCCAGGATTCAGCCATCAGAGGCAGTAACATGTCCTTTCTAGAAACTCTGCCATCCTGAGCATGACTCAGCCAGGTGAATACATTTAAGGCCCCAAACTTTGCCAAATTTAAAAGGCCTCCAACCACAAACAAAGATTGATTTATTATTGTTTTCATTAGAATGGCATTTTATATATATGAGTGAACAAGGTTATAAGTACTATGCTGCTCTATAAAAAGTAATTTAAAAAAAGTTGTTTTCAGTAGTTGGGAGAACATTTTGAAAAGAAACCTTTTAAATGTGCTT
The DNA here is from genome assembly GCF_963924675.1 of Phocoena phocoena. NCBI lineage: Eukaryota > Metazoa > Chordata > Mammalia > Artiodactyla > Phocoenidae > Phocoena > Phocoena phocoena. The sequence goes on from NC_089220.1 coordinate 151,166,279, forward strand.
TTAAATGTGTTTTGCTATAAAGGGCTATTTTGGATTCTGTGCTCCGTCAGAATAATACCGGGTCTGCTTTGTTAAGCGTTGTAACCCAACCCGTGAGAGACGTGCTGACGGAGGGCGTTGAAGGCGTCGTGATGGAGAGACTGGTGCTGTGTCCACATCCAGGCCATTGGTCATTCTGGCCTGACAAGAGGTATGGGGTCGGCAGCTCTGGGAACGAGTATGCAGAGAAAGGGGGGTCATTCCAGCGGCATCTGTCGTGTGGTTGAAGCTCACGGAATGATAAGGAAGTATATTTTATTTAAACATGGAATAGCGGGGATGTGGGTAAGGAGCTTTCTGTAAAGGAACTGTGTTAGTCCTTTAGGAAGTCTGTGCAGGGCCTCCTTCTAAAGCCTCTGCTTCCTTCAGTCTTTAAGTGCAGTGGCCAAAGCCAACTCAAATTCATTGGTTCTCTGGAAAACACCGAGAACCATATATTCCAAGTCCCCAAAGATATCTTTACTATTACTCAGATCACCAAGTCCTGTTATTTTCCCTCAATTTTTTTCTAGATGTCTTTTTAGTAGAGGTTGTGACTGTCATTCCAGAATCATTGCCTCAGCCTCGCAGATAAATGGCCAAAACAGATTCTCCCAAGTTCCCCCCATTCTGTTCACTACATCCAGCTTAATCTTCCTTAAAAGTTACTTTAGGGACTTCCCTGGTGGCACAGTGGTTAAGAATCCACCTGCCAGGGCAGGGGACACGGGTTCGAGCCCTGGGCCAGGAAGATCCCACATGCGGCAGAGCAACTAAGCCCACGTGCCACAACTACTGGGCCTGTGCTCTGGAGCCCGTGAGCCACAACTACTGAGCCTGCGTCCTGCAACTACTGAAGCCTGTGCACCTAGAGCCCGTGCTCCGCAAGAGAAGCCACTGCAGTGAGAAGCCCATGTACCGCAACTAAGAGTGGCCCCCCCTCGCTGCAACTAGAGAAAGCCTGCGCCCAGCAATGAATACCCAGCACAGCCAAAATGAATAAGTAAATTTATTAAAAAGAAGTTACTTTCATCTGTCTCCTGGCTCAAACATTTTCAATCACCCCGTGTATCACGATGCACCAGATTCCCAGCTTCACCTGCCTCTCGGGGTCCTCCAGGGATGGACCCTGGCACTCACCTGACTTTGCCCATGGTCATCCTGTCAGCAGTTCACTGTCCATCTTCTCTTCTCATCCAGGGGGTGTCTGGCCGGTGGGAACACCTCCCCAAGAAGCTCTCCCTGATCACGCCAGCTCTTAGGGATGTTCTTCATCCCGAAACCCACCATCACGCAGCCCTGCATTGTCTCCCCTGCTCCAATTGTTCCAGAATGTTGATACCACTATGCTCATTCAATGAGAAGCTCTTGGAAGACAGACACCACGGTATTTCGTTTCTTCAGTTTCACTATAGATGTGGAAGACAAATGACCAAACCAACAAAAAAGAGGTATTCCTTAAGCATTTGGTGTGACACTTAGAAATGATACCTAATCATTCTTTGCCTGATATTCTTAGTAACCTGAAACCTTCCAAATACAATAACTGGGAGAGAAAAAAAGAAACATCAGTTATACAGACTTGTTTAGGATTTTCGTGGCTATGCCAGTAATAGGATATGGCATCATGATAGCAGGGCATTTAGGGATAGAGATGAGCTACCAAGTTAGGTGGAAAGATGAGCTTTATCCCATCATGTGATTTATTAAACAGCTGTTAGTCAATCAGAGGGACAGCTCGTGGCTTGCCATTCACAGCAAAGAGGAAAAAATATTCTCTCTTCTCTTATTTTCAGATGCCAGGATCTAATGATTAGAACAATGACATTTAACGTGACAGAAATCTTACTTTATTTTCGAGTGATTAGTACCATTCGAAGTGGTATCAACAGAGTAACATTAACTAAAATCCTGTTTTCACAGGGTCAGAGCATCTTTGATGGGGCCAGGTAAGAGCTGTGTGTTCACTATGCCCTCATCTATCGTCTGCTATTTTTTAAAGTTTTACTGAAAAGCATGAGGGCGGCTTTAGAAGCAAACAGCCCATGCATTCAAGCTGGAAGTGCATCCTCAGAGGTTTTCCCAGGTGATTCAGAATAGGAAAGACAGAGAAAGGGGGCCTGGAAGGGGAGGCCTGTGAATGAGGAAAGATGGGCTGTATCCTTTAACTTGATCAAGTGTTCTCAGGGGTCGTTCGTCAGGGTGGGTAGATTTTAGGCACCAGATGGGACTTCCCTGCCCAATCAGATGAGCTGGCTGGTGAGTCCGGCAAATGATGGAGGCAGTTGACGAAGTCAGCAGGTTTAGTTCTGCCACTCCGTCCGTGCTAATCCTCCATTTGGTGGTGAGGACTTTGTTTTGGGCCTGAATCTGTGATGGGGAAAATCCATTACCGTGGTCCTAATCCTTAGATGCTGGACACACGTGGTTCATCGGCTGCCAGGCAGAGGCACGTGTGTTCCCAGGATCCCATGTCTTTAGGAAGGTGAAAGGGTTTTGTTGTGAGTCGTGTGTGCGCTGGATTTGTATTTGTTACTTGCTTCTGTTTAACAAAACTTGTGACATGGGAAGCAGTGCAGATCGGTCGTCACACGGCAATTTTGGCCTCATCACCAATGAGCACTTGTAAAAGCACAAAGTGCAACACTGTGAAAAGTTAAGGCAGGTGGCCCTTGTGATGTAACTCACAAACTCACACCTTATTTTTCTGTGGTGACGATCCTTGGTGGGGAACTTTATTATTCAAGTAACACTTTGCCTTTGAACAGTCTTGATGATGCTTCGAGCCTTTGCATAGTCCCACCTGGTCATGGTCATCCTTTGAAGGTGGGCTGTGATCATAATTCTCATGTCACAGATGAGGAAGCTGAGGTTGGCAGCTGTTTATGAACATAAAACAGCTAACACTTCCCGAGTACTCATTATATTCCAGGTTCTGTCCTGCTTACTCGTATGTATCAACTAATTTCATCCTCAGTCAGACCTGGGAGGTAGGGTCTATTATTATCTCCATTTTATAGATGAAGCAGTGAAGCACAGAGAACTTAAGCAACTTGCCCAAAGTCACACAGCTAATAACTGGAACCTGGTTATTCTTCAGCACCTCTGATCTTAACCACTCTGCTGAACTGTCTTTGTCATTACACGCTTCTATCTGATGCTGAATTACACTTTTCTGTTTATACATCTGCATCCCTTTACAGAGCTCTGGCTGCTTCTTGAAGGAGATCGTTTGTTTCATTCACATCTTTAAAAATACTGGTGCCCTCATTACATCCTGGCACAAAGCTTGTGTTCAGTGCATGTTTGCTCGGCCCTGCAAGAGGCTCAAGGGTGCTCAAGGCTTCTGATCAGTAAGTATTCATGCTGCCATTTGAAATCAGACTTTTGACTCTTCTTTGAAATGTGGTTTCAAGGTTTACTTTTTGTCAAAAATAGGTAAACTTGTTTTCTGAATGATACAGTCCTTGCTGTCTCAATTCCAACTATGAGTATGGATCAGATTGCTAGAATATTCAACAATAGCCAAGAAATGGAAGCAACCTAAGGGTTTATCAACAGATGAATAGATAAAGAAGATGTGGTGTATATATACAATGGAATATTACTCAGCCATAAAAAAGAATGAATTTTTGCCATTTGTAGCAACATGGATGGACTTGGAGGGCATTATGCTCAGTGAAATACGTCAGACAGAGAAAGACAAATACTGTATGGTATCACTTACATGTGGAATCTAAAAAGTACAACAAACTAGTGAATATAACAAAACAGAAGTAGACTCACAGATACAGAGAAAAAACTAGTAGTTACTAGTGGGGAGAGGGAAGGGGGAGGGGCAACATAGGGGTGGGGGAGTAAGAGGTACAAACTACTATGTATAAAATAAATAAACTACAAGGTTATTTTGTACAGCACAGGTAATGCAGCCAATATTTGATAGTTACTATACATGGAGTACAGTCTTTAAAAATTGTGAATCACTATGTTGTACACCTGAAACTTATATGATATGGTACATCAGCTACATTTCAATAAAAAAAGAATAATCTGACCACAGGCATTCTCCTTGCTCAGAAGCCCTTCATTTGCTGGGTCTCCTGTGGAACAACTGAGTCTTCTTGCCCTGTCCGTCCCACCAACTTCCAGCTTACATTCTGGAGCTTCTAAACCCAAAATAAGTTGGGGGTTTCTAGGCTCCCTTAGAGATCTATTAATGCTTTAAAAGATTTCTAAACATGTTATCATGTTTTTATCGTTTAATTGATTTAAAAATGTATTGGTGAGAATGGAAGTAAACAAAAAAGTCTTAAAAACCAGAAGTTGCTTCACTTTGCATTTCCATTTCCCTCCTTCTAGTTCTTTCCCTTCACCGATGTTTCCAATATTCACGCCAACAGTTAACATCAGCAACGTATAAACAGCTCTTTCCCGTCTCGAGAACCAGAGAAACAGCCCAGGAAAAATGGATGGAGGCTATAAATAGGACATTCTCAAAGCAAGAATTCCACAAGGCCAGTAATCATGTGAAATTTTCTTTCAATGACACTAGTTATGTTTTACCAGCTTGGTTTTTCTTTCTTTCCCAGCAAATTGACGACAATGTCGACATGCCCTCATGCACATAGTCTATGGCACAGGATTGCCACCCTTTTGAGACATCCTTTCAATTATCCAGAGATCCTGGGGCTTACATGGTCCAAAGGGCATCCGTCCTGCTTCCAAACATGAGGCAAAGAGAAGGAGAACGGCGTTGACGGGTGAGTCAGGTTGTGCTCTGTTGATAGATTTGTTTGTGGGGTGGGAGTTCCTTTCCTGGTCTGGGCGCTGGACCACTGCCCTCACGTGTGTAGCCCTCACGGTTCACAATCATTGCTCGACATTAAAGGGGAACTCTGTGGCGGCTGCCCCGAAGGCTGTTCCAGCTTCGCCCATACCCTCTGCGGGCACCAGCCCTCCCCGTGTCACAATCCACTCACCGCCCCACCCATGGCCTCTTCCACCGTAAGTGTATTGTCTTCCCTTTGAATCCTGGGTCCAAGGAGACTTCTCAGGGCTTGCCTCTTGCAGAAATGCTACTTGCGATCAGGGAACGTGGAGTCCACTTAGTATGTCACGGTAGTTTGCTGTCTCCCACTTTCTACAGCATCTGATGATACAATTCTATGAATGTAACCTCACTGGACCCTCTTATACTAGCAATAAAAACTAAATGAATTATCGCAATGAAAAGATAATTTTTGGCTAATAAATTGGCAAAGGTTGAAAATCTTTAGGGAAGTAGATGCCCTCATGAGTTGTTTGTGGAGGTGTAAATTGTCACAATAGATTTTGGAGGGGAATTCGGCAGCCCAGACACAAAATCTTAGCCAGGTGGACCCTTTGATTGCTCAGTTCAGCTTCCTGGAATTCGTCCTATAAGAGGTCAAGTCCACAAAAACTGAAAAGTAGGGATGGTCATTACAGAAAAGACAAAAAGGAAATAAAAGCCATTAAGGGCTGTCAGTAGGAGACTAGTCAGATAAATCCTGTTACCTGTATGCAGTAAGCTATCAGGCGCCCATAAATGACCAGCTAATCCAGATCTGTATTTATAGACATATAGCAACATACAGAGCACAGTGCTGCTTGATGAAAGGAAGCAATAAATCTCAGGTAGTCAGTCCCATTTCTGTAGCAGAACCACACACAAAGGGGACCAGAGAGGGAGGTGTGGGGATGGTGAGAAGCCAGGGGTGCAGTTAGACAGGAACTCTTCCCCACTGTGGAATTACCCATGGTTTCACGTGTTTATAGCTTTTTAAAAAAACAAGTTAATCTTTTTAACCAAAGATTTATTTTTTTTGTTGCCACTAGTGTGGCTGCGGTTCCTAAATGCCTGCCTCCAGAGAAAGTTTTATGGACATTTCCAATCGAATTTTCATGAAACCTCCTGAGGTGGGCATCACTGTGATCCCCCCTATAAATGAAGCAAAGCGAATTGGAACAATTTGCCAAGTTCATCAAACTAGTGACCCCTGCAGCCGGGATTTGATCTGGCCATCTGGTTTAACGACAAATTATCCTTTGTAATAAAAAAAATGGGATGATAACTACGGATAAATAAATAAATAAATATATATATATATTTAAAAAGAAGAAAAAATGTATTCTCTAACCTTCATGAGTATTGGACAGAACTTAACCTCTTTATTCGTAAACTGTCAAAAACAAATGCAAATGAAACAGGGGTTGCTGGGTTGTTTGCTTTTTTTTTTTTCCCTCCTATTGGCAGTTGAGGATGCGTCACAGTTAATTGTCTGGTTATTAAAGATACCTTCAAACTGAACAGTCTTTCCTTACGAGGAATGATTGACTGATTTCTCTGTTTTTCTGCTCCGTTGGAAACATGCTCACAGAAAGTGTCTTTCCAAATATACCCGTGAACATATTGAAAAGAAGAGGTGTTACCCTTACGACAGTGGGCACTGAGCAGGTGTAAGGCCACACATATCAGGGGAGGCAGGGGAGGCTGAGATGAGGGCTCTGTGGTCCCTGGGTCCCCTAGGCCATGCCGAGATGGAAGCATGGATCAGCTCCACAGCAGCTCCACACCAGCGCGTTTACGGTGAGAAACAGATATTTACTCTATCTCCAAGGACACGGAAAACATTGACAGATGCAGGAAAAAAAGTGCTTCCTGCTCTTCATGAGCTTTCCCCCACTCTTGAAAGAAATACTCCACGCACGTGTACACACACAAACACACACAGATGCACACAAATATGATCTCATCTTCCTCCCTGGAATCAGAAGGCCCACAGCTACACCCCCATTTACGGTGAGGCTGGAAATGCAGGACGTGTGGTTACCTAACGATGGAGCTGGGATTAAAAGTGAGGTCTACCTCCTGCCAACTCATCAAGGTGAACCCTTCATGAGAAGAGCACAAGATGACCCCCAAACGCAGAGTTAAAACAGGGGCAACATGAGCTGGACGTGCTCAGGAGGGAAGCTGTCCAGAAACCGTGGAGAGGATTGCACACGGACACAGCAGGTGGCAAGTCTGTGCAGGGCGCCCAGCAAGGATCAACAGACTACCGGAGGGAAGAGGCCACCTGGGGATCCCACCAGATGCCCCTTCTCAGCCTCAGATGTTCATGACATTACTGGGACCTCACAAGGCCCTATGGACACTTGCCCAGAGATTGGCCATTTGAAAATTTGGTGTGTCCTGTGGGAAAGAGCCTCAGATTTGTATTTGCTTCACACTCAATTGAAAGATTTGAATCACCAGACACTATAGCAAATCTAAACTAATCTAATCTAAATCTACGGAATTATATGTGTATAAATAAAAATTACATATATATTTAATATAGTTAAATATAGAAGGTGACTAAAAATGTAAGTGAATAATAAGGACCCTTAAAAATAGACTAGCACGTTAAGGAGAAAAAATAGAATGTTGAGAAATGATAAATAAAGAGCTAAAATTAAAAAAATCAGTTTAATTCAATCTTAACTGTGAATTGCACCGCTGAAGAGGCAATGTCAATGCCTGAAGACTGCAATAGTCAATGCAAATGGACCCAACATTCTGGGTAAAGTGTGTCAATGCCTGAAGATTGCAATAGTCAATGCAAATGGACCCAACATTCTGGGTAAAGTGTACGTATTTTAACTGCATTTAGAAACACCTAGCTAATTGCTATTTACCAGAGACACATCCAAATGATGAGAATTTAGAAACTTTGGGCATTGAAAAGTTTTCTTCTTGTAAACTGATGCATGTATATATAAACTTCTAAATATGTCTCTCTGTCTATATATATACACATATATATATGTATGCACTATATATGTGTGTATACTATTTTTTTGCATTTACTATAAGTCCACACACACACACACACACACACACACACACGCAAAAGACAGATACTTAATAAAAGAAAGCTGGTGTAATACTATTTTATCAAGCAGAAGAAACTTGAAGTCCGAAACCATTACTAAAGGTAAAGAGAGTCATTATACAACATAAATGTTTCAATTTCCCAAGGAAAATATAACTAAGCTTAGGTGCACCTAATAAAAAAGTATTAAGAGGAAACATTGTCAAAGCTACAGGGAGAAACTGACAGCTTTTAACATTATATTAGGAGGTTTTTAAGACAGGAGAGCTGGGTTCTACTTTCTAGATAATGCGATATTTGGCTGTTACTTTAGCTGCCTATGATTATTAATGGTAAAATGGTACAATAAAATAATAAAAGCTTCCTAACGTGGTACTAAATAAACAGCATGGATAATGTACTTAGCAAAGTATCTAGGGGGAAGGAAATGTGCCATAAAATTAAATACTATTATTGTTATTATTACAGTATTCTTGATGGAGGTGGCAACATGATAAAGCAATATTGGAGAAAAACAATTCTAACTGTATTGTGTAATAATAGACAGGAGATAGGAAACTCTGGAGGAAGGGTAACTGGAGCGGGGGCGGGTATCTGGAAGCTATTTCCAAATAAGAAATAGTAACCTTTTCATTTCAGGTTGTGGCCATGACTACAAAAAATAAATAAATAAACAGCGAAGGCAATGATGAAAAACAAATAAACAAAGAGCTATTTGACGGTAGAGCTTATTGCTCTATTTGCCTTGGAGGCGAAAGGTATTGCAAAAAAATGTATGTGTCCAGAGAAGAATAAGAATCCTCCAAATTCTTCCAATTTTGTCTTTAAATGTTTAAAAAGTTACTGCCCTGAAATCCTACTTTTTTTTTCCCTGCCTGAAGAATATTCTGGAAGGCAACTCGCCCCTTGGTCCTGACTCGTTACTGTGAAGATTTTTAGGCCTATGTGGAGATGTACCGAAAAGATGTGAAAACCTGAAGCATGGCATAATGTCAGCTAAAATAAAACTCATCCTCCCTGTCAGCGCTGCCCATGGGATCCAAAATATGTTCCCTGGTTTAGTGTGGAAACATTTACTCTGGTCATTGGCTTCTAAATGATCATGTAAACAGGTAATTCCACACTGATTCCTTCAGTTACAGCAGTGATGGTGCTGACTTTTCCGTTTGCTTTAAACGTCTGGGCGCGACAAGTGGGTTCAAAAGGAGCTCAGCCATCTTTGATTCAGTTACTTGCAATTGTCTGGCTAAGGAACTAGCATCATCAATGTCACTTAACTTCAGATTGTTTCTAAGTATCTTTGAAAACCTTGAGGCACACAGAAATACTACTTCACAGTAAGCTAATAGCCTTACTGCTTTACAAACAGAAGGTGGTTAAACAAGCATTTTTCGAAAAGACATATTTGGTGGCTCTAAACCAGAGCAATAAAAATTGCACAATCTGAAGGAAGGAACAGTTTGTTTTGCCCTGTTTATTGCCAGTTAAATGCCAGAAGACTTTTAAAGTAACAGCAACCAGTATAAAGGAGGGAAAAAATTCAAATAAAAATTTTATGACCTTAAGAGAAACCTATTGCTCTCTCCCCTTCCAGAGTTTTACAAAACTTTCTACACCTTTTGGTACTAGAAACTACATATAATGTTTTACTCTGCAAATGCCAGCAAGGCATCATATAAAATTATAGCTGTAGAATAGTGGTGCTGTAAAGCTGAACAGGAAAACTGAAAATTTCTGTGTAGAGTGAAACAGTTAATGCTACATTTGCTCCAATAAAGCAAAATTTATTCTAAGAGGAAAAGAGTGGAATTGAATGTATGCTTTATTTTCCCCTAGATAAAACGCTTTTAAAAGTAGCGTTATAGGTGGTTCTTGCATCCTGAGTCTGATGGGACACTTTCCGGTAGGTTTCAGCCATGGTTGCATCTATTCATCTCGGGGACCAATGGGTCTGGGGATTCTTCTTGGATTTTTCCTTCTAGAAGTTTCCAAATTTCTTCAGGTGATTCTGAAGGGCAGCCAAGGTTGAGAACCACAGCTTTAGAGCCAGGCCAACAGCAAAAAATGCCCTTGGACGAGAAGCGGAGGTCGTGAAGTGAGACATCCCCCAGAAGCAGCCAACAGCCTGCTTGTTCACGGCCAGCATTAGTCCTATGGCCCTGGTTTTAAAGTGCTCTAAAGCTGCCCCGGATCACTCGGCCGAGATTCCACTCTTCTGACCAGCCCCAAGAGAGCGGAGACCTGGTGATTTGGGAAGAGGGGAAATGAACATTCTGGTTGCCATCTTCACCCCCATCTGAAAAGCTGACCAACCCTCGAGATTCCGGACTAGTCTCTGGGTGCCAGCCAGTGGGATCTGTCTCACTTGCATTGTTTCGTATTTCTGTTCACTTCTGCTGTACAGCCATTGTATCTTCTCTCCCGGCACCACAATTTTGCTTTGTGATATGTAGGACTGACGGCAGAAAGGACAGACTGTGGGTTGGGGAGGTAGGGGAGAGAGGGGTGGTAGGATGGGATGCAGGGGCTCTGGGGTGATGTAAAGGCTCATCCTACCCAGGCCCAAGGCTGCAGTGCAGGCTAGCACAGAGTTGGAAGCTGATGCATATTTGTGACTTACTTTGAGCCTCATCTGAAACATGGTTCTTAGCATGCAGCAGAGCTGGGGATATCAAACTGACTAGAGATTGAAAGTATTCTTAGCTGAAACTTAACGGAATATAGAATGTGTCTGTCCTGCATCTATCTAGAAAACTGTCATGTACAAACCAGAAATTAACTTGGCACCAGGTGAACTGATCCCTTCAGTTGAGAAATGTCACAGATAAATAATAAGAGGTGCTGTTTGCTGTCTGATTCAGAGAATAGCATTTGTAAGTTATCAATAAAAACTGAGCCCCAGAATAGTGATGATAAAAGCTATGACAGCGATCATCACGACAGTATTTTCTAGGCTGTGCGGAATCATCTTGATTTACTCATTCACTCCCTCCTCACGAATTCTTCTAACATGTATTTGTTACCTGGCTTCTAGGTGTTAAGCACTGTGATGTGTGTTAGGTATATGACAAGAAAAACAGATACGGTCCCATCCTCAGGGAGTTTATGGACTAGCAGAGGACAGGCATTAGACAAGTAAAAACCCACAAGGATATATTATTGAAAGGTGTGTTAAACTCTGTGAAGGACAGGACGGGTGCAATGAGATCCTTTACCAAAAAGTCCACCTTTGATTTGAGTGTCCTGAGTACACTCGTTAAGGAAGGGACATTTAAACAGAGTCTTGAATGAAGGGTGGGAATGATTTTGGTTAGTGGTGGAAGGAGTTCATTTTGTGCAGAGAGAAGAATGTGCTGTGTGCGAGGTGATACAAATATTTGATAAAGGAGGCATATGGTGTGTTCACACAGGTGTCCGCTCACACAGACACTCCAGCCGCTGTCTTACACGGGCCCAGCAGGGGAGCTGGATGTCACCCTAATGGTGCTGCCCCCTCTCATCCAAGATGGGAAAAACCAGCTGGGTCACGGGCCATGAGTTTCAAGACCAAACAGTGAATCACAGAGCATCCAGGCAGATAGCCTACCCTGTCGAAGGGCAGGTGAGTTCATTCAGAACATTAACCTGGAGAGTCTCCCTGAGCATGCGTAAAGTAACCCTGCCTGCACCGAGATGGCCAAGTCTAGACGCCCCCCTAGCCTTCCAGGGAGGAGGCGACATGACGGAGGTGGGAGGGAAGGGCCGGATACAGGGGGAGGGGGGCGTCCCGAAGGACGGGCTCACCCAGGCGGCCACTGCTGCAGGCTGGGCTCTGTTCTCACCTGAGAGAGTGTCATGGCCTGAACTACAGGTTCGTACTGTGATTTTGGGTGCGTGTTTCCAGGGAGAGACAGGCTCCTGAAGATTTCGAGGAAGGTATGTGACTCTTTCTCTGCAAATAGCCATTCTGCTTCTAATGACAAAAGGAGAAATGTCTCTCTTTGGTCACTCAGGATTTTGTTGTAATTTTGTTTTTCTGAAGTGTTTTAAGAATCATGTGTATATTTTTCAAAAGATTTTGAGCTGTGCTGTTTTCCTACAAGGAAAAGTTCCTCTTATCCCCAGAACCCTGAAGTCTGTTATCTGGACATGAAAAAGGTCGTTCCTTTGACCAGGAGAGAGGGCTGGAGGTGATCGCTTATCGTTAAACTGAACTCCATGCTCCATGGGCCACTTCATCTACTTTGTTTTAGTTTTCCTGTTGGGAATACATGGCTGTCCTTTTCAAAAGATTTAGTCGTTGTCCAAATGCTAACTCATTCTCACCCCAAATCTACATTAATTCATTAGTTGTGACTGTCTCCCCCCACCTCATTTCCATTCTCATTTCCTCTCTTCCTTGAGCCCTTCCTGGTGAATGTATCCCTAAATTTACCTTTGTCTTTGCATCCATGGCAACCTTAGGTCACGTCTGGTTGGGGTTATTGGGATGGTTGCAAAATACGCAGGAGTTTCTACTTTTGCTGTGTCCACCCCAGGGTCGATTACATTCCTGGTTCTAATGCCAGAACAGATGCAGTCTCTAAAACTGCCTTCAGATCTGTCCGCCCCACAGACCTGCTTCCTCCCTGTCCCAGAGCCTAGGAACTCCTGAGCGCCAAGTGGCTGACTGGCACCCTTTTGTCTTGAGAATTAATAAGGTCCCTGGGCTAGTTCTCATTGGATGAGCCCTATGGTGAGATCACATTTTACTCGGGGAATAGAAAGTGGCTTGTACAGAAAAGAAACCGTAACTGTAATTGCTTTAGTGCAAACAAGTCTTAGGCTAAAGCTCTTTTTTACACATTAAATAATATTCCCAGCCTTTAGTTAACAAGTGAACATGCCTAAAAAAATTGGACACATAATTCGAGTTGAATGCCCTCCTACTTGTGTGGGCCATGGACCAGCAGCCCTGGCATTACCTGGGGGCTGATTAGAAATGCAGATGCTCAGACCCCACCCCTCCTACTAAATCAGAAATCTTTTTAACAAGATGGCTTAGTGATTTACACGCACGATAAAATTTGAGGCCCTCTGGCTTAATGCATGTTAAAGCGTCTTTATTTCTCTCTGAATCCCTAGCACCAAGCAGAGTGATTCTTCTTGCCTGTGGTCATGGCTGGGGCTGAGGCTGGGGGGATGGTTGACTCAGAGGCATGAATCCTTATGTGAAACATGTTTTTGTGTTTTCTGTATTTTCTGGTGTTTTGACATCTTGGGCATTGACCTGGGAGAGACTGCCCCTCCCAGGTTGGTGAATTCTTTCTTTTCTTAAAAAAATTTTGTTGGCATAGAGTTGATTTATAATGCTGTGTTGGCTTCTTCTGCACAGCAAAGTGTATCAGTTATACATATATCCACTCTTTTTTAGATTCTTTTCCCATATAGGTCATTACAGAGTATTGAGAAGAGGCGGTGAATTCCTAAAGGTAGCAAAAATCCCCCTTCCAGCAGAGGGTATCTTTCATATGCAAGCCAACCAATTGGGAGCCCCCTCCAATCCCCTCCTCTAGGGGGTGCTCACACTCATGGCTGCTGTCCGCCTACCTGGGTCACGTAGGGTGGGTACCAGGCACCCGGGGCGGCCCCTGTGCCCCAGAGCTGCTGGAGCTACTTAAACCAAACAATCCTACTAAGTCTGCCCAGCCGGCCTCCTGCAAAAACCGTAATAAAGCCTCCTGCCCAAGTACCCCCTCCCTCTCTCTTCTAACTGGCCCCGCTGTTTCCCCACCTGGTCCCACGTGCCCCCTCATCTTGAGAAGTCTGAGGGACAGGATATCTTCTCAAGGGCAGTTGTCTCCTGATCTGTTGGCCTCCGGTCCCTGAATAATAGTGAAACTTGCATTTAAAATCAGGTGTGCGCCTGGGATGCTCCCTTCTAGGACAGGAAGATTCTGACTGCGGCAGGGACGTGAATGGAGTGGAGAAGGGGCTCCTCCCACACCCCAAAGGGAGAGGCTCCCATAGGGTCACTAGGAGGGTGGCCTTGTTCCCCTCACGTGTTGGGAAAGAATTAAATCCGAGAACAGCTGACTAAGGGAATGCAAACTGTGAGGGATTTGCAAAGGAAGAGGTTGTGGTTGGGAAGTTATTTTGGAGGATGGGATGGTGGCAGAAGGCAGCTCAAGGGCCTGAGGACTGGAGGGCAGGTCTGCACCTGTAGGGTCTCCACCAGCTTCCCCGCCTGGAGCACAGAGGCTCTTTCTCCAGGGCTTGTCGTGTATGAGTTATCAGAAGGCAGGGACAGTTTTCATAGGTTTGAGGAACCTGTTCCTGGTACAAACCAAACACTTTCAATGGGCCTTTCATATATGTACATATAATTCTGGGTGTGTAAGACTTGAAGAAAAGAATGAAGAGTAAAGAATTTTTAAATAGAGACATTTTACTTGAAAGGGCTATCATCTGATCACAGGACACCGGTGGCTAAGAGCTACGGAATAATGTTTGTTTCTGTCTGGAGCATGTGCTAGCTGCCATCACATGATAAAACACGCCAGTAGCTGGGGGGCCCATCAGCTGTTTTTATCTATTTTCTTTGTCCTCCAGGGATTTGGCTGAAACTGGAAGGCAGACTGCAGACTGTGAATTCTTTTATCCCCTTATCATCTCTGGGAGCAATCATTACTTGTGAGTTAGGAAAAAGTGAGTCCTTTTCCTTAAAAATTTTAAATATGTAATACATATATTAATTTGAAAAGCTATTTTAAAAGACAAGTAGATATACCATTTTCAGATATTCCTTTTAATGGAACAGGGGTCTGAAGGGGACAAGAGGGTCATTCTTCTTGGGTATTCCATGCCTGTCTCCACTGGCTGCGTAGATTTCAGTCATGCTCCGTCCCAAAGTGTCTGCAAGGCTTCTGGGTGTAGTTATTAAGTTTGGGAGAAGAAACTTGAAAGGGAATCTCTTTCTGTCTCAGAAGCATCTCTCCTGGGTAAGTCCTCGGTGAAGGATAAACAAGAGCCTCTGCCTTCCGTAATGGCCCATTTTCTACGGGGAAATTGCTTTATTTTGACTTGCGAAGGACTCAGGGGGTGTGGCTATAAAAGCCTGGAAATTCATGACCTGGTTTTCTCCCGGCACCGATACTGGGTGATTTGAGCCCCTCACACCCTGTAAGATGATGACAAACGTGAGATGTGTGTTACACCTTCACAGGATAACTCTCCTCCTTCCTCTCTCTCCTCTCCTCTCATGGCAGCAGCTTTCGGTCCTGCGACATCCAGGGGCTCATGGAGCATCTTCTCTCCAGACGAGACGCGTCAGCCCTGTCCCCGCTCATGGTCACACCGTCTCCTGGAGGCCCAGCTCCTCTGCCTCCTTGAGGGTGAATCTGCTCCCTGCCGTCCACACACGTTTAGCAAATTCAGGGGGAGAGTGTAATGTGGCAGCCTGTGAGCAGGGCGCGTGATCTGTGTGCAGGAGGCCGAGGGCACCATGGGGACCGTGGACATCACAGTGGACCTGCCTCATGTTCATAGTTTTAGTTACGTATGAATATGCCTTAGCTTATTTCACAAAATTATAAGCAGGGAAACACAAGCACGCAGAGCCTGCATTTGCAGATCTTTAACTGAAATGCTTACATTCGAGTGTGATGCTTGGTTAAACATTAGACGTGAGAGTGACTTTGGCTGGTTCTGGTGGACTATAAATAAGAACAGTTTTCAGTTGAAAGAGCACAGGATGATCATTTTACTGTTTAACATCCCTGCTAATTTGACCTTTGGAGGCGTCAAAGGTTGCATCCTGTATTCCAGCTTGCAGGAACACAGGAACGGTTTTCCTCCTAATTCCTTTGATGGCTTGAGGTCTGTGTTCATATAACTGGATTGAGTTCTGGAACCTGGCTGAGACATACTGGACCGTGATTCATCAGAGGCAATATCGTTGGGTCAAAAGTCCACGGGCTTCGGATTGAGAAGGATCCAGGTTCAAGTTCAAATTCTGCAGTTTACTGTCTACGTGAACTTTATTGGACCGTTTCTCTTTCCTGGTCCCTGAACCCAGGACAAATGAAAAGACTCAGAACAGGTAGTTCAGGGGTTGATTGAGGAGGCAGAAGTACACCCACGGGGTAACAAGGAAGATGCCACAGTCAAGTGGTGACGCACGGGGCACACTGAGTCTGAGAGAGAGAACACCTCGGGATTGTGAGGAAGCTTACACACTGCTCCTGAGATGACACATCCACAGTGGTTTGTACCATCTTTTCATCACTGAGACAGAAATGGCCACAACGCAGAAGATTCTCATATGCTGGGGCGTTGCTAGCACTTTCCTGCGTTCAGTATTAAAGGCACTCGGTGTTTTAAGTAGACCAAGGACCCCTGAATATTCAGCTTCCTGCTTCTGGGATGCTGGCCTCACTCTGGTTCCCTTGCCTGGGGGCCTTGGGCTCTCAGGGGAGATGCTAACAGCGGGTGTCTGCCCTGCAGAGGGAGGTCCAGCTAACAAGGGTCGGGCAGGGAGGGGTCCGGGCAGAGGAGGATGGGATGGGAGCGTCTGCCTTCACTCCCTCCAGCCCCATCCACGCAGCCCTGAGCACGTAGAGGAGAGAGAGCCCACCGCCCCGTCCTGCGGGGTCTCCAGGTTGGGGGCAGCAGCTCCGGGAAGGTGGTGGCCTGAGCACCGTGACCAGACACGAGGCCCCTTTGAGAAGTTGCCACCATCTGAGAGGACACCCTCCTCTGACCTGTTTCACAGCAGAGCTGACTTGCGGTGACTATTGCAGGACTTGGGGACTTCCTGGGAGAGAGAAGTCTCCAGTGCCGACTTCCCTGAGCTTCTGTTTTCTCACTGCAGCCTGGGAGGGGACATCCTTCCACAGGGCTGTGGTGAGGCTTGATCTCAGGTTCCCCTCCTGCCTTGGCTGCCTCACCCCACACGTGCTTTCCTGCCCATCCCCAAAGCTCACCACCTCCTGCTCGCCCTTCCATGTTTGGAGTTCCTCCTCCGAGACCCCCAGGACTTTGGTTTTCCTCCAGCGGTTCCTGCCCTGCCCCACCGCTGCGCCTGTGGACCGCCCTCCCCACACCCACATCCAGGCTGATGGATTGCCTGCACCCTCCCCGCCCTAACCTCTGTCTCACTTCCAGAAGGCAGTCAACGACACACCCGGGCCTGGGGAACTGCTCTCCCCCAGGAAGGCCCCTTGCTAACGAGATGCTCTGTCCTCCCCATGTCCTCCACGCCCTCACCGAGCACGGCGGCCACTCCATCCTGTGTCCGGGGCTTTCATCAGCCTGGCCCTCTTCTCTACGCCCCCCGCATCTCACATCCATGCCCCACGCATCTCACCTCCACGCTCCACGCATCTCACCTCCACGCCCCCCGCATCTCACCTCTGTCCTTCCAGCCCTGGACACAGAGTATAATTAAAATTCACTCTCACCACCCCATCAATGTTCTTAACTCACTCTACAAATATTTACTGAACGACAAGGCTGTTCAAGGCCATCTCTTCCACTTCCTTCTCTTGCGTCTTCACATCCACTTACAGCTCCCTCTCCTTGGTTTAGTCACTCGTTATACGCCCATGTTTTATGAACTCTAAGCAATATTGATCATAAAATGTACCATTACATTATGAGCCTCAGAGAATGAAAAAAATGCTGCCAATAAACATTGAGAACTGCCATCAATTGTAAGATGCGTTCTGTTTTCAGGGCTGTTAAAATATGGAAAAATAAGCATCTGATAACATACAAAGCAACGGTGTTTTTGAGATCGGTGCTGAGATACCTCCTAATCTTCCTTTCCTTCAGACACTAAACTTCTAGAAATAGACTGAGCTGTCAATTTCTGCTTTCCTTCTTCCCAGGTATTCTTTATCCCACCACAATTTATCCCTCTTCTAATAAAATCACTGACTTAAAGATCACGAGTCCTGTTATAATCACCAAATCTAAGAGACCAGTTCTTATAACACTTTAGTTCACCTTTCTCAGTTTTTCAAACTCATTTTTTTGCTGACCATTATCTGTCTTTGTTCTTCAAGGTCCGGTGGGTGATACTGCCCCTTCCACTCCTCCCCTGCCACTTGAAAGCCCCAGACAGCCTTCCCCCAGCAGCTCTAGCTGAGGTCACATTTCACCTGTGTCCCCAGTCCAGCTATCAGCTCCCTATCACCTCACCTGACCTCACTGGCATCGGGTGCAGACAGGCATGTCTTCCTTCTGGAGATGCATCCTTTCCTGTCGTCCGGGAAGCAGGCTCTCCTGTTTTTCCTCCTGGTTCCCTGGGCACCTTCCTCATACCCCTCATCCCTTCTCATGTCTGACATCCCCGGCTCAGGCCTGGGGACTCTTTTCTTGGTGATGCCATCCAGTCCATGGCTTTAAGGATTGCCCACCCCTCTCCCAAAGCCTCCAAGCCTCTATCAACAGCCCAGACCTTCCCTTGAACGTTCACGCCTTGGTACCCTCAATTCGCTGGTTATCTAATTGGCATCCCAAGTGCACGATGTCAAAAGATAAATGCCCCACTTTCCAAACTTCTTCTCAGAAAATGACAGCTCTCCCCTTCTGTTCCTCGGGGGGTTACCTGTGACCCCTCTCCTCACACACCCCAGATTCTATTCCTATGAGTGAGCGGCTCCTACTATCAAACTATGCCCAGAATTCAGCCCTCTCACTGAGCCCCTGAATTGTTGCCACAGCTCCTTCCTGTGCTTCCTGCTTTGCCCCTCCCCACACACCTCACCACCAACTTATTCGCAACATCAAGCCCAGAATAAGCACTTTGAAACATAAGCGTGGTGACATGTCACTCGCTTTAACCTCTTTAACCACGTCACATTACACTCAAGGGAAAGCCAGGGTCCAGTGAGGAGCTGCCCCCCATCCACGCAGCCATGCCCCTCGCCCTCCAAGATGCTCTTCTCTCTGCCAAGAATGTGCTTCGTCCAGATTCCCTCCTTCATGTACTTCTTGTTTCACCTTGAGCAGCACATTGTCTTATTCCCTGACTCTAACCGTTTTTATTATCTTTCGTCTCACAACTATCTCATCCCTTCATTTCTTGGCACTTATTTGAATCCTTGGTCATCTTAAACTTTTACTAGTAGTTGCCTCTGGTCATGTTTTAAAGGTGTGGGCAGCAGTTCTAAATGCAAATATTGGAATAAAGATTCTGAACTGTGTCCATCAATGGACAAGGTAAGAATATGGCTGGGATTCAAGATTTGGGAGTTCACATACATTTTCAAAAAGAAATTCCATAAAGAATTCTCCCTTTCAACTGTCAAGTTTCAAATTTCAAATGCTGGACCTCACCCAAGGTCCTAAGTAGTGAACGTGGGAAAATATCCATTGAGTTTTTCTCTCCAATGACTAAAAATGCCTCACTAATTCCATGGAGACCGATCTTAATGTTTTCATTAAAGCAAAGGATTTGTGAATAAAAACTTGTGATAGAATATATATTTAGAAAGTGGAGCAATTTAAAATCATACTAAGTGAAGTAAGTCAGAGGAAGACGGATAGCATATGCTACCACTTATAAGTGGAATCTGAATAAATGAACTTATTTACAAAACAGAAATGGACTCACAGACATAGAAAACAAACTTACGGTTACCAAAGGGGAGGGGGTGAGATAAATTAAGAGTTTGGGATTAAAATATACACACTACTATATAGGTAACCAACAAGGACCTACTGTATAGCACAGGGAACTATATTCAATATCTTGCAATAACTTATACGGGAAAAGAATCTGAAAAAAAAATATATGTATAACTGAATCACTTTGCTGTACACCTGAAATGAACATGACATTGTAAATCAGCTATATTTCAATAAAATTTAGAAAAATAAATAAATAAAATCTTAAATACTGACAGATCAAATACCACTAAGTGGGAACTTTAAGTACGGGAGGTGCTCTGACATTTCAGAATAGGAGAATGTGTCCAAGAAGAAAATCCTCCTTGAAGAATACATTCTGTTTTCCAGTTATTTCAGGTGATTTCAAACCATTTTTCTCTCTCAATCTACCCACTCTTGATTTAAGATGGATTTGGACACGTCAGTTTAAGTGGGGGACAAGCCTCCAGGGGTCACGCAGAGTGCTTGGCGGTGTCCTTTGGGGAGTCCTGCGGGGTCTTGGGAGAGGATGTCTCTGCAGACAGCCCGGGGGCCCCTTTCATCTGCCTCCCTCGATTCTGGTCGAAGACCCTTCACCGCTTTCAAAGGCCAAGTCAGTGAAACTCTTAAGTGTTGACAAGGTCTTTAATCAGAGCAAACAAGACGTCTCCACCAAGCTTTGGAGGTGGAGCAAACCTCTAGAGCCACAAGTGACCATCTAAGCAACCCCTAAAGCTGTGTCTCAGTCACGTGACTAACGGCCTCCACCCGGGGTCCCAGTGTGGACCGTGCGAGTGACCAGACTCCCTGACAACAACGTTCCCATCTCTCTCTCTGCTTTACTGACCCGCAGGAAGTTAAATGATCATATATTCCACTGCCCTTTCATCAAACTGTCAAAAGACTATGTAAGATTGGAAGGGTTACATAAAACACCCACATGTGTATTTTTAACATCTTTCTGTACAGAAAGCAGTGCAGGAAGGTATGTTAGTGTCATCACTGGGAATTCGTAAGGTCTTAGCAGAAACCTCAGAATACAAAACAGACTGCTGGGAAATTCCAGAGATGTGAATTTCTTTTCCCACATTTTCTCTAGAGATGCTTTCTATGTTTACTCTGTGTGTGTGCGCGCGCACTGCACGGCAAGGGAAGTTCAGTCTCCTTCGAATGACTTTCTTTTCTGTGCTCTGAAGGAATGTGGGCCACTCATTCCCAACGTGTGCCCTGCTCTTCAAAGAACAGTAGAGAGACAAATGGGGAAACTTTCCATCCAGAAGAATGTTTATCATCATGACGTCTGAGTTCTAGAAGCCCACGCATGGCCTTTCATCACGTCTTTCATCACACACCATATAGTCCTTGGTGGTCTCCTCATGACATTTAAAATTCTACAATACAAATCCTTAGTTGTTTGTAGAGCCAGAAATAGAAGCCTGGCTGAAAAGACACTCCTTTTGGAGTTCTTCATTTTTACGCGTTGTATCTCGAAACGTTGTCATCAAAGTTTGCAATTGTTCATTGTATTTGAAACAGTTTTCCTCCCCAACAATCCCACCCTCCACTATGACCAACCAAGAGACTCAGAAGCAACTGGAACTCAGGTGTGCAAACCAACCTGAATAAATCACAGATGCGTGTGGCTAAAAAGGGATTGGCAATGACAAAACAAGAGGTTCCACTTTCTAAAATCACAGGCATATGCCCCATGCACCGTATGTATCCGTACACGTCTCCACATCAGAAAAGAATCATCAAAATTTGTTCAAGTTCATCTTCTCTCACTTCCCTCCTCTTTCCTCTCCTTCAAAAGGGCATCTGGTATAAAAGCCTGACGTGTGTTACTCTGTGTCCTGTTTCTCTGACTGACTTATTAATTTACTGTCACTCATACCCGTCCCCAAATTTAGAGGGCCCTTCTGGTTTAAAAAAAAAATCACAGAATCATAATTAAGTTGTCTCATTAGTTCCATAATTTCAATCTAAAAGGGCTGCAGATAACAATTGAGAACATGTTTTTGTGAAGGTATCTTATACCGAGATAAAAAATAACACAAATGTTAGCAGAAATGGTTTAATTTTCACTCAAAGAGAATCTAAAATATTTTTGTTATGTGCTCTTAAAATTATGTAACAATAATTTCCCCACTGATTTTCTAAATTTTAGCCATGATAACTGAGGTTCAACTGTCCACTTTTTATCAGGGACAGATTGGAATTTAGAATTCTGAACTTTATTAACTCCCTGGTACCCAGCAGCCTTCTAAGTGTCCACGACAGGAGGAGAGGGGAAAGTGCCTCCACCTCCCATCTAAGTCAGAAATGCTTTCCTCTCGTCGCTCGCATCAGAGGCGGGGATAAATATTTATTTTGATCTGGTTCCCTGGGAAGCAGCCCTCAAGAGATGAGAGACAGAGGTTTGCAGCCAATTTCCGCTGCCTGCCCCAGTAGCTTCGAGGCAGAGCTTGCGGGGGGCTCAGGAAGCGAAGAGGTAGGAAGGAGGTGGGATCCCCACAGAAGAAGTAGAACAGGGATTCAGTCACAGCAAAGTCCCCACTGGTCCCACAGGCACTCAAGCCGGATGCCCTTCCGAGTTGCTCTCACCTGAGGCCCTTATGCCCTCGTGTTGGCCAGTTACTGGACCCGAGTTGTCCCAAATGGGGGACACATTCTTGGGCAAGGGGGCTCTCTGAAGCTGAGGGTGATTCTCAGAAAAGGACAGGAGTGACCACTGTCCCGGGGCGTGTCTGGTCAGCGGGGCTCTGGAGGGTGGGCATCTCAGGCACACTCTGTTGCATCTGTTACACATACACAGGGGTGCCACAGATCTGTGCGTATGTATGTGTGTACACACGTGTGTGCTGTAAATCCATCCTTGTATCTGTTGTCTGTACTATTGTGCGATGGGACTGTTTCCTGGAAAAGAAGAGGATGTAGAAGGGATCAAATAGCCTTCTGGATTGTGCTGCTTGTTCCTTAGACCACGTACTGTGGTCTCGTCTCAGCCTCCTGTGGCCCCTGCAGCCGCATCCCCCCACTCTTAGGAATGATCCATCGGATGGAAACCAGTCTTTAGGAAGAAGAACATTTTTATCCTCGTGTGCAGACTATTAATAACAATACCCAACGCCGCTGTGTTCCTCATCCCAGGGACGCTCTCTCCAGGATGTGGATTTGATATGCTTTGGGCCTCTGCATCCCCTAGTTGTGTTCTGGGCCATGACTCAAGACCTGCCGTGTGGTCACTTCTCTAACTTCTGTTCTAGACGTGTGGGTCCACGGCAGCCAATGACTATGGGCAATTCAGTCCTATTCCATCACTGACAGATGTTTTCATTTGCTTTACCAAAACCCTTTTGTTTTACCTCTATCTCTTTCTAGATGACCTCTCCGGTAATAATCGATTCTCTGTAGTCCCCAGACACGCTTTGTTCCCATCACAAAATACACGTAAAAATATGTAGGTTGGAGAGATTCTTTGTGTCCCGTGGAAGGTTGGATTCAACTCCTTCATTGGAACCATTAACAGTGTTTATAATCAGGAGAACTTCATCAATGACAAAGAAATACAAACATCTCACAAGGAAAGTCAATACTTAACTATCACTGCATTATAATTTATAAAAGCACCAGAAGCAATTTTGATGTAGTCATGATTTTTTAAAAAGATAAAAAGAATTTGAAAAAAATTATGTAATTGGTCTCAAGGCAGCATGAAATTGTTGAGGACCTTAGACTCTGGAGCCCGGCCGCGTGAATTTGAATCTCAGCTCTACCCCTACTGGCTGTGTGACCTTGGGCAAATCACTTTACCTCTCTGGAGTTCAGTTTCTTCAGGTGCAAAAGAGAGATAGTGAGAGTATCTACCTTATAGTATTTCTGTGAGGCTTATGTGCATTAATATATGTAAAGTGTTTAGAGCATTAAGTGGCATAGAGTAGGCATATAAAAACATTAGTTAATTTGTAAGAACTATTCTAAAAGTATTCTAAACTATTCTTTTTACAGGAGTGTTTTGGCCTTGATAGACATATATCCCTTCGCATTTCTTCTTACCCTGAGAATCTCACTGACAGCAAGGATGAAACAGCCATGGAAGGAAACCAGCAGGTCTTCAGCACCTGGTGTGTGGACGTCATGTATCCATCATAACTGAACTCTCACCTCAAACAGTCCTGCAGGCAAGCAGTGGGGAAGATCAGAGCAAGTGGCTTCTCGGAGACCACATGGCGTCTAAGTGGCAGAGTCAGATTTGAACCAACCTCCACCTGGCTCCAAAGTCACTTTATCAGATGACCTTTAACAGGCAGAGGTTAAAGGAAAGGGCACCTTCCGGGCTGAGATCCCTGGGATGGCCCTGCTCCCTCCTCACCTCCCAAGTCCCCTCGGAGTCACGATACCAGAAAAGAAAGGGTTATCTTTGAACTAAGTGTGCCTCTAGGCTTAACATATTATGAAATTTGGTGAATTCAACGCTGTCTCCTCTGTCCTGCCCCCAAGCAGGAGGGGCGACCCCAGAGGCCCAGTGATGGCTCAGCGGCTTCCTGTTTTCTTGCTGCTGTTGTTTCCGAAATTAGCAAAATGCATGCTGACCATTTTCATGTCAACACAAGGAGAGATGACGTCCCACATCCCGGCTTCTCTGGCGGCTTTCGGTTTTGTTTGTCTACCCGCCATTGTTCTGGTGACAGAATGTGCCTTTTATAGGAACTGCCTCTCGCCGGTCCACACGTTTTGCTGAGGTTGATTGGCTTCGAGACCCAGGGAAGCTACCCGCAGTCGTGGCAATCTGCTTTCTGGTCCTCAGTCTCTCATTCTCACATGAGCCCATGGCCCTCAGGGGTCATTCAAGGCCAGTCTTGGGGCTACTGCAGAATTATTGGGAACACTGGACTTTCTAATTGTGAAAAGAATAAAGACCAGCCCTGCCAGTGGCCATCTGGTCACCCTCTGAAGAAAGCACTTAGAGGAAACAAGACAGGAGTGTTTCCTGTTCCGAATCTAGTCAAAGACCCAAGATAGCACCCTTCCCAGGAGGGTGGGAGTCACAGAGGCCTCCTGTTCTTCCTTTTTACCTAAGCTCCTTGAGTGAGATTTCCTTTACTTGCAGCCAGCAAAGGTGGGCTGAGCATCTTACCTCACCTGATGTTTTGCTCTCTTTGAATCCCTTCAACATTTAGGGCTGGACCCCCCACCAGCTCATTCACAGTAAGAATTATGCAAGGATGTAAAATCATTACAACCACCAGGCCCCTGAATTCTCGATTGGTAAACAACACCATATGTATTTATGCCTCATTCTTCCTTTTCCTTAAATACGGTTGAGAGAGATTCTTTGCAGGAGGTGTGTCTCCTTCATAAATGAATGGGAGTAGGCTGACTGGCTCAACAGGGTGCGGTTTTCCCCTAAAAATCTCTATCTGAAGATTTTTAAAGGGTTACTTAAACCTCACTGACTTGGCTAAAATGGTGAGACGTCTGTGTTGGCTGGGAGACATTGGCTTGTTGTTAGTACTTGTTTAGTTGATCCAGTTTTCTTATAGCTCCTTGGGAAACTGTGCAATATCAAGCTTTCTTCCTCAGGCCCGTGAAGCTTATGAGTTTTTATGCTTTGGTGAGGAAGAGGCAGAAGGACACACTAGGAGGGACTGAGCTTTTGCCTCTACACATCTTCCATCCATGTATTCTCTATCTGTCTATCTCTCTATCTTGATCTACCTATCATCTATCTGTCTATCTATCTATCTATCTAATTTCTACCTATCATCCTCCTCCCTTCCTGTTTATATTTAGCCACATCCAGCCCAGGAGAGACAGGTCACCTGCACTTGGCGAGTCCCTTGTAGAGAATGAACACTGAGCAAGAGCCCAGACACAGACTCAGGCAAAAGAGATAAAGCACAACTCAGAGGGGCCAATGGGAGTCAACACTCCAATTATTTCGCAAATGCAATCTCATAGTAAGTGGAATCATTTCCTTAATTGGAACTGGAATTCACCGTCCCCCAAAGTATGGTGAGTGGAAGGCTCAGTAGGAGACTGCGGCGTTCTTTGAGTGTGGCGCCTGTTTCAGCCCGTGCAGGCTGCTGTACAAGCACCATGAGCTGGGAACTCAAACAAGGCATGCATTTCTCACGGTTCTGGAGGTTGGAAGTCCAAGATCAAGGCACTAGCAGATCCAGTGTCTGATGAGGACCCACTTCTTGGTTCATAGATGGCAGCTTCTCACTGATCTAGTCATGGGGTCTCCACCCTCATGACTTCATCACCTTCCAAAGGACCCACCTCCCAGCACCATCACATTGGGGCTAAGTTTGAACACAAGAATTTTGGGGAGACATAAACATTCAATCCATAGCGATGCAGATCAGCTTTGAACCCTGATGGGTGTTGGTCTGGGAGCTGCACCAGAAGTGAAGTGAGAGGGGTAGTTTCAGAGGACACACTGCCAGGAAGAGCTGCTTGCAAAAGCCACAGCTACGGATTCCAGAAGTCTCCACAGAGAGCAAATACATTATGAGGCTGGCATGGGAGGAGAAGCATAGAGAAACACAAATACTGTAAAAATCAATATTAATTTCTTTCTAAGTGTCCTATTAGATGAGTTTTGACAATTGCATAATTCAAAGCCCAAAATAAGATGAAAGTTTAGCTTCCCCAGAAAGCTCTCTCCGGTGACCCTTCCAAACACCTCCACCACACACCTCAAAATCTGATTTTATCACCTTAGTTTCTCCTGCATTTAGATTTCATATAAACAGAATCATGCAATATGGATATTTGTGTCCAGCTCCTTTTTTTAAAAAAATGTACTTGAGATTCATCCAGGTGGTTGCATGTGTAAGAATCTGGGTTTCTATGCGAGTTGTACCCCAGGTTGCCTGTCTAGTAACAAGTTGATGGTTCTTGGGGGTGTTAGTTTGGGGCTTTGATGTGTGAGCTTACATCCTGTTCAAACCCATCTACAGTATATCCAACACTGTCATCAACCACTAACCAGGCCCCGAGCCCCGTCTACAGATGGTTGGGGGAATCACAAGATACTCCTTTTGGTACGAACAGCGTAAGCCACATCTAAAGCGCAGGGATGCTGCAGGGGCAGAGCAGGTGGGGAAAGCATGTTCCTGGCGGAGGCACCAACGTGCTCCAGGTCAAGAGGCTGGACAGGTCAAGGCCTGTGAAGCAGAAACTGAAACAGTCAGTGCTTAGCTGGCAAAGCAGGACTCAGGAGAGAGGGGGCTGGAGAGGAAACAGGACCAGGTCATGAAAGGCCAGTCAGCAGAAGTCATGCAAA
This sequence comes from Phocoena phocoena, assembly GCF_963924675.1. Classification (NCBI taxonomy): domain Eukaryota; kingdom Metazoa; phylum Chordata; class Mammalia; order Artiodactyla; family Phocoenidae; genus Phocoena; species Phocoena phocoena. The sequence goes on from NC_089220.1 coordinate 151,193,099, forward strand.
GGCATTTGAACTTTATTCTGAGGCAAAAGAGAAGCAACCCAAGTGCTTTCGGCAAGAAACTGCTTGACTGGATTTTCCATCACAAAAACCTCTCTGATTTTAGTGCTACTTTCTATGTTTATTCTCCATTTTCTCTGGGTGTATAAAGGTGTTTTGGTTTTTTTCCTCCCCTTTCATCCCCCTCCCCCTTCCTTTATTTAGGGTGACTTGAGAAGGAACAGCTCTCATGAATACAAATTCTCTGAAATGATGGCCCTTTACTAGTAATTATTTCCTGAGCTCCTGCTGTGTTCTTGGGACAAGCCTAGCCCCTTGGTGACTTCATGTGTTAGAAAGATATTTATGCTTTTAGGTTTTGAGCTGCATTGGAGAAAACATGTAAGGTTTCAACAATGTGAACAGGTTTAATATTTAGACATAGCAAGTGTTTTTCTGGACGATATAGACCCCAGGAGACCTTGAGGTGACATTGAGTTATTAATCTTTACACAGATAAGTCTGAGGCTCAAATCTCCTACATCATATGCCTAACAATTGACTGTCCATCTCAACTGAAGTGTTCTTACGAAGAACTTGAGGCTTTCTGGAGGAATTTAATTTCATTTTCAGGTAACTCTACCCATTATAGAAAGTGCTTTCTTGTATTAGCCAGAAAATCTATTTTCTACTACCTGAGCCATGACCCCCAGTTCTGTTTTGTGGCCCCAAAACAAGCCTGACCCATCGTTGTCATGATGACCTGTCTGTTATCTTAAGGCACAGATCGTGTGCCTCTAAATCTTCTCTTTCCTAGATCAAAAGCTGGGATTTTCTTTAGCCAGCCCTGTTGGCCCTGTTCCCTGTCCCCTCCTTGTCCTGTTTTTCCCTGGACATGTTTCAGAGTCAGGCTTCTGGTCAGAGTGTGCTGTTCAGGAATGAACATAGTACTTCACTGGCTGGTTGAACGGTGCTAAGTGGAGCAGTAATACTACTTCTCCTGTCCTGGCTCCTACATTTCCATTTACAGACTCTGGCCTGGACTGCGCACTTTGGAATGCACATCTCAAAGCTGACCTAAACTGATTCTGGAATGATTGTAGTAGAACCCAGACATAGATGTGCAGTTACAACTACCGAGGTAACACTATCTAGAATCTAAGAAGCAAGTCTCATAGTTCAGGGGGTAATTCAGCTGCTTGTGTACAGTAAAATAACTTCTTTATTTAATATTCAACCCATTCCTACCAAAAATCTAGAACAGGCTAGAACAGGGCTGTGAGGTAGAACTTTCTGCGCTAAAGAAAACGTCCCATGCCTGCACTTTCCAACATGGCAGCCACAGGACACAGTAGGAATGAAAAAACTGAATTTTAATATTTCATTTAATTTTAATGAATTTAAATAGCCACATGCGGCTAGTGGTTATTTTATTGGACACTGCAGGTATATAAAACCACCCTATTGCCAAAAGGGAGGTAGATGTTGGGGTGATGAGAATGATGGAGAAAGAGACGGAGAACAAAAGAGAAAGAAAAAATGTTTCTGAGATAATTGACTGTGAGCCCATTTTGTAGAACAAAGAGGAAGAGAATGAATTCCTTACTTTCTAGTATTAATAGATCTCATAGGCTAATGAAAGAAAACACTATATCTATACAAATAGAATTATTTTTTACAAAAATCTGTGAGTTAAGCAGTGTTGATTATCTTCTTATACATAAGTATAAATGTAAGAAAATTATCTAATTGCATGTACATATTAAGTAGGGGAACCTGGATTTTAACCCAGATTCATTCGTATGTATATTTGCCATATATTATATTATTTTAATATATATTTATTTATATATAATTTGTCTCACGCTGCTGATAATATCTAGTTGTCTGTGATATGCTGATCTTAATATAGTACATACCAGCTGTGTGCGTAGACCTATACATGTATTTATGTGTAGAGACGTATGTATTTATACACATACATCTGTATACATTTCCATGCATTTTATATCTATTTAACTGAGAGAGTTCATTGGTCAGGAAGGATATTTTCTAAATGAGAAGCCATCTTTCTGTATGAAACTCTGATGGTGAGTGAGGTCCTATGATAAACTTTGATAAAGGTCTCAGAACAGCTATAGAAATGATGATATTATATGCATTCTTTTCACTTTGGAAATTGATCATTAATTAACACATTTTTTTCCCATAGCACTCGAGCACCGTAAGGTTAAAGAGTCGCTGACAGTCCATCTTCTGTGTTTAACTCTGTCTGGTCTTTGAGCTTCCTTTTGGGTGTGGTCACCACTGGAGCATCAGAAATACCAGCTGATATTTTAATTTTGTTGTTTTAAGTGAAGACTTAAATACTGAGTCATGAATCAGAGATTGAAGGGATTTTAGAGACTGAACCATACTCTGTAATTTAGAGATGAGGAAGCCGAAGTTCATCGTGGTGGGAAATGATTTACTAAGGTCTTGGAACAGCGAGACTCTGAAAGCTCTGAGTCAGTCCTCGAGAGCTCACATGCTGAGTTTATGCTTTTATGATATAGTTGATTTGCTTATCTGTTGGCTCAGATTCTTATACAATTTATGATTGATATTTGTCTTCCTTGTTCAATTTTACTTCCTTCCTCACTAAAAGAGAAAAATAAAGTTGAAGAAAAATAACTCTGTAGATAATAATAATCAGATTTCTGCAAAAACAGGAAACGTTTAAATGTGACACGCTTTGCAACGATGGAATAAACAGGAAGTGAATAAAATAAGTTATGATGTGAGGGGCATAGGTCTCTCACCTCTGCTCGTTAAACATATATTTCAGGGCCCATGCCCTTCTGTACTGATGTAGAGGTGGTAATAGTAAATATTAAGATAACATCTGTAAATGTTGAGCACGTACTCTGTTTAAGGCTATGTGTTAGTTTGCTCAGGCTGCCATAACACATATCACAGACAGGGCCTTAAATAACAGACATTTATTTCTCACAGTTCTAGAAGCTAGAAGTTTGAGATCTTGGTGTGGGCAGGGCTGATTCCTCCTGAGACCTCTCTCCTAGGTGTGTAGACACCACCTTTTCCTGCATCTTCACGTGGTTGTCTTTCTGTGGGTATTTGTGTCCTGATCTCTTCTTATAAGGGCACCAGTCATATTGGATCAGGGCCCCACCCACATGACCTCACTCTAACTTAATTATTTTTTAAAGACCCCATCTCCAAACATGGTCACATTCTGAGGTACTAGGGGGTTAGAGTCTCAACATAGGAATTTTAGGGGACACAATTCAGCCCATAAAAGTCTGTATTTACCTCTTATGTATCATTTTTACAATAAAATAGTAAGATACATAATATTACCCTCATTTTTCAGAAATTTTGGTTTAGACAGGTGACGTGTCCAGGAGCACACAACTCTGTGGGTGGAGCCAGGCTTGAATATCACCTTTGTCCAGTTTCTCCCCCATATCAGACAGACCACCAGGAGGGATGTGTATTTAGCATCCAACTGGGCAGACAAGAGGCAGAAAATAAGCCTCAAGAGTTGTCCCTGTGGATTCTCTCCACTCTGCTTTAGAAGAGTGTTAAATCTTTTAAACGACATCTCCATGCTCCCTACAACTTCAAGGTCAGATTTCCCTCTAGTTAAAATTACATTTCTGGAAAATTTGCATTTATTTCCATTTTCCAAATAACATGTAGTCTTAATAATGAATTCTTAGAGTGTGAGGTGAGAGCTTTTGTGTGTGCTGTGGGTGTGCATTTGTGGCTGTGTGGGCCCACCTGCCCAACATTCATGGTGTTTTTAAGAGGCATTTAAGGAGTAGACCTGATCCTGTCTCATCCCAGAGCCTTTAGGATCTTCATCGGTGACCACTGCATAGAAAGAAACCTCGAGATTTGGAGCCAGAAGTGTTGCACGACTTAGGGCAAGAGCCACAGAGTGAACTATGGTCCCCGACTTGGAAATCGGGCAGGTCTCTGGTCCCCTGCATCCTAATTTTCACATTAAGGAGGTTTGTGTGATGCAACTTCTATCTTTAAGATCTAATGTGTTTGCATTTTCATCATGATTAACTATATTTTATTTCCACTTAAGTAGTAGACAGAAAACAAAACCAGAAATCTTGTTTTAAAAATAAAACAGACAAAAACCTAAGGCTAGAAAGATGATATTTTTCAGAGTAGTATTTGGTTAATTTTAAACATTTGGCTGTGAATTAGAAGTTTCATTACCCATTTTTTGAATAGATGTTTTATACTGTTTCTAGAAAACATTTAAAGTAAATTGTCATGGATCAATTATTCTATTTCCATTTCAAATTTTATGTTCCCATTAAAACTTCAGTTTAGATGGAATCTCTTCACATATCTTTAGTTTAAAAAAACAAATATTTTCAAAATAAGAATTTTCCAGTGCTTATTTATTATAGTAAATTTGGAAAATACAGAAAAATGTACAGAACTTGACGAAGTCCACCCCAGCTCTCAGTGCTCTGAGATGAAAACCAGGCACATTTTGATGTTTGTAGTCTGTGTTGAGAGACACTGTCCTGTTATTTTGCTTCATCATTTAGCTTTGTTCTCTGTATGTCTTTCACTCTGAGTTTTCCCATCCCAGACCCTGGGTCACATGGGCTTTGGCTCAGAACAATAATCATGCCAAAGTTAACATGCCCCCTCACCTACTTTTTTTAACATCCTTGATTATTGACCATTAGTCTACACGGGGGCCTGGGCGGGATGAAAATGGACATTTTAGAATCAACTTTCCCATCAGTGGATCAAAGGCCTGGTGGAGAAAGGAGAGTTTAGGAGGACCTTCTTCGGTCTAGACAAGCATGTCTCTCTGAATACCTTTTCCCCTGTGACTCTCCCTGTGGCTTCTGTACTTTTCTAAGCGTGTTTGACGGCTTTTGTGAGATGGAAATCAAAACTACTACACACAGGGCAAAGGATGTTAAGGAACAATAGTGATATGAACCTCGTCATTATTACTATTTAAGAATATCACTACTATTCGTACTATCAACAGTAGTGATAGGGCTTGAAAATCGAGGTAGTGCCCTGTCCAGGCATGTGAGTCCAAGTTGAGTGAGCTTTTGCTGGTACAAGGTGGAGTGGCTGAGCACGGAGGCAAGAAACTGGCCGGCAGTGCAGATTTTGTCATTGACCCTGGAATCTTGGTTTTAGAAGCTGCAGCAGTCATTTGCCATTGACATCCAGATGAGAAACTGGCATGGAATGGCAGCTGACAAATCGCAGATGCCTCCGGAGTAGCAAATGCTGATATCTTGTGTTGATATATCTTTATGGGAATTCACAACATTCTCCAGGCAGAGGGCCAAGAGATAAGCCCCAGAGCCTTGACAGGAGAGTAGGACTGGGGTGGGCTGTATGATTTTGAAGTGCATGTTCCTGGCACACTTAAGGGGCCCTTCTCACTCTGCCATCGGCAGTTCTAAGAGCTGGACGTGGAGAAGAGCATGGTGTCCTGGAGGTTTGGGGCCGTGGGGTGAGATGAGCTCAGCTCCAGCCCGAGAACTCTGAGGTTGCTGACTTGCCCGGCACCTTCTCAGATCTTCACAGCTCTTGGTGTACTTTGGTGTCATTGGTAGCATGGGAGCCACTGGCTTAGATAAACATGGGGGCTCTTGCCAGCGCAGGGATGTGCAATGATCATCTTTCACTCTCTTGGCTTTTCCCTGGACACTTCATCAATCATTTCAAGAGCTTTCGTAGATGTGGGCTGGGCTGACATTTTGCTGTGTCTATCCACAATTATGAGATGTTATGGGCACAAAAGAAAATTCTCCTAGGACAGCTAAGGTCCGCCAATTGCTTATAATGTGACAGTTTTGCACTTTATCATCAGTAAATATTTGGTTGCTTGAAAACTTTTTAGACAACAGAGCAATGCAAATGTTGCTTGAATTTCTTAAATTTCTTTGGATTTCATGTCTGTTGGTTTACTTCTCCCAATTAATTTGCAAGCCTCTTGGCTCATTTGTTGAATAATTAATGAAATAAGAAGTAGAGATTTGGGTAAGTTAGTGAATTTAGGGCTTATGTTTTTCAAAGCTAATAATTCTTTTCTCTTATGTTTCTTTATCATTCTATTAGCACCATGTCATGAAGAAAAGAAAGAACAGAAAAATACATTGGCTTAAAGAAGAAATTATATTAATTAAAAGTGTCTTATTGGTCAGATATCCTTGAAGGGAATACAGATTTAGGATATGCCTTCAGAAGTAACCCAGCTTTTCTCACTATCTACAGCAGAAGAGATCACCATAATACACTTATTAAGCGTTTTCTATATGCCAGATACTGTGAGAACACTTTCCATGGATTCTTGCTCTAAAAATAAAATACAAAGAATTGAGATGAGAAAGATGGTATTTTAAGAGTAATAGGTGGTTAATTTTAAGCACTTGGTATGAATTTGAAATTTCATTATCCATTTTTACTAGATCTTGTACATGGTTTCCAGAAAACTGGTTAAGTGAGTTGCAATAGCATCACAGGTTTGATGTTATTTACTCCTTTTTCAACTTGAGAAACACTGAAACCGAGTTTCGGAGGGAATCAATAATTACCCTATCCTCACGCAGGGAGGGGTATATCTAGGGTTTGTCTCCTGCTCTGTGTCACCCCAAAGTCCTCACTTCTGTGTTTCCTGAGCTCTGCCTCGTGTGCTGTGAGTCCAAGGCTGGCAACAAACCTGATCTTCATTTGAGATGATGGCGCAGGTGAAGTCTTACTTGTAGTTTTAAATTTTATGCAGTAAAATGCATGAACTTGATATACAGAAATAGCTGGCTTTGAAATATTCCCTGGAGGGCTGTGGTCCCTCGTCTTCCTCCTATAACCAAGGCCCTTAACAATGTCACTTCCTTCATTAGATTTAATGATGCTATAAAAATTCATGGAAATGAAAAATGCATCCATTCACGTCAGCCTGAGACTTACCAATGTTTATAAATCAAGTAACATCTGGAACTGGACAATTCAGATGATTTGACAAATATTTTTTTGTGTTAGTGTTTGGCCATGTGCTAGGCATTGAGGGATATGCAAACAGAACACAGAACTGTCACTGGCACTCCTTCCAACTAATAGGTCTTTCTGAAGACTAATGTTTTATGAAGATTTTCATAAAATCTTCAGCGGTGTGTGATTCCATCCTAGAAAAGGAGGTGTTCCTCCAGGCTACCCGTACGGAGAGAAGGGGCGGGATGCACAGAGATGTGGAGGCTGGGAGGATGGGGACAGAGTGCTGGCCGACAGTAGGACACTGCACAGGTGACTGGGGAAGAATGGCATGTGGACGAAGCTGTTCCTCTCCTGCTACCACTTCCCTTCTTGTAAACTGCCCCACGCTGGGCATTATTCACGATGCAGCCAAGCCTTAAGCAAAACTTTTCATGGATTTGAAAATTCAACCGTCTTCCTGACTCTGGTACAGTTGGACCACTTTGGCATTTCCGATCTTGTGGCAGATGTGTCCCCTCTAGGTTCGTATGACTCCTGTTTGCTTTTCTCCCGCCTCCCTCTTCATTCAGATCAACGTTCTCCTTTCCTCGTGGCCCAAGGTCGCTGCGGTCCAAGCTTTCCTCGTTCCCTGCTGCTACAAAACCTTGGCCCTGGTTGTCAAGCTCCCATGAGTTTCTATTTTTACTTCCCCAATTCCCTACTTTCTGTTTCAAAACCATCTGTTTTCTGTCCCCAAATAACCTTCTTTCCTCCCTAATTCTCTTTCTCTAATTGTCCCTCACTCATTACCTGCCTCTCACCTGTCTCATCTCAGGCTTTTATTCCTTGTTTGAGCCTCAAAAAATCCTGAGGCTGCTCTGCTTACCTAAACTGCCCTTCCTTTTCCTTCCATCGTTATCATGTTTCTCAAATGGCTTTGTTCTCAGCCGAGACATTCTAGATCATTTAAAAGTGGGGTGACCATTTCTCTGCTTTTTTACCCCATCTAAACTTGCCAATCTATGGCTCTCTTTTAGGAATCTCATAATTAAATGCACGAACTCCTCTCTCTCTAGATAGATAGATATAGATACATATAGAGATAGATAGACTACATATTATATGTACCTATATCTTTAGATATAGATCTCTCTTTATAATAGATGTATAATAGATAGATACCCAATATATAGACAGCTGTATGTCTACTGATGAAAAAATACATAGATCTCCCTATATGGATGGATACATCTATCTATATCTCTGCATATCCATATATCCATTACATATCTAATATATATGTATACATAATATATATGTATATATGTATGAGAGAGAGAGAGAGAAAACAATAAAACAAAGTTTGCTTTAAGAAAACTGAAATATTTTAACTATCTGGTGGAGAAAGGGGACGGGTTAATAAAGCAAAGGTAAGTAAGCTCTTGCGGGAATGGTATGTAGCAATTATAATTAATAGTTATAAAGACAATGGGTAAAATGTTGAGAGACGAGGATGGAGCAGGAAAGGAAGGATCTTGGCCCCGACGTCCCCTCTGCTCGGGGACTCTGGGTCCTGATCGTGTAACACCTGCTTCTTCTGGACAAGCCTAAGTGTGTCTCTACTGCCTGAAGTCCTGAGACATGAAAGAGGCCTGGCTGGAACAAGAGTCATGCTAAGTGAAACATCAGACATGAATTTGTTTCTACACAATTTGTTCAATGTATGAAAGATTAGCATATGAAAAAGGAGAAACTCCTCCCTTGAGCTAACAGACCAGAGACAGAACTATCAGTTCTAGTGGTTTTGGAGGAAAATTGCTCTCTGTGTGGTCGTGAGCTTTTAGAAGGCAAAGATTGCCTTATGTGTCGCCAGCACCCAAAGGAATGCCAAGCATTTGATTGGCACACCATAAATTCTTCTCGAATGGATGAAAAGATGTAAAACATTATACATGTGCAGGGTACTATCAGTTCCTGTGCCCAACTCAGGCCACATTTATATTATTTCCAGAAAGCAGCTTTTAATGATAGATATTGCCAATCTTCAAATCTTGAAGAAGCCTGGCAAACCACATAAAAATGCTCTGGGAAAACTACCATTGGACAAACAGCCCAGAGTACCATGATTATACGGTCTAGAAAAGTGGAGACTCTTAAGAAGAGGATGGCGTCCTTACTACAATGAAACTGGCTTTTCCACATCATCTACGTAGGTCTAGACTGTAGAACTGAACCACTGAGTAGAAATGACAAGGAAGCTTAATTTAATCATAGATAAACACTTCCTGATATTCAGAGTTTCCAGCAATGGGAGAGGCTACCTTGTGAGGTAGGGAACATCACCGGAAGTTCAATAAAAACTTGTTTGTAGTATTACGGAGACCCTCTTGTGTCCAGTGGGAAATGGACTCCCTGCAGGAACAGGGAAACCACAGACACAGTGTCTTATAAAAGGAGTCTCTCCACTTCATAGCCATGTTGAGGTGGGCTTTCACTTAAGCGCACATTCTAGGAAAGGAATCGAACTTTTAAAAATAATTATAATACATAGAAGTGCAGTTTGTAAGCAAGTTTAAGGTACGATGAGCACAAAAGAACATCATTTCAAAAGGGTCTTGGAAAGAGTCAAGACATTTCAACTGTTGTGAACTGAGGGAAGGAACCTCCCCAGCCTTTAAGGAGAAACAGGAATATTCTGGGCAGAGGAAAAGTGCAAAGCCCAGAGACATGAGATAGCAGGATACACTTCCAGACGGGAAAAGGGAAGGGAGAGGAGAGAGAGGAAGCCAGGTGGTGGGCGGTGCAGGGAAGCTGAGCACCTGAGCTGAGAGAGTTTTATCTTCAAAGTGATGGACAGACATTCAGGAGACCTCTAAGCCGAATCAGGAAGGATTTGTGTAGATAAAGGTAGTGGAGTAAGGGGAGTGTCGCTCAGGTGAGAAGGATGAATATGTACTGAAGACAGAGAGAAGGGCAGACTTGCAGGAGGATTTTGAGGCACGATTGACTCGTGTTAGAATCCATTGTCTTGTGGCCTTTGTGTCTGTATGTAAACCCTGAGCTGGGGGTTTGAGGACCTCACATGGCTTCTGTGCCCAGCGCATTGCAAACTCAGTCAGTATATGCGGAATGACACTGTAGAACTTGCCTTCCTCAAAGCCAGCCTGAAGAAATGCAATAGAAATAATCACTAGATAAGTAGGTTAAGATAATCCATATGAAGTTGTGAAATATGGGCCAAGTTCAATTTTCATAAAAACTTCATGTTAAGTAAGGGTCAATTAAACGAAATGTGTACCTCCCTCTCACAAAGTAAAATACCAGTTCGGTTCAACAGACATCTTTGAGCCCTTTTTATAGTCCATGCAAAGTCCGTCTATGACCCTGAACATCCACAGCTTTGCCCTTGTACCTTGGTTGTACTTTAGTTAAACGCTGCATGGGACAAGCCAAGTGGATTTGGCCCCTTTTTCTGATCAGATAGATCAGCATGGCTAAAAGAATGGGAGAACTTGCCAGAAGTCTAGCAGAGGTAGGGGTCGGGGCACGTTTGTAACCTCACACAAAGGCCACCTGCTCTCCTCTCCTCCCCTCCCCTCCCCTCCCCTCCCCTCCCCAGAAGAGCTTTATTTACCCTCCCGGCTACCAGAGAGCACGTCTCTCCAAAGGGGAGGATGGGCAGGTTTGCCAGCAGCCCCCCGAACAAGACTTGTGGGCTCATCAGCAGTGATGTAGAACCCCACACGTGCAGCACCCATCGGGACCACTTTGCATCCCCCTCGTGGAAAGTGAGGGCAAGAAGAACCTGTGGGGGTGTGAGGCCCTTGCTGTCGGCTGTGCCCTGAGTAACAGATGGTCCAGCCCAGTCCTCGTGGACTCCTGGCCCTCCCCCAGCTGACTGGATGGACCTGCAGAGAGCAGCTCAGCCCCAGCCTCCCCGAAGCCCAGGGCCCGCTCGACCCCTCGACGGCTCCGCACTCACTCAATTTGTGACTTTGCACAGGCCGACCTCGAGCAACCACTGGGGGACCCAAATTTGTCATCTGTCAACAGGTGAGCAGCTCTTCATTTTTGACACAAGGAATTCTGCCCCCCCAGGGTTGTCCTTACCTTGTCACTGCTCAAATCCTACAATCCCCAGTCAAGCGCAACCCTCAGCCATCTCTACTAAAGGTCCTTTTATTCCAAAGGCTATTATTTATTTATCGCAGGTTCAGAAAAGTATATCCTATCACTATAGACTGAATGTTTGTGTCACCCCAAAAATTCATATGCGGAAACCTAGCTCCCAGCGATGGTGTCAGAAGGTGGGGTCTTTGGGGGGTGATGAGGTCATGGGGGTGGAGCCCTCATGATGGGATTAGTGTCCTTATAGGAGAGACCCCAGAGAGCCCATCACCTCTTCCTGCATGTGAGGACAGAGTGAGAAGACGCTGTCTGTGAACCAGGAAGTGGGCTCTCACCAGACAAGGAATCTGCCTGCACCTTGACCTTGGATTTTCAGCCTCCAAAACTATGAGGAATAAATGTCTTTTCTAAGCCACCCCATCTGTAGTATTTTTTAACAGCAGCCTGAATGGACTAATTCTCTTGTTGCCCATTCCACGTGAATTAACTGAAATTTATCTTTTTAATGCAATTTTAGTTGCTCTACACACACACACACACACACACACACACACACACACACACATATCATGAATTTGTGCAAGATTTGTCACTATGAAAGAAACAGACAAATTTGATTTCATTTTTTTCTAAAATACTTATAGAGCATCCCTTTACTTGGAGGTGCAATTTGAAAATTCTGCTTTATTAGAGACATAAAAACCTGTCGAGTGTCTGACTTTCATGTGGAATCCCTGCTACTGTCCTCTGAGTTTTCCTCAAAGGGCAGCTGTTATCTCTGTGGTGGTTCCCGTGTGTGCTGTCTGGATTCTCACTCTCCTTAAATGACATCGACCTGAAGTTGCCTCCTAAGAATTATGTGAAAGCAGCAGAGCAGGTGCCCATGGAGATGGAATGGAAGCCAGCCCTCCTTGCCTGTTTGTGCAACGGTCATGAAACCAGGACTTTCCAGGGGCGGGAGGCAGAGGCTGGCCACAGGGATGAGATGGACAGAGCCAGATTTTAGTTTTGCATTGTGTAGTATCTAAAACCTTGATGCTTTGCCTGTTAGTTATGTTTTTTAAAAATTTGATTTCTTATTCTACAAACATGAGATCTGTCCAAACCTCCCTACTTCACCAAGCTCTCATATTTCCAAATCCTTTTCCACTCTATTTTTTTCTTTTTGCCTGAGCACTTATCACCTTCTAACATACTGTATAATTTACTTGTTTAGTGTTTTTTGATTATGAACCGTCTCTCTCACCAGAAAGTAAGTTGGACGACGTTGGGATCTTTGTCTCTTCCGCTCATGATACAACCAACGTGTCTAGGGCACTGCTTTGCATCCAGTAGGTGCTTCCTAAAAATGTGCTGAATGAATAAATGACTCCTGATTTTACTCTGGGAGGCATGTAGAGTCATGTGCATAAGCAATGCCATTGATTAGGGGCATTAACTGATCATCTGAACGTGGTATCAGCATGAAACAGAGCAGCCTTGGTTATTTCTCTCAGAGGGTTTCAACAATAGCATCTGTGGGACAGCATTTTACGCTGTGGACCCCTGTCCTGTATGGACTGGATCACAACCCAGAAGTTCATGGAAAACAGGATCCACAATAAAGCGCTGGAGTGTGTCATGTGTTCTGTGAAATAACACTGTGGTGATACTCTAGCCACACCAGTACCGTCAGAAGGTACCTCGGCAACAGGGACTGTGACAGCTGTAACTCTGAGTCCTAACCTCGCCACCACCTTTGCTGTGTTAAGTAGTTCACGTGTGCTTTTGTCAATGTTCTTTCTCCCAGCTTCCTTCTCATTCAACAGATCACAAGCAAGCCTGGAGCTTTCACTGGTTTCCAAGGGACTTGGCTCTCGGGGCTGTCTGGACAAGAAGCCCCCAGTGGTGTCCTAAGAGGAGGGTGGTGAGTTAAACGTGGTAGCAGAGAATTCCAACTCTATAAAGCCTTTCCCAGTAGCATGATCAGAGCTTGTGGTCTGGCGAAAATAGTGACTCCTTCGTTTAATTTATTTTTAAAGGTAATGTTGATGCTCTGCTTATGGTGGTTCCAAGGTCTACAGGAAATCACTTATTTATAATCACTTCAGTAATTGCCAAATGTGGTAATGAATAAGGTTAAAAAGAGGCAATATTGCCAAGATTTAACTTGGACAAGGTCCATGATGACTCATGAGCAGGTGGATAAAACGTTTGTCTCTCCCACAAACCCCTCAAGGTAACATGTCAGTGCTTATTAGGTTATTAACTCAATAGTGTTTTTGTTGTACATAGTTTTGCTTTCAAATCCAGTTTGGTAAATATGTAATTCAATAATCCACATTTTAAGAATGGGCTGCAATTGAGAAATAAAATGTAGAAAACCAACAGTGCTGACATCAAAGTTTTAATGGGATTTCTCATTCAAACTGGAAGAAAACAAGTGCAGACAGTCCCTAGAGCCTATCTAATTTAAGAAAACTTTTTGCTCATCACCTTGTCACTTTTCTGTGCTTTGAAATTTTGCATTATCTTGACTTAAAGACTTCATTTTTTCTGGACACATACCATTTGGTGTTGTTTTGGTGCCTTGGTTATGTGTAGCCACAGAGATTTGAGATGGGTGGACCAGTTCAGATCCTTTTCAAGGCTGTAACTTGAGCCCTCCTTAATTTGAGGACAGAAAAACGTAAAAGTTCCTCAGAGGTTTTGATTCTGGCTATGGTGTCAGAAAGTTCTAATGGTTCTAATATTTTTCAGAGGAGTATTTGAAAAATTTGAAATAAAATTTCATCTATTTTTATTTTTTTCCTTATCATGGCTAAAGTGTCCAATTAAATAAGAAATAAAAATTCCAGCAAATAAGAGAGCCCTTTGTTAACTTTGGAAAAGTATTATTCTGGGCACTTTCTCTGAGATAAAATACTTTTCTTGAAACAACACAATTATGGGGAATTTATTGGAACTTGAGAATTAGAGAGATGTAGATTTGAGGTTCAAGACCCAGTGAGTACGGCAACTTACAAACTATCTCAGTTTCACCCCTTAATATGATCTTCTGAACTTTATGAACTTCTTTCTAAGCCTCATATTTTGCATTTTTCTCATAAGTGGTACATCTATTACACGAGTTCTTGTGGGGATTAAACGAGATGGCATATGTGGCGCGTTTACCACGATTCCTGGCAGAAGGAATGCTCCTCTTCGTATCATTCCGGAAAGTTGTTTGATAAGTTTATTGCAAGGTATTTTCATTATCGTGAGGTTATTGTTATAATAGGGTAAAGATTATAACAGTATAAACATTTCCAATACATTTCCCAATGGCCACAGAGGAATAATAAAATGATTTTTATTGCCGACATATAGGAAAAATATTGATTTTTCTGCCTTTATTTGGCAACTGGCCATCTTACTGAACTCTCTCATCACCGTTTCTATCATTTTCAAGTGCATGCTTTCTTCATATTTTAATGTCTCTGGTTTATAATCCATGTCAACCATAGTGCTCTCTACAGCTGTCACGGGGTGGGGGGGGGAGGGGGGTTGGTGAGTCCCGGCAGAGCTGTCATTGCTGGCAGATTGCTTTCATCTGGGCTGAGATGACATCAGTCCATTTGGCTGTCACATGGGCTCTTTGCATTGGTAGCACTGGATGCAACTGAAATTTAAATTAAATTTGGGTCAGAAATTGTCAGTTGCCTGAGAAGTGATTACAGGTGATAGAGTATAGAAACAAAACTGTATTGTATGTACAGACAATGCTTCTACATACCACTTTAATGTGGTATGTAGTTTTTAAATGTCTCCAATAGATCATGCAATTCTTCAACTCAGAGAGGTTGTGGTAACAGATTCATGCATCATGAGAGATTATCACTAGGTACTAAATACCAGTCTGTAGTTTCTAGATGTCTTCTAAGATAAAGTTCATTGACTTTTATCCTTATGTAAATAAATTAAGAAAAAAATAAAGCAACTATACTCCAATAAAAATTAATTAAAAAAAAGAAAACCACAATTTTGACCAAACTGGAAGTATAAACTCCGATCTTCTCTATAATCCTTGAAATTATAGTGTCAAGCCTGAAAATGATGAGTGCAGCTTATCAGAACCAATGAGTCCCCATGAAGACATACATAATGGCCAAATATCTTTCAGAAGAAAATCTAAACTATGAAATGAAGATCACTAAACTTAAATACAGATTAAATCTTACAGAAGGAGGCAGTATAAAATTGTATGAATAAAAATGTCTTACTGCCTCCTTAGAAAAAAGTATAAAATTATTTCAGTGTTTTGTTTTTTCTGTAAATTGCTATAAGTAAAGTGATTTTAAATATTCCAATTGATTACATTTTAGAATCAAAGAATGACAGCAGTTTTAATAGCTTTCTTTTTTATTCTCTTCATTTCTGCAGACAGATTGTCACAATATCAGCAGGGAAGCAGCAGCCCTGCAGATAGTTAAAAACATGGACTTGGGAGTCAGAATGCTTGTGTCTGAATTCTCTCTCCTCTCTCCATTATTCATCGTCATGTGCCATAAGCAGGTCATGTATTGTTTCATGTGGTTTGTATCCCCTGCTACCTAGTGTTGGTGACTCCTATGTCCTGGATTACTGAGAAGGCAAGTGAGGAAATCTCACATCATGGGCACTCAGTAATTGCTGAGGACTTTAAATATTTTTATCTACCCTGGATTTTCAGGGGTCTTCCAGTTTCAAGAAACAGAGACTGTCTATCTATTAAATGATTACAAGCAGAGCTCACAGGAATCTAAGAACCAAAAGTTGAGCAGAGATTTTTATTTCCCAGGGACAGTGGAAGATGTCAAGAACTAGGGCTGCTTTCTCAGAGGAGCACCCCCATTTTTCTCTGCCTTTCTCTGCTCACAACTCCCTTCCTTCTAGTTCCCTTTGCTTCTTTATCTCTCTCCACTTTTAGTGGAAAGAATCATCTCTATTTTCCTGGGAAGCAAATACGATTGGCGCAATTATTTTTTGAACGAAGACACATAAGTCAGATGCTGCTAGCCAGGCTGTGGGTGGCTACTCTCATGGCAGGTGTTCAGTACGCCTGATCAGTAACTAGTGGGGTCAGAATCAGGCTCAGTGGTGGTGTCAGCAGGTCAAATGTCTTATAAAAGAGATGTTTGAAAGATGGACATCAAAATGTGTTTATAATATCTCCTCTCTTTTATTTACATTTAATTTTTCTTGTCTTGTTGCATTTACTACAACTCCAAAATCATGTTAAATGATGACAGGAAATGGGTGTTCTTGAGAAGTACTTTTTCTAGGTCATGAACAGACATTCACTATAATTGCTTCACAATAGAATGCCCTTTTTAGTTCCAGAAAGATTTAGGTCAGCTAGATTTATTATCTTACTCTCTGGCACAGTTGTACAAATACCACAATAGTTTTGTTTCCTGATTCTTCCTTGTCTAGTCCCCATAGTGGCCACCTCTTTTTATTAATTGAAGATTTCACCAGAAACATGAATATAATTCATTAGATTGTCAGCTACGTGATTTTTTTAAATAAATAAACTTTATTAGATTTTTCAAAGCTAGATCTTCCTGCTTCAGACTTGTGAGAAAATAACTTGGGGTAAATTTTAGAGATAACTAATCTCATTCTTTCTGTGTGTGTTGGGGGAAGGCATTATTTGGATTAAATGAACTATCAGAAGCAAACCTCATGTCAGTATTCCTAAGAAGAACATTATCATCACCCATTATCTCCCTTTTTTGGATAAAAATACCACTACACTAATTGGGAGGAACATGGGAGGTTCCTAACAGACATTCTACCTAATTGCCTCACCTCATCCTCCTTCGAACTTACTCTTCAGAGGTACTAAACTGTGTTTTTTAACTTGTGTAGAAGGAAAAATAGAAGGAAATCATTCATTGTCAGATTTACACACAGAAAAGGTGTCATACTCCTAGAAACATGGATTATAACATTTCTTCTCCCACAACATAATATGGTATCAAATAGTCAAAGCACTCTTGTGTGTATATCCGGATAAATTAGCCTGTAGGATATAAGTGTATCCTTCATCGTGGCTGAAACCTCACCACTTTCATACACAAGGATAAGGCAGATAGGACTGCAAGCCAGTGAGGGTAGAAATAGGACAGGCACATTACTGCATCATTCTGCTGGGTCGGTTTCATACAGCAAGTGAAGGATAATAGCAGGGACCCACACACAGCAGTGCCTAAGTCATTCTGGGCTCTGGAATGACACCTAGCCACCTGAGTAATCTGCCCAACGCAGGGCAATGGTCAGAGCTGAGCTGGCCCAAGCCTTGCCCAACAGTCCCTGTCTTTAACACGTGTACAACTTCTAACATGTGCCTTGCAGGTGCCAGCCTCCAGCATTAAGAAACAAGAACTTCCACTCCCATCCTGCCTTCAGCATGTCAAGTCCTCCTCACGATATGCTAGGTGGTCCAAAAGATGCAGTTTCTTGCTTTTGTGGTGTTCATCTCTCTTGTGAAGTTCAACGTTTGGCAACCGCACTTGGGTAGCACAATTTTGAATACATCTTTCTTCTCTCCATTAAATGCCTCTGGTTTTCTCAATATAGAGTCATTGGCAAGCTGTTACTCTCTGCTAAAGGAAGAGACCCCTGATTATACGCTGCACCTCAAAGAAACTCTTATTACTGAGTGAACTGGGTAAAAATCAATTGAATCAGATAATCACATCATTACTTTCTTTTTAACATTTGCTATAACTATTTTATATTACACATTTTTATGAGCTTATATCTGAAGTATGAAACTGAGATAGATTCCAGGTTTGAAACAAGAAAATGTTACAAATATTCTTCAAAGTTACATCAATATGCCAATCCTCCGCAGTTTCACCAGTGTTTTTGAACTAAAGTTGAAAGGGAATTGCATTTCTCTGAGCTTTCCAAATTAGGTTATCATGTCTATTTATGACCGTCAGTTCCTGTCATGTAACATGATTACATGGGCTTGATCAGAAGTGACACATCGGTTGATTTATATGATGTGTCAGCCAGCAAGATACAAAGGCTGATAATTTCCTGTAATTACTTTTAAAAGAATTTTGAAAATGGACTTTAAATAAATAGTATGGGGCTTCTATTTGAAGTCATGTTTAAATATCATTCCAAGATATTATAAGGAATGAAATAATCAAAGATGCAGAATGTTAATAAGAGTTTCCTAACTGAAAAATTGAAGACTGGACATTGCTTTTTTCTGGCATCTTCTTATGGCAAGAAATTGGTGGGTATGACCTGGGAATTGCTCCACCCTCAACCAAATGAGAGGGATTTTGCTGCATCTCTCACTTTCCCATCTTGTCACTGTTCATCTGATCCATGAGTCATTTGTGCCCTTTGCTTTGAACTCACCTCTCTGCTCATTTCCTACCCAAATTCTTTACACCTTTCACAGACAAGGGGAAGAAAAATGTTACTGCCAAGAAACCTTTCTTGACAATAGTCACTTCCACAGATTCCTGTCATTTTAGTAACCCCGCCTGGGGATCCATGCCAGTCCGTCCCCGAGGCTCTGAGTCACCGTGACTATGCTGTCCTGCACTGCCCGGCAGGGCTTGTGCAGCTACGGGTTTCCCACGCTCAGACGTGATTTCCTGTTACAACACGCAGCAACGTGCTACGGCCTGTTTTGCAGTCTGTTTCTTGACATTTCCTCGGTCCCACCTTTTGACCTGGTGACTTATTTCATTTTATAGTTCATTTCTCCATGAATCTGGCATAAAGTCAGCACAGCAAGAGGGGGAGACAACAGGGGGATACAGAATGTCTGGCACATAGGCCTGGGTTTAAATTGAGTTCACCCATCTATTCTCTGAGGAATTCTGAAGAAGCTATGGACCCTGTCTGAGGATCATTTTCTTAATCTGTGAAACGGCATCCGTAGTGCTTACCTTGCAGGGCAGTTGTAGCTGGCCAAGCCCCAGTCCCTTTTCACTCAAGGACAGGAACTTGCACTCAGTACATTTCCAGATGCATTTGGGGCTCAGAAATATCAGGTGATGAAAATATTGGCTGGGGTGTGATTTTTACTTCCATCCTGGGCTAGATTTCTCGCCTGACTGCAATGCCTCCAGGGGACCTGAGTTAGCATTTTGCCCAGTTTGACTGGTTGCCCAAATCCTTTACCAACATTTAGCCTTCCCGTTCAGTTTATTGCTTCATAGCAGAATCAATTTATCACTAGTCAATTTAGTTATACCTTTCCTCCATTTTTTTCTGTGATGTACATTTTTTTCCCAATTAGATGATGATTTCTTGGTGGTCAGCAACTGTATCTTTTATTGGTCAAGTGTTCACATTGGCAAAGCCAGCATGCTTAGCACACAGAAGACTTCATTGTTTATTGACTAAATAGAGTGATGTACAGTTGTCAGAAAAAATTTTTTCTATTCCTGTTAATCTATAAGATGTTGAAGAGGGAAAGAAAATTGATGAATTGATGTTTCAGTGTGTGTGTTTCATAAGACTGAGCTTCAGGAGGCAGGGCTGGAGTTTTCTCCATCCTGTGTCTCAAGGTCCCAGAATCCCAGGGTCTTAGCACACATTATGACATAAATGATGAATGAATGACTTCATAGAAATTGAAGTAAATAGCCATCCTTTTGATGTATGATATCGGAATATCTATCAGCAAATGCTTTGTCAGAAATTGTCCTGCCATCAGAAGGCTGTCATGTCTTGAAAAGCCGTTTCCAGCAAGTTAAGAGCCTGGCTCTTGGGAACTTGGCTATGATTTACATTCGCTGGGTAAGTTCATTGATTTATTGTAAATCTCTACACTTGTGGAAGTGGGTGTGTCAGACAAGGTAGTCTTTTCTAAGCTGGTTTCAATGCCAGGAGATTCTTTGAAACCAAAGTTAATTTCTATCTATTTCTTGCCTGCTCTACACACACACACCAGAAGTTTTGATAAATCTCACCAGGTAACTGACACATTTCAAAAAACAAACACTTTTTAAGACACCACTAAGCTAAACATCCTTAGTAGGACCACATATTTTTACCCAAATTCAAAGATTCTCTTAAATGTGGAGCGATTCTGAGACATGAGACAGCAAATCTTGAGACTGTCCTATGTGCAAATGTCCAAGAACACTTGGATGCTCTCGACTTAGGGTAAGAAATGGTCAAAACTATTTCCTAGGAGAAAGAGAATTCCTTCTTTAAAAAGGGTAATTTCTGTACCATATTAAGAAAGAACTGTTTTTAATTAACTCTTTTTAACCTAACTCACTAAACCACCAGAGGTACACTTTTGAGCTTCACCTGGTCGAGATGAGATTCTGAAATATATCATTCTGCCGGCCTTGGACAGCCTTATGTAGCAAGAAGGATCTATGTTGGATCATGGAGAATCCTTCTTGGGTTTCATTTGTGGAAGATCAGGACTCTGCCATGACTGCTGCTCTTCCTACAGAATATTACAGGATGCCTTTGCCCAGCTTTGAGAATGTGTAAGTGCAGTCATCCTAAAAGCATTCTACACCACGCTGGCCCAAAGAGCACTGCATCCAACACATAGGAAATGTTTATTTTATTTATTTAACCTTCAAGATCCTTATTAGCAGTTGTAGAAAAGTAAAGATTTATTCATCAATAAAATCCAAAGACTCCATTTACCAAATTTACATTCTTTATTTTAATGAAATTTGTCTGTAGGGCTTTTAAAGTTCATTTATAATGTTAGAAATATATTCAGCTCTGCTGTCTTGGAGATAGATGGCCACATTATTACTTGTCTGTCAACTATAAGTAGGGCTGTTAATAATGTAAAGACAGCTTCTAAAGATTCCAAACATGGGTGTTTCCTTTAGAGGAAATTGCAATTCTAACCTTTGAGTTCCTTTTGGAATCAATTACCTGACTTTGCAAGTATTATGAAATACCTTACCTTTTAGTTGGGAGAAAAAGATATAAGTTAATAGTCTTCAGAATATTTACCAAAAAAGTCAAATGAAGCTTATGAATATTAGCACTAAGAGGACGGTGAATATGACACATGTTTCAAATTGGGACTAACCTATTCTATATAGTACATAAAAAGGATAGTCTGGACTCCCTTCTGACTGACATATGGATTTACCTGTGATGCCAGAATTGGGGCAGGAATAAAAAAGTTAATAATTATCAACTGTTGTAAGAGAAGATGCCTTCTTAGCCTACATTTAATGTGGTGATATATATTCAGAGATGCCTTCCTTTTCCTTTACCTCCACAAGGAGTCCAAAGAGAATACAATAAGAGAACCAGTGTTAGAATAAATCTGAAAATGGATTTTCTGTATTATACCATCCAATTTCTTAAATATCCACACAGTTACAACTAAGTCCATCTTTCAGCTGTCTTCTTCCCTCTGTCTTAGGATGAACCAGTGTGGCAGTACGACCCTACACTTCCCTGAATATGAACTGGAGACATTATACTACCCAACAGTTAGTACTTTCAAGTAAAGAATGTTCATACATTTTACCAGTAAATATGCATTTATCAGGCACTGTTCTTGCTGTAGTAGATGCAACAGGAATGCATGACTATTTTCTTTTTTAAAAAAGCTTAAAAACTTGAATTTTAAGTTTAGAATTTTTAAACTAGAATTTAAAGAATATTCATTCATGAATGACCTTTATTCACTTTTATCAAGCTTTGAAAACATGAAAATGACATCTAAAACACCACTTAGTGCTGTGAAGCACATCTGGATCTCTGAGAAAAGAGAGGTCCCTGTGGATTTGCTGCCTCAGCAGACTTCACGCAGAAGTGGATGAGGAAGTACCCCCGGAAGATGGGGTTGACGGGATATATTGACAAGGATGGGAGAGAATTTAGAAACACTTCAGTTACACATTCTCTGCGGAAGGGTTGCCTCATCAAGATCTAAATAAACATCTTTATTCATTTAATTGTTAAAAGAACAGAGTTGGCTTTACTGTGGAAATTGCCTTTCAGAACCTGTTCATCCGGACAATTTTCAGACAATGGGTGATTTAAGACTTCACTGGCAAGAAAATAAACAATAAAATGTACGTTCATTTTCATAAACTTCAAAAGATAGCATTGAATAATACCTTGAGAATTTGCTTTCTCCAATTGGGGGAAAAGCTGTTAGGATTTTGAAATATGTGGATGTGATTCAGGAGTGTGGCTGACACAGCATCCACGTTAATTGTTTTACGATATTTCAATTTGTAGCTTCTACATGATGACAATTTCACTCGTCTAGTGCACACTTAGGAACTGTGTGATCCACAACTGTTCTCACCAGTTGGTGTGTCCTCAGGGTTGAGAAACTGCTTTGCTAAGGAACAGCTGTGAGCTGGACAACAAAGAATTCTGGCAGTAAGAGACACTGTCTTACTCTTCTTTAAAATTCCATATTCTGGCAGGGTTTCACTGCTCTGTCTAGGGGCAGAGGAGATGTCGTGCCAGAAGAATAGTTGCAGATTTTCATGTAATTCTTAAATGTACAGTATCTATGTTTGGTGAAACAGAGAATACCACCCTGTCAGCATATGTCCCCGAGAAGTGTTACATTCAGCAAGCTCTCCTTAGCACTGCTAGAAAAACATGCGAAGGATATGTCTCCTCTGGAATGAAATCTCTTTTGTCCTTGGAGAATTTGAAGAATATTCATTCATGACTGATCTTTATTCACTTTTATCAATTATTTAGTTGTTAACAGGAGTTAACCTGACTGGCTAACACAACACTTTCCAACACATTAAGGCAGCAATGTAGCTTAATAGTTAAGAACATTGGCTTTGAAAATTTAGTTGTGGTTTAAATCCTCTCCTTCATTTATCAGGAGGGCATCCTTGAACAAATCGTTTAAACACTTTGGCTCTCAGTTTCCTCATCTGAAAAATGGGACAATACTTGTCCTGGCCTTATAAGATTGTCTTGGAAATCAGGTATAGTACCCAGACCAAGGCCTTTGTTTAACCAATTATTTGTTGGTCTCCGACAATATTAGAACAGGATGCAGGTGTGTTTCTTTTCAAACATGATCAAGAGCTCTTCCCCTTCCTTTCTCACTCTTTTTCCAGAAAATAAGGGAAGCATGTCTGTTATTGTTCCCAATGAGAGGACAGCTGGCATTGTAAGGGAAGGTGCAGGCAGCTATGGGGACCATCCTGGATGCTATGATCCCCCTAATTTATATGTCAGTGTGTACCTTGAACGATGGAATTTGACTATAGCTTATTAGTAACCCTAGAACTTATCTCCTTTGATTGTATGAGAGTCTTTGCTAAACTGGGGTTTCAGAATAGAATTTTTCTTAACTTCTATCAGATTTAGGTTATGGGTAAACACATCAGAAAGAGATCTAATTTTGTCCTCTTGTTCCTGGCTTCATCAACATGTAGATATTATGTTTTAACATCGTTACAATGACAAGATTTTTAAATCTTGGAGGAAATATAATTTTCACTTGCATAATTTTCATATTCATATATAATGGATATGATCTTTATATTAGTGTTGATGTGCTTGGGAACATACTGACCAGCATATTTGTGGAAAAGCTGAAAGTTTAAAGATGTTGACCAAGAAAATGTGTATTTCTTGGACAGGGTGCACACTGAATCATCTTCACATATCATTCCTCTACTATAAGCTGAAACCATGTGGTTAGTATTTTCCAGTTAATTGAATTATAATCTAGTTTTGGAAAATAAAATGCACTAAGACACCAGGCAAGGTAGGGATCTTGAGATACTAACACACACCCCGTGTTCATTTTCCCGTTTGTCTGAGTCAATATTTCTCTCTCAGCACTTGTCTTAGTTTGGGCTGTTATAACAGAATACTGCAGACTGGGTGGCTAAAATAATGGGACTTTATTTGTCACAGCTCTGGAGGCTGGAAGTCCAAGATCAAGGCCCCTGCAGATTCGGTATCTGGTGAGGACCTGCTTCCTGGTTCACAGAAGGCGTCTTCTCCTTGTGTCTTCACAGGGCAGAGAGCAGAGGGAGAAGCAGGCTCTCTTGTGTCTCTTCTTGTAAGGATGCTAATCTCATTGTGAGGGCTCCACCCTGATGACCTCAACACCTCCCAAAGTATCCACCTCCTGATACCATCACACTGGGTGCTAGGATTTCAACACCTGAGTTTTGGGGGGACGCAGACATTCAGTCCATGACAGCTCTCGATACTCTTTTTAGTTATATTTTCAGTAATGTATAATTGGTACCTTTTTCCCTGGGTACAAACTCAGCCTTCATTCATAACATACTATTTAATTTACTAATTATTCCATGTTTGTGCTATAGATGTGGATTGATCGTCAGACACATGTGGATAGAATTCCAATCAACACTGAACCCCAATGTGCTTGTCGAAAAAAGAGTCGAAAGACTTCCAAAATTTTAACTTCATGATTTGAAATTTTTAAACAGAATTTATATCTAATTATGTTGAACAAAGATATATTCCATACAAATACTTTTCCTGTTGACCACTTTTTAACTTCAACACTCAAAATATCAAATAAATATAATTTTCTAAAATATGTTAAAAATAATTTTCTCTAAATGGTGTTTGGACAGATTTTAAGCTTTTTGATGATGCAACTGATTATTATTTAAAATCCAGGGGTTTGTTGTTGTTATCTGTACAATATGATTTGAAATTATTTTTTTCTCTATCTGACCCTGATTTGATTGCCTAAAAGCCATCACTTTTCATTCTAAGGTTCCGCCTAACATGATTACTTTAATCTCAAATGGTTTTTCTACTTTGCTGCTTCTAAACTGTTGTTAAGTAAAACGTAGGTAACAGACAATAGTATCTACCTTACATTGTCTTGAAAATTATATATATTTACACATAATGCCAGAAGAAGGCTTTTGTTTACCAAATTATTTGTTGGTCTCAAACAATGTTAGTTGGTACCATAAAACTTTTTTTTAAAGAATTTATTACCTTTTAAAGCCAATTGGTTTATTCTTCTTTTGCATCTGTTGTGTTGTAATTACACAGGCAAGAGGAAAACTTATTACTAAGTGAAAAAGTGATATATTTCTAGTGGAAATGGAGCACTGAAGGTAGATAGTAGATCTCTCTGAGTGACTTTCATTGTATTTTTTTCAGAAGTAGAGAAAGGAGAAATTATTGAATAAAATGTGAGAATTAATTTTACTGAATTTATTAGTTAAAAGCACATTAAAATCAAAAGAATCTGCATAAAGTCTATGCTTTCACTAAAAAAAAAAAGAAATCAAAGGGATAACTTTGTTTAAACCATTTGTTTTGCTAATGAGCCAGGCAAAAGTAATAATCAGAGACTTAATAAACTAATTAAAAAATGTAGAAGACACAGGAAAGCAAATATTTAAAAGAGTTTTAGTGACCAGAGGTAAAAAAGGTGAAATGAGTATTCTCATGTACTGTTGGTATCATTGTAAATTGGCATCGCTTTTTTGGAAAACCATTTGAGTCATAAAAATAAATATCTCCTTTGACTCAGGAGTCCTATTTCTAGGAATCAATCCAAAGAAAATAATTGAAATGAAGGCAAAGGCTACATGAACAGATCATATTCATTGTAGCCTGTTTTCTCAGCATAAAAAGTGATAAGTTGATGAATATACAAAATCAGAAAACAAATGAATGATGGGCAGGTTCTGAATGGAATATTATGCTCATTAAGAGTCACGGAAGAGGGCTTTCCTGGCGGCGCAGTGGTTGAGAGTCCGCCTGCCGATGCAGGGGATGTGGGTTCGTGCCCCGGTCCGGGAAGATCCCACATGCTGCGGAGCGGCTGGGCCCGTGAGCCATGGCCGCTGAGCCTGCGCGTCCGGAGCCTGTGCTCCGCAACGGGAGAAGCCACAGCAGTGTGAGGCCCGCGTACAGCAAAAAAAAAAAAAGAAAGAAAAGAGTCACGGAAGATACTGAATACAGAATGCTTGTGGGGGCGGTGTGCGTGCCTTTCTCTATGATCACATTAGCAGATGGGGCACATGGAATTATTTCCTCTCCTTCCTAAAATCCCATTAAAGTAACAGTAAAGAAGCACAAAGAAGAATATTCATAAAAGGTCTGAGAGGAGGAAAGGTGAACGAACAGCCAGTCAGTAATATTGATCAACGTGTAGAATGTGGAAAACATTTAGACACATTTATAAAAAAAATCAGAGCTGGGGCTTCCCTGGTAGCGCAGTGGTTGAGAGTCCGCCTGCCGATGCAGGGGACGCGGGTTCGTGCCCCCAGTCCGGGAAGATCCCACATGCCGCGGAGTGGCTGGCCCGTGACCCATGGCTGCTGAGCCTGCGCGTCCGGAGCCTGTGCTCCGCAACGGGAGAGGCCACAGCAGTGAGAGGGCCGCATAGCGCAAAAAAAAAAAAAAAAAAAAATCAGAGCTAACCCTAGGCTGGATCGTGCATAGGAAATAGCGAGAGAGGAGGCGCAAGTCCCTCCCTTCTGAAGTGTCCTCGAGAGAAACCCTCCTCTTGCTTCTTAAAAGTATGGGAAGTGAGAGTGGGAAGTGGGGCAGAGACCAACGTCAAGAATTGCAAAACTGTCAATGGAAGAGCTCTGCACGTCATTGTAGACAGACAGACAGACACACACACACACAAACACAGGCTTTCTGGGGTGGCACTTTTCTCGGGGTTAAATGAGATGCACACCCACTGAACATGGGAAGGGTTAGGGCTGTGCTTGCTGGTGTTGACGCCCAGAGTCAAGCCTTCTTCTCTCAAGAATGGAGAGGACCCAGATGTCCTGCCTGCTTGCCACGCAGCCATCCTACACTGAACCCTTCCAGTCACCACAGCTTCCCTGGGTGAGCAGAGGTTACAGTCAACCTACCCACTCAAGGGAGGACTGTGTAGAGATAGACCTCCAAGGCTTCAGAAGAAACTCTGAGCAGCCTTCTGTAATTAACTAGTCCTTCAATTCACAAACATAAGCAGACAACTAAGGGGCACCAGACACCAGAAGAACACCAGTACTGCCCTGTGAAAAAAATTGCTAGGATGAATAAATACTGTTACCAATTGTGTAAATCACATAAAAAATCAAGAGGATGGTAAAGATTTAAAATCATCTCCTATTAGTATGCTTAGAAAGATTCAACAAGATAATGCTTCTATGAAATAAGAAGAGACTGTGGTAAAAAGGGATTTTAAAATCTCCAAAGAATTCTTGGATTTTTTGAAATTTAAAAGCAGTAGTTGACACTGGTTCCCAAGGAAGTTTCTACTCATAGGCTTCTGCCCCATTAAGTGTGATTCTCCATAACTGCCTGTCTGTATCTTCATTTTGGGGGGGTCAGTGGTTTGCTCTGTGACCGCAGCTCTCTGATCGATTTAAGAAGCGCTACTGATTTTCAGTTTAGCTTTTTTTCTTGTTTTATGGATGAGATTGACAATGTCCAAGCTCCTTACATGCTGGCCCAGAAACCACTTCTGTTCACATTTTTGGAATTTTTAGTAGAATGTACTTTAGAAATAGAAAAGTAAAATTCCATTGAAGGGATTAAAGGAATAGACAGAGAAATCTCTCAGATTTTGGACAAAGAGATAAAGAAATAGGAAATGTGTGAGAAGAGACGAAAAGGTCAATCAGTGAGTCAGTATGAATCTAGTCCAAAAAAGGAGAGAATCCAGGAAACAGAGGGAAAAAGCTAACAAAAGAGAGTAGAATTTGCTGGAACCGAAGAAAGGAGGGTCTTTAGATTAAATTGTGCTGACGAGACCATGAACAAGAACTGACATGCAGACACAGCTTTTCAAATTTTTAGCACACCAAGGATAAAGGGCATATTTAAAGACTCCAGAGAGACGGAGGGTGAATTTGCATTACTTGGAAAGGAAAACAGACTAGCACTGGTCTAGTTTCTTAATAGCAGCAGTGAAGTTGGTGGAACCTTGCATCAAAGTTCTGGGGGTAAATAATTTGAACCTAGAATTCTGTCATCACAATGTCCATCAGCTGAGAAAGTGAGAAATACTACATTTCACCTAGAATTGTAAATGGGAATGTCAACAACAACAATATTAAAAAATGTGCCAGATCACTTACAAGACAATAAGAATTGTTGGGCCCTGGAGGAAACTGGAGGATGTACAGGCTCTGCCTAAAGGTAGATGCGGCCAAGAAGCACCATGAAACCAAATCTAACAAACCCGATCTGCCTGCCTGCCACAGGTGACTTCTGGTTCACACTTCCCGTAGAGCAACCCAAAGGAATCAACTGCAAACACACCAACCGCAATGTATGCAAATGAAGAGGAGATGGGGTTCAAGAAATCATGGATCTAACCTCAGAATGAAAGAAATAAAACACTTTAGGGTCCAACTGTGAGGTAGGCTTGGAAAGCAACTGGGTCATATTAGGATAAGATGTCAGAAAGATCCAAGGCAGTATTTTGAATTGAAACCTCTGAAATAAATAATATGAACGTACTGACAAAATGAAGACATATATTGCTTTTGTTAAAAGAGACAGAACAAAGGCAGGAAGGGAGAAAGAGAAAAAAAATAAACTTACCAGAAATTTCAGGTACAATAAAATCCATAAAAGAAAGTCTGAGTCCAAATATTAAAGGAAGATGTGAAATGGTCTTTAGGTAATTATAAAATTAAAATATTTTCGGATTCTGTTGCTGTACATATCCTCCTTAAAGTGTCACAGATATGGTCATTAACAAAATGGTTATCCCTGAGCATTGGAGGTCTGGAAGGGGGTGTGTTTGTACTTGATGGTGCTGGTGGCGATGGCATGGGGCGGCGTGGGAGGAGTGAGGTGTTGTTGATAGAAGGCTGAGGTTTTTTTTTTTTTACATCTTTATTGGAGTATAATTGCTTTACAATGGTGTGTTAGTTTCCGCTTTATAACAAAGTGAATCAGTTATATATATACATATGTTCCCATGTCTCTTCCCTCTTGCATCTCCCTCCCTCCCACCCTCCCTATCCCACCCCTCTATGTGGTCACAAAGCATCGAGCTGATCTCCCTGTGCTATGTGGCTGCTTCCCACTAGCTATCTATTTTACGTTTGGTAGTGTATATATGTCCATGCCACTCTCTCACTTTGTCACAGCTTAACCTTCCCCCTCCCCATATCCTCAAGTCCATTCTCTAGTAGGTCTGTGTCTTTACTCCTGTCTTACCCCTAGGTTCTTCATGACATTTTTTTTTTTAAATTCCATATATATGTGTTAGCATACGGTATTTATCTTTCTCTTTCTGACTTACTTCACTCTGTATGACAGACTCTAGGTCCATCCACCTCATTACCAATAGCTCAGTTTCATTTCTTTTTATGGATGAGTAATATTCCATTGTATATATGTGCCACATCTTCTTTATCCATTCATCCAATGATGGACACTTAGGTTGTTTCCATCTCCTGGCTATTGTAAATAGAGCTGCAATGAACATTTTGGTACATGACTCTTTTTGAATTATGGTTTTCTCAGGGTATATGCCCAGTAGTGGGATTGCTGGATCATATGGTAGTTCTGTTTGTAGTTTTTTAAGGAACCTCCATACTGTTCTTCATAGTGGCTGTACCAATTCACATTCCCACCAGCAGTGCAAGAGTGTTCCCTTTTCTCTACACCCTCTCCAGCATTTATTGTTTCTAGATTTTTTGATGATGGCCATGCTGACCGGTATGAGATGATATCTCATTGTAGTTTTGATTTGCATTTCTCTAATGATTAATGATGTTGAACATTCTTTCATGTGTTTGTTGGCAGTCTGTACATCTTCTTTGGACAAATGTCTATTTAGGTCTTCTGCCCATTTTTGGATTGGGTTGTTTGTTTTTTTGTTATTGAGCTGCATGAGCTGCTTGTAAATTTTGGAGATTAATCCTTTGTCAGTTGCTTCATTTGCAAATATCTTCTCCCATTCTGAGTGTTTTCTTTAGGTCTTGTTCATGGTTTCCTTTGCTGTGCAAAAGATTTTAAGTTTCATTAGGTCCTATTTGTTTATTTTTGTTTTTATTTCCATTTCTCTAGGAGGTGGGTCAAAAAGGATCTTGCTATGATTTATGTCATAGAGTGTTCTGCCTATAAGGCTGAGTTTTATACCTGGGTTAACACAGGGTAAAATGGGGCCATTATGTGATGGTGAGGGATTTAGAAGTAGGAAAGCTCGTGAAGATGCTAGGCCCCTGCATTCAGTAGGACTGGAAGTATTGAGAGAAGTTACAAGGGGTGGAGACCCCCACTGGTATTTGTATTATACCAATTGATGTGCATTTATATTACACCAAATATATGCAGATAAAATGTTTCCAGATAAATATGTCATTTGCTTTGGTAGCCTTGTGGAATTATGAGGTTTTCCCCCTGTTTCCCTAGCTTTCTTTTCTGTGGTAATATAATTTCATAATAAAATTGACTTTAAAATTAAAAATGGTGGAACAGCTTCTTCTAGATGTTAAAGTCATGGACCAAAGTTAATTATCAGGTTTACAGCAGTCACACCTGTCATATCGTGTGGTTGCCAAGAAGTATCTTAAAAATATGAAAATTCATCCACTGTCATGGTTTGGTCCAAGTGCCTCTGAAAGCCTTCAGGATAATGAGCCCCCAGTTTTATTATGATGACATGGGAGCTGGTGGAGGTGGGCTGATCCCCAGGAAGACCTTCAAGGCGGATGTGACTGAACCCCTCCTTTTGGACCATTGGAAATATCAAACGAATGGTTGGGCAAATCATATCATCCTTTCTTTTTTATTTTTAAATACTGAAAATATTTGGAGTATATATTTCAAAGACTAAAAATCTACTCCTGGTCCTTAGCAAGATGAGGAAAGGACCTGACCTGCATCCTTCCCTGTTCTTTGGCAGGTTTTCAAGAGGAGATTATTTTCCTTAAATATGGTCTCACAATAAAATAAGGAAATACTTGCCCAGTGGGAAGGTATTTTGAGACTTGTGATTTAATTATGTGTGCTTTACTAATCATCTATGCAAGACTGGGCAAAAGCTTAATATGGTTTGCTCTTGGGGGAAAAAAAGGATGGATCTGGCAGCTTTCTAAGGGACCCTCAGGTGTAAATTCAGTGAGTCTCTGAGCCAGACCGAGGTCTGGAGCAGGGGTGGGTTCCTCTGAACTTGGCATTCACAGCCCGTCTCTTTCTTATTGTCGGGATGGGTGGCTGACCTCTAGGAGCACCCTCCTCTGGCCACTATCCTTCTCCTAATGCTGCTCCAGCGGCCAGTAGGAGGCCATCTGTCTGGCTGTGCCCCAGTTACTGACTGTTTACTAATCAGCACTTCCTTGCTCATCTCCATCTGGAGATGGATTATATTAGGTGAGGTCGGAAGTGCTGAGTGAACAAAGTAAACTGAATGGCTTCAGCTTACCTGTGAGATCATGTACGTGAAGATGCTCTGACAATGGTAAAATTCTGGACAGAGACCTGAAATTATTATTACTATGATTAAAATCACCATCTTACTATCAATATATCATATTTTTCATTACAGCTAATTATATAGGAAAATAAAAATATATTAGACCGTGTTGTAATTAAACATGAAGATAATTAGCATTTTCACTTGAAGACAATTTTTTCCAGAAATGTTGAAGTGGTATTGGATAACCTAGTAGTATTTTCCTGAATAACACATCTGTTCTAGACTAAAAGCTATATATATATACACCCTTATTCCTTGCCCTTCTCTGTGTGTGTGTGTCTCTCTCTCTCTCAAAAGACAGTGTTAGATCCTAGCCAAGAAAACAAGCTGCATATTTCTGAAAGTAACTTGAAAAATTCTGGACAGTGTATGGATGAGAACTTTTGACTATTAAATGATTGAATTGTAAAGAAATGGAATCTACCTTGTTTTCCCTATTGTTCATATTAATTTGACAAACTCTCTAATAAAAATTTTTTAAAAGAATAATGTATTTCATGATTTTACTTAAGATTTCAACCAGAATCAAACATAAAAATATGCTTTGTTGTTTGATTTTATTCTTAGCATAGTGCAGGTTTTAGAACACAAACACATCCCAACATTCAGAACAAGCCCTTACTGTGGAGCAGGTGTGCTGATTCTCGCAGGGGAGAAGCATAAAGGAGCATGGCGCTTGGGAAGACACAGATCTGGTGTCATATCTCAGCTCTGCCACCAACATGCTGTGTGATGCTGGGCACATGACTTAACCTCTCTGAATCTCGTATTTAAAATTTGTCTATTGTTAAAAGTAATTGAGATAATATACGCAAAGTCCCTAGAGAGAAGTGTTCAATAAATGTTATTCTTTCTTACCTTAATTACCCAAATTTATTTTTTGCAGATAAGCAACAAAAACACAAGGAAAGTGATTAACACCATAATAAAACTCTTTTCAAATCTTTTTTTAACTGTCAAGTAAAAATTTGTTCTCATTGAAATATGTATTTTTATTTATTTATTTTCAATTTTATTTTTAAAGGGAATTTAAAAAAATTGAAGTAAAATCACTGTGCAGTATTATATAAGTTACAGGTGTACAATATAGTGATTCACAATTTTTAAAGTTTATACTCCATTTATAGTTTTTATAAAATGTTGGCTATATTCCTTGTGCTGTATAATATATCCTTGTAGCTTATTTTATACCTAATAGTTTATACCTCTTACTCCCCTACCCCTATGCTGCCCCTCTCCCCTTCCTTCTCCCCTCTGGTAATCACTAGTAGTCTCTGTGAGGCTGCTTCTGTTTTGTTATATTCAGTAGTTTGTTTTGTTTTTTAGATTCCACATGTAAGTG
Source organism: Phocoena phocoena (assembly GCF_963924675.1). Classification (NCBI taxonomy): domain Eukaryota; kingdom Metazoa; phylum Chordata; class Mammalia; order Artiodactyla; family Phocoenidae; genus Phocoena; species Phocoena phocoena. The sequence continues at coordinate 151,225,933 of NC_089220.1, forward strand.
ATACCATATAGTATTTGTCTTTCTCTGTATGACTTAGTTCACTGAGCACAGTGCCCTCCAAGTCCCTCCATGTTGTTACAAATGGCAAAATTTTGTTCTTTTTATATGGCTGAGTAATATTCCATTGTATATATACACCACATCTTTCTTAAAAATTTTTTATTGGAGTATAGTTGCTTTACAATGTTTTGTTAGTTTCTACTGCACAGCAAAGTGAATCAGCTATACATATACATATATCCTCTCTTTCTTGGATTTCCTTCCCATTTAGGTCACCACGGAGCATTGAGTAGAGTTCCTTGTGCTATAAAGTAGGTTCTCATTAGTCATCTATCTTATACATAGTATCAATAGCGTATATATGTCAATCCCAATCTCCCAATTCATCCCACCCTCCCCTTTCCCCCTTGGTGTCCATACATTTGTTCTCTACGTCTGTGTCTGCACTTCTGTATAGACACAGGTCGTCTATACCAACTTTTTTCAGATTCCACATATATGCATTAATATACAACATTTGGGGCTTCCCTGGTGGCGCGGTGGTTGAGAGTCCGCCTGCCGATGCAGGGGACACGGGTTCGTGCCCCGGTCCGGGAGGATCCCACATGCCGCGGAGCGGCTGGGCCCGTGAGCCATGGCTGCTGAGCCTGCGCATCCGGAGCCTGTGCTCCACACCGGGAGAGGCCACAACAGTGAGAAGCCCGCGTACCACAAAAAAAAAAAAATATATACAACATTTGTTTTTCTCTTTCTGACTTACTTCACTCTGTATGACAATCTCTAGGTCCATCCACGTCTCTACAAATGACCCAATTTCGTTCCTTTCTATGGCTGAGTAATATTCCATTGTATATATGTACCACATCTTCTTTAACCATCCATCTGTTGATGGACACTTAGGTTGCTTCCCTGTCCTGGCTCTTGTAAATAGTGCTGCTGTGAATATTGGGGTGCATGTATCTTTTTGAATTAATCTTTTTGGGTTTTTTTGGGATATATACCCAGGAGTGGAATTTCAAAAGATCTTCTTTTTAATACCTTAAAGGTATCATTTACAATTAAACAGATTACAATAATTTATATATATAACACTCTATAAGGGATTTTCACAAAAAAGTTACTGTCTTTATATCTTCATATGTTAGAAATAACAAAAAAAGTTTAAAAAACACTCAATTCCAGAAATTTTATTTAATCATCTTTATTTTTCTAGTCACTCAATTAGTCTAATAGAATGATTTTTCCTTATGATGAAACAGGAATAAAAATTATTGAGGAGTAAATGTGCAAGGACTGGAGTAAATACTGTATGGAGTATTTTCATCTATTCTGGCAGTTACAGAAGCAAAGGATTAACGTTAAAAATGGCATCAAATTATTCTCCAGTGCTCTGCTTTAAGTGGTCACTTGGACCTCCTTTCCTGCAGAGATCAGGGCTTCAGTCCCTGATCTCCCTCTCTCTCTCTCTCTCTCTTTCTTTCCGTCGGCATTTAACGTGGCTGCTGAACTCAGTTTCCCATAACCTTAATGGCGATGAATCAAAAAGGAAGTAAATGTTTGCATTAGTATGGGAACTTTGAAAAGAAATATATGTGGAATCCAGCTGACACTCCACTTCCTGGTGGAAAGGGCTCCAGGCTAGAAGTGCCCCGGGCTTAAAATGCATGAAGTAAGCACATGAGATATTTGAAAAGGGATTACATTCTGTCATGAATCATATGTTTAAGGTCGTTTCAGACAAAGGCAGCTAAAAATAGACTTTAAGCACAGTATCTTTCATCTTGTTAATAACTCATTTTAGACAAAATCCTATTCACCGTATGGAGAGGACCCTTTGACATTGTTATCTAAGAATGGAATTCCAAGCTCATCAAACTTTCCTGAGAAAGCCTATCCATACATACGAGGACACTTTGGTTTGTTCATATTAACACTTATGTTAGTATACGTTACCAATACTCAGGAAAACTCCATTTTCTCTGATTACCATTTGGAAGGGATTAAGAGCAAAAATTCCACCTCCTTAAACAATTTTTAAAAGATACATTTATCAAGGAATAAGAGGCTGAGTGTATTACTCTGCAAATAAATGTGAAGTGCTTATGACTCCAAAACTCCTGGAGGACTCATAAACTAGAAGAAATAAATGAATATAGGTATGTCTCAAAAATTCCTGAAAGCATACGTCGATTAAAATTTTGTTTTATTTACTACTCATTAAAATTTTAGATTATCATTACCCTGTTTTTCACAACTCTTTATACTTATACATAACATTGTAGCAGTGATCTTCTCACCTTATATTGTGACTCAGAGTTGATACTGTTAAATGTGAATGAAAAATGATGGTTAGATTTTTTGTGTCTTCTCTTGCACTGTGAGAGTGTGTAGATGTTCAAATCCCCAGCAAGTCTTTGACTGAAACAGCAAATGCATCTGTATTTTGTCTTGAAAATCCTCAGAGCAGACAGGCTTCTATGTTACTTCTAGACAAATCAGTTTGTCAGTTCTGAACAGAGGAATGTTCCAATTAGCTCCTCCTGGTAACACCCTTCGCTCCCCCACGATGCAGGGGCTTGCAACAGTCTGGAAAGGGCTTTTCTGGCATGAGTCCTCACATATCTGCAGTCTCAGGGCAGCAGGTGCTGGACCACAGGGAGGAGGAACCCGGGGGCAGACTGGGAACCTGTCCCTTCTGCTGCCTCAGAGTCTCCTCCCAAGCAGCCCGGTCTTCCTCACAACATGGCAGCCTTGTACAGCAGGACATCTCAGGTGGTGACCAGCACTGCAGCGGGCAGGGTCACGAGAGACACAGGCAGTGTAGCGTGGCCTTTTCTGCCCTAGAAGCTACTGTATCACTCAGTTAACTCAGTTCCATCCCAATTCAAGGGGGTGGCGGGGAATAGGCTCCACCTCCAAATGGAAGGGGAGTTGAATTCACAGGACACAAGAACATATGGGACAGGAGATAGTGCTGTTGCTGTCTTTGGACAATACAGTTTACAATTTTCTATGGGAAACATGACTCCATTCTCTCAGAAAGAGAGAACTATTTCAAACTGTTTCCCTAACGTGTATTAAACCTGTATGTTTCCCCTGAATTACAATTGGTATGGTACACAAGAATGCTCCCTTACGTTAAAATACAACATGAGAGAATGGAGACAGTGACACATTCCACGGGCAAGAACCAAAGAATGGAGCACTTCAAATTATAAGATACCTGCAAAGTTGTGGGCTAGTCAAAGAGTCATCTGAAACCTCACTGGTCCTGGAAAAGACAACTCAGTGATTAGTGGAAGACCGTGTTTCTTGGCCTCTTCTCTGTTTTAATCAAATTTTTCACGAAGAACAGCAGAGACTGCTGTCATTCCTTTCAAGCACTAATGATGAATGAAACCATGCACAGGAATAATCTCTCTGGCAGAGGCTGCTGGCTCTTCAAAAAAGTCTGGGTCCCAGGTTTTAAGCCACCCAGAATGAAGACCATATTTCCTGGACTACTGTGGTCGGCAGAATTCTAAGATGCCCCAAGACTCCTCCCTGCTGATCCAAGCCCCATATAATCCCCAGGATTGTGAAAATGATGGGCTAGCTCTCCCGTGATTACGTTAGGTTATACACACCTTGATTTTAAGAGAGGGGAACCCCTGGGGAACCCCACATAATCTAGTGAAGCCTTGAAAGGAACTGGGCCCCTCACAATAAACATTTGCAGCAGAAGAGACTGCAAAGGAAATTTTCCATGCCTGGTTGTGAAGACGGAGAGGGACACCCGGGACGGGACTTGGGGGATCCATAGCAAAGAAATGCCACCAGCTGACAGCCAGCAAGGAGATGGGGACCTTGGCCCTACAACTGCAAAAAACTGAATTGTGCCAGCAACCTGAATGGGCTTAGAAAAGGACGCTGAGCTCTAAATGAGAACACAACCTGTCTGGCCTCTTGATTTCAGCTTTGTGAAACCCTAAGCATGAGACTAGCTAAGCCAGGCCAGACTTCTAGCTGGAACTGAACTATTGATAAGAAGTGGGTGCTGTGTTTTTTTTAAATGAATGAATGAATTAATTAATTTTTGGCTGTGTTGGGCCTTCATTTCTGTGCAAGGGCTTTCTCTTGTTGCGGGGAGCGGGGCCCACTCTTCATCACGGTGCGCGGGCCTCTCACTATCGCAGCCTCTCTTGTTGCGGAGCACAGGCTCCAGACACGCAGGCTTAGTAGTTGTGGCACACAGGCCTAGTTGCTCCACAGCATGTGGGATCTTCCCAGACCAGGGCTCAAACCTGTGTCTCCTGCATTAGCAGGCAGAGTCTTAACCACTGCGCCACTAGGGAAGCCCAGAAGTGGGTGCTGTTTTAACTGTTACAGCTGTGGTCATTTTTATGCAGCAACAGTACAGTTATGCACAACCTGGCAGTTAGGCTTGGTTAGCGTAAGAGACAATTGGAGTGAACGTTCTGCCCTCCTCCTCTGTTTCCTGCTCCCCTCCTATTCCCTAGAGCGCACAGAGCATCACTTTGAAGCATGGAGATTGGCCCACACCTGGGAAAGGTAAAGAGGAAGCTGGAAGGGGAGCAGAATGGCCGTCACAGCTCTGGGCCCTTTGCTTCTGGATTTAAATAAGTGAGAAAGGATAAACTGCTACCTTTTTCTAAGCCCATTCTTATTTGGAGTCTGTTGACAAGTTGGGTTTTTCCTAATGCAGATGATCCTGCTCCAAGTCAAAGAATCCACTTTTAAATATGTACGTTATGATATTTTGGTACCTAAGTCAGTATTTACATGGTATTCTTTCTTCTAAAATCTCCATACACACCCACCCCATACACTGGATTCCACGGTTTACAAACCATGGTCATTAGCAAAAGACAACAGAGGGGAAATTCATGGTTCCTATCAGAGGATTATTAGCCCAATGAAGAAACCCTATATTTGAGGTATTCTAATGTAATTAATTGCCTCTGCAAGCTGAACCAAAGGAGGTCGTTGTGCAAATAAAGAAGCTATTAATTTTAGAGGAAAGAACTTCAGCTTCCTGGTTCAACAAAGCAGGCAAGGGAGCTGCCAACTGGTTGGACTATTTTGCTACCATTGGGTCACTGCAAAGTCTAACACATCAATACCTGTAAACAGATCTTGAGTGTCACCAGACGTAGACACCTGGTTAATATTTACTACCACTTTCCAATTTAGGGATTTTGATAAATAAAATACATAACAATAGAAGATTCTCCCATGGAGTATTAATAGGTGTGTCACATGATTGTTTCGTTCAAAAAACTTATATCGCTATGGAGAGCTGTAGTCACGTCTTTGAAAATTTCATAAAGTAACCAGCACCGACAGAAAGACATCTGCTTAATTAAAAAAAATTTTTTTATTAGAACACAATATTTTTAGAGCAATTTTGTTTACAACAAAATTGAGGGGAAGACAGACAGGCTTTCTATTTACTCCGTTACCCCAAACATGCATACCCACCCCCATTATCAACATCCTCACCAGATAGGACATTTGTTCCAACTGATGACCCTGCATGGACACGTCATCCTCACCCAAGGTCCACAGTAGACACTAGGGTTCAATCTAGGTATACATTCTCTGGGTTTGGACAAATGTATAATGACATGTATTCACCATTATAGTGTCATACAGAGTAGTTTCTCTGCCCTGAAAATCCTCTGTGCTCTGCCTATTTTTCTCCTCTCCCTCACAGCCCCTGGTAATCACTGATCCTCTTACTGTCTCCATAGTCGTGCCTTTTCCAGAATGTCATAGACTTGGAATCATACAGTATGTAGCATTTTCAGATGGTCTTCTTTCACTTAGGAATATGAATTTAAGTTTCTGCCGTGTCTCTCTATGGCTTGACAGCTCATTTCTTTTTAGCTCAGAATAATATTCTATTGTCTGGATGCTCCACAGTTTACTAATCCATCACCAACTGAAGGACAACTTGGTTGCTTTTCCAAGTTTCACAATCATGAATAAAGCTGCTATAAGATACATGTGCAGATTTTTGTGTGGATATAAGTTTTCATCTCCTTTGGGTAAATACCAAGGAACAATATTCCTGGATCGAATGGTAAGAGTATGTTTAGTTTTGCAAGAAACCGCCAAACCTCCTTGCAAAGTGGTTGCACCATGTTGCATCCCCACCAGCCCGGAATGAGAGTTCCTTTTGCTCCACATCCTCACCAGCATTTGCTGTTGCCAGTGTCCCAGATTTTGGCCATTCTAACAGGTGTGTAGTGTAACAGAATTTTATTGTTGTTTTGTTCAGGTTTTCCTAAAACTCATTTTCACAATTCGTTTTTGATTTGGATACATTTCCCACCCCCAACCTCCAACCCCCTTCACCCAATGTGCACCATTAATACCTTGAGGAACACAAGTGTGGGTTTACTGCTTTGAATCACAAATTTCTGCTCCAGGGTAAATCCACAGCCACATGCCACTGAACAAAGGTCATCAAAGGTGAGTTTGTTTCCACTGATGGAGATGCCTTCCCTAAAGTTGTCCACCATAGAAGTAAAATTCTTCCCATGCGTAATAAGGGGAAACAAACCAGTAACCCAATGTACTACCACTTCAGTGAACTCCCTGTGTTTATTGTTACTTTTGGAACAGTTTTCTTCACAAAGGAAAGAAAGTACAAGAGGGAGCATTGTCGAACTTGTGGGTTATAATGAGATGATAATAATCCAATAAGGAAGTAGTTGGATTATGAATCAGAAAGTAAATATTGTAGAATCTGAATGGAACACTTAAAACATGTATTTTGGTGGTTTGACTTCAAAATGATCTAAAGGCAAAATTCAATTTTAGCTCTGTGGTGTGGGGCTCACAACCCCTTGTAATTTATCCAGTGCTCTTGGACATTGAGTAGCAAACTGCTAGGTGACCTCAGTGAGTCATGCCCCGTGGAATTCTGTCCCCTGTGTGTGGGTAGGACCTGTGATGTGTCTCTAACCTAGAGAGAACAACACAGATGACGAACGGCACTCTCTTGATTAGGTTATGTTATGTGGCCAAGATGGTGAGGTGCCTTATTCTACAGGACTTGGTCATGGACTGGAGAAAGACCATCCTGCCAGCCTTGGAGAAAGGAGCTACCACATGTCAGGAGACCACAGGCCGTCACCTCTAGGACTTGAGGGCAGCCTCTACCTGACAGCAAGTTAGAAGCCAGGGGCCCCCCACTCATACAGCCAGAAAGAAAGGAATTCTGCCAACAGTCTGAATGTACGAGTCAGGGTTCTCCAGGGAAACAGACCAGTATGATATAGAGAGATATAAGAGGAGCTTTATTATGGGAATTATCTCACGTGGTTTTGGAGGACAAGAAGTCCCAGTATCCACCATCTGCAGGCTGGAGAACCAGGAGTGTAACTCAGTCCAAGTCAGAAGGTCTGGAAACCAGACCAGGGAGGCAACAGTGTAACTCCCAGCCTGAGGCCTACGGCCTGAGAACCAGGAGCTTTGATGTCTGGGGCAGGAGGAGATGGATGTCTCAGCTCCAGCAGAAAGAAAATTCGCCCATCCTCTGCCTTTTTGCTCCATTGGGGCCCCTCAGTGTTTGGATGACACGTACCACATTGGGGAGGGCCATCTCCTTTCCTCAGCCTATGGATTCAAATGCTAATCCTGGAAATACCCTCCCAGACACACCCAGAAATAATGTTTTCCAATTTTCCAAGTAATAATTTTGCTTCTTAAACTAAGTTTACAATCTTTTGCTCTCAGATGAAAATTGCAGGCTATTGCATTTTGTAAAGCGACTACCATCACGAAGGTTCCTAAAAGCCAGAGCCCACTTGCATGTCAAACACTGTCCCACAGAGTCTGAGGGGAGGTTCCTGTGGTGATCTTTGGGTCATCTAAGTACCCCACCCAGCAGCAAAGCAGCCTGATATGCAGGGCCTATTATTTTCTTAATCTTTGTTTCTCAGATGCACTCTTGTGAAGGGACCTCAGGATACATATCAGGAAGAATTCATGGATATTTAGTGCAAATTGATAAAGAATTTTAAAATGCTCTCTCTCTATGTATATACAAATGTGGAACATTTCAGCTTTCTTTCCTCAGTTTTCAGTAAGAATACTTAGTTATGGTTTTTACCCTGAGATTTATTTTTAGGCAGTATTAAGTTGCCTTATGATTTTGTAACATATGACAATAAGTAAAGAGATGCAGAGTACCAAAGTAATTTTATTTCTGAAACACCTTTTGTTGTAAATATATATCTGTTTTCCTGGAGGGCCAAAGGACATGGGTTCGTTTGTAATATCGTTCCAGCATTCTTTGTGTTTTGTCTCCAAATCCGATGGTTTTGAGACCCTTTGTTCTTACTTAGTTGATGGTGCAACATTTCCCGAATGAGCATGTTCTATGAAGTCAACTCAGATTTTATTTTATGTACTAAATATATCTTAACAGATACTTAATGAAAGTGTGGTAATTGAGTGACAGGACAAGGGAACAAGAAAATTGCAGTTTAGTATAAGTTTCATATAACCATATCAATATTAGGCTTTAAACCAAGAGGAAAGCTAAATTTAGGGCACCTAATACATACCAGCATTGATATGAATCATTTCCCTTCCACTAAAGCAACCCAAACCCTAACTTCCTATCTTAGGCTATATCTGCACAAAACAGCAGATTTCAGATCTCAATTCTGCGTGCTTGAGTTCCTCAAAAAAGTCTCATTTCAAGTTTGTACCTTCAATGGAATTTTAAATAATTCCAAGAATGAGAGTAGTTAACACCAAGCATCAGATATTAGTAGAACAGTTTCCCTTTCAACAATGAAATTAGATGTCAGTTAAAATTTGCAGATATTGTGAAAGGAAAAGTGAAGTATTTGCATCTTAACAAAATAAAAAGACCTTCACTGAACTAAGACACACGAGCATAGACACACAGACACACATAGACAGACAAACACAGACACACATAGAGAGACACACAAACACAGCAACACACAGGAACACAGACACACATAGACAAACACAGCAACACGGCAACAGACACGCACACATGCAGAAACACATATATACACACACGTAGACACACATAGATAGACAAGCATAACACAGCAACATAGAAACAGACACACAGAGACAAACACACAGACACATATGCACACATATAGAAACAGACACACACATATGCACAAACAGAGCAACACAGACATACATAAACACATAGACACACATAGACAGACAGACACACAAACACAGCCACACACAGAAACAGGCACACACACTAACCTATGACGATTAATGTCCCTCCACTTCCATTTCATGGTAACATTAATAACCTAGTACTTTCTTCAACACATTAGCCCATTTTATGTTCAAAAGTGAAAGGAAAAAAATTGTCATCTAGTTTCCTGCTTTTAATATTCCAGGACCTTTTCATTTTGGCCTTAATAAAACCGCTTGCTCTGCTCTCTTTTTTCCTTCCAGGGAAGGATCCTGTCATGTTTAGGTATTTTCCCACAATTTGTACCTTGCTTCTTTTGCCTGACTTGTCACATTATTGGCCTGTGGGTGGAGCAAACTGACGATGGCACGTAGCATGTGACTATGTAGGCTCCTTTAGGGCCACTTGCAAGGAGGTTTTCCAGAGAACGAGTTTGAATATCAACCAGAAGTGACCACAGCTCATCTGTGGACCAGCCTTAGCTGAATAAGTTACACAATAAGCTAAATTGGGGTCCTGGTGGATAGAAGTGAGTTCAGTGTTTTCAAATAACTAAGACACAGATATTTATTGATCATCTATCATAGGCTCTAGAAATGGAAGAACACAAAGATGAGTGTTCTGTATCCCTCCTTCAAGGAGTTTAATAATTGGACTGAAAAGACATATACTTTTTTTTCAACCTCCCAATGAAAATATTGTGAACAAACAAGGACTAAAGTACAGATGGTCAGGAGAAATAACCCACTGCTGAAAAATTCAGAAACTACACAATGACTGCAAAGATGCTTTCTCACAAAGCTATTCAGTAGTTTACATGTTTTAAATTTGGCATGTGGGCACCATTTGGAAAGGTTTCAAAATATCATATGTAGTTGATTCTGAGCCCAAATGGCTTTGATAACCCTGTGGAAGATATAATGATTCTTACTCTGTCAAGGAAATAGGAAGCATTTGCAGGCAGAATATATCCTAATTCTTCAAGGGACATGCATTCTCTAAAAGCTTTCTTTGGTCATTAGGTAGGATCAATCCAAGTTTTCTATCACTATATCCAATCCTTAGAGATACTTTTAAACTTGGGAATTTTTTACCTTGAATAAAAATTACCCATGTTTTTGTGTATGTGTGTTTGCACATGTATGTACATATGGTTTGGTGTAGTAATATATATTGGATTCTGGCATTAATTTTTCTCTTCAATAAAATTTCTGATTCTCCTTAAATCATGTGGACAATAGAACAGTCTCTATGATGGTAAAAATCGAACCCTCTTCTCTATACCCCAGATGACCTGCCCAGAATATGTGTTCATTCAACAAATATTACTGAGCAGCTATTGGTCTGGTCTTTATTCTAGAAACTCATGGAAAAAAAAAACTAGTAAAAAAAAATAGACAAAAATCTCTGCCCTCATGGAGCATATATTCTATACAATTAGCTATAAATATAACTGACATGTAAATTTTATGATATGCTAGAAGGTAATAAGACCTAAGACAAAACATATCCAGGTAAGGGATTTCTGGAATGCTGGCTATCGGGGGATTAGGTAGCAATTTTGAATAAACTGTTCATGATAGATCTCATACTTGAGGAGACACGTTTTTGCAAAATCTCCAACAGGGTGAAGGAGTGAGCCTGGCACTCTGTCTGGCGAAGAAGCGTCCTGGGCTGAGGGAAGAGGGTTTGGCTCTGATACAGAAGGATGGCTGAGATCAGCAGGAGGAAGATCTGGGAAGAGTGAGGGGTGGGACCATAGCGAGGGAAGGAGGGGGAGTATGAGAGGAAGCCTGAGAAATGAAGGGAGTCGGTCAGCTCCTCCTGGGCTTTGACTCAGAGTAAAGCACAAGTCATCAGAAGGCTGGAGGATGGGACCCCAGGACCTGACTTCCGGTTTAGGGAGCAATTGGTTACTTATTGAGTTGGAGAATGGGGCAAGGGTGGAGGCTGGAAGACCACCCAGTACAGTCCCTGGGGAGGTGGTGGGATCCTGGACTTCCAGAACATAAGAAGCGTTCAGATTCCAAATTTAACTTGAAGGAAAGACAACAGAGGTTTCCAACAGTTTGGATTACACAAAAGTGAGAAAAAGGAGATAAGAGAGACACCTCGGTTTTCAACATTATTTTGGGAAGAACAGAACAGAGTTTTGATCGATGGAGTGTGTGTGGCAAGGGCTACAGAAACGGCAGGTAGAAGGGACAGGTGGAGAGGTCAGCTTTAGATACACTGAGTGTCTGTTAGCAATCCTGGTACAAAAGTCACCCAGAGAGTTGGAGTCCAGGTCCAAGAAAGAGGTCTAAGCTGGAGATGAAATCTGTCACTGGTGTGTGGACGTTCTTTAAAGCATGAATGCAGGTGAGATCTTGAAGTGTGAGTGTAGGTGGAAAGAGCAGAGGGAGAAGGTCCACGCCTCGAAGCCCCAGCACTCAAGGAACTGGAAAGGAAAGCAAGAACAAGCAAGGAAGACGGAGAAGATGAGATCAATGAGTTCGGGGAAAATATGCCAGAACTGGGAGGTGCCCTAGAAGCTAGAGAGAGAAGGGTTTTAGGTAAGAAGGGGTAAGCAACTCTTCAAATGAGGAGTTGAATGGGCCTTCAAGAAAGGCCCATTGTATTCCACAGTGAGGAGATGGTGGTGCCCTGGACAAGACCCTTCTGGAGGAGAGCAGGGGTGGGCGAGTGAAAGCCTGGTTGGAGAAGGAAAGGACATGAAAAGCGTAGGCGATCCTTTTCAGGAATTCTTCTGCAAGGGAGATGTTAGTCAGAGGGTGGTAGGAGAAGCAGACCTATGTTTTCAAGATGGAATAAATAATGGCTTGTTTGCATGCTGCTGGGAATGACTAAGCAGAGAAAGAAAGTACGGTGATGTGGAGGAGAAAATCAAGAATCCTTGGAGGCATATCCTTGGAGGGGCAAGAGGGGACGAGAGCAGGTGAACAGGTGGGCTGACTGGCTTAGCCCAGGAGCACAGGTCACTTGTCTGTAATAATGGATGGATGGGGACCAGAGTGCGTGGCCACAGGTGATGCCGGGTGGGTAGTTATGATGCTGTGGGGTCCTCTTCATATTCCTTCCATTTCCTCAGTCAAAGAGAAAACACAACCATCAGTGGAGACTAAGAATGGGGCCTGGGAGATGGTGAAGATGGAGTAGAGGGGGAGGTGTAGGTGTAAGCCCAGATGGATGGCAAGAGGATGGATAAGGGAAATGCAGTATATTATTATAACATTATTACCATGATGGCCCGGCAGCCCTCAGGGTGCACTGTGTTTGTGATCATAGGTTAAAGATGACACCACTCAGCCTGGTTGTGTGTTTTCCTCGGTGTCACAGCTGCAGGGGCGGGGGGTGGGGTTGTTTCCACCATGGTTGTGGTTGTGGTTTTCCCAAGTGAGTATCTCAAAACATGGGAGGAGCAAAGGGATGGAGGATTTAGACAGTCAGGGATCACTATACATTGTGCATATCCTCTTAACAAGAAATAGAATGGTCAAAACAAACAGAAGAAAGCACTATGGAGGATAGAGACCATGAAGGTGAAGAAAACTTGGACAAACAAACCAACCAGTTCACTGAGTATAAAAGCATCTACTTGATGCCTTAAGAATAACTGAAGGAGAGTACATCATAGCCCATAAAAGACAATACTGCCATGGCCCTGAATTTCCCAGGCCACTTGCTGGGGGAAGCAGCCCCCCTCCTGCTCAGGACTGTGGTGCCATCTTGCTCGGGCACCATTTCTGCTGAAACACCCTCATTCTACTGTTCCAGGATACCCATGCCCTAGATTCACCCCCTCGGGGGAAGGCAGGATAGCCTTGTTGATGATTATGCAGAAGATACTGCTCTCGTTTCTCTAAAATGTCTACATTACCTATGCCAGGAAACCTGCCTCTCATTACCAGTCAGACGAAGTAAGGTGTTGTACTCAAAGCACGGTTTTAACACAACCATTTCCTTTTCTCATTATAGTATCACTTAGAAATATCGACTATATTGTAATTAATTGCTCAATTGTCCACTTCCCTCATTAGAAAGCAGAGTCTCTGAAGTCAGGCACTGTGGTTTATTCACTATTACTTCCCTGAAATAAAACCCATTTTGACTATATCTCATATCATTCATAAAAATGAATTCCAGATGGGTTACAGATCTAAATATGAAAGGAAAACAACCTCTAAAAGAAAATATGAGGATATCTTCATGACCTTGGGATGAGTAAAGAGTTCTTAAAAAGAAGACCAAAACACTGAGTATAAAGGAAAAATTTATAAACTGGCCTTTATTATAATTAAGAACTTTCATCAAAAGATGCCATTAGCAGAGTGAAAAGACCAAGCCACAGACTGGGAGAAGATATTTGCAATTCAAACAGCACCAAGGATTTATGTCCAGAATATATAAAGAAGTTCTACAAATCAATAAAAGACAGACAATCCCATGGAAATACACTCCAGAGAACTGAACAGCCACTTCACAAAAGAGGCTATACAAACAGTCAATAAATACATGAAAAAGTGTCCACCTCATTAACCATAGGGAAATGCAACTTACAGTCAATGAGATCCCAATAGTCACCACCCAACTGGCGTGGTTGAAACATAGGTTGGCTAGCAGTGGGAGTCAGGGGGAGTGCGGGACCAGCTAGAACTCTCAGCCACTGCCGGTGGAAGGAAATATCCACGTGTGCAATGATCTAAAACGGGACATACACAAGCAGTGCCACCAGCAATTCTACTCCTAGGAACATATCCCACCAAACTGAGGACAAACGTTCACCCAAAGATATGTCCAAGAATCTTTACACTGAAACTCTTCATGACAATTCAAAGGGCCAACCAACCAACTCATCTAAAGAGTAGGAGGGATAAGTGGATTGTGGTCTATTCAAACATTGGGGTAACTCCCTAAAAGTTTTAAAATGCAAAGGCTCATCTCAAGTGTTAAAGTCAGGATAGCAGATGCCTTTGGGAGAGGCCAGGGGCTGGGAGGCATGGGGAGGGTCTGGGGTGGTGGCAGTATTTTATTTCCTGTTCTGGGTGGGGGTGACACAGATGCATTTGCTTTGTCAGAATTCTTCACCTAGTGCACTTCAATTGTGCACATTTTTACGATTTGTACACTTTTCAGTTTGTGAGCTGTACTACAGTAAATTTCACTAAAATTATTTGCTTGTGTTCAAGGGTAATTAAAATTCTAGAATTATTGTCTAAATAAAGAAATGACAATGCCATGAGAAACCAACTGAGTTGGATGTTACGAACAAGAAAGAAGAGAAAGAGCTTGGCGATCTCCATCCCTAAGCAATACATTCCCCATCACTCTGGAGGGATGCAGCGAGGGTTCTGTGCTGATTAGACAGACCAGTCTGAATGTTTCTGTGCTGTCATAGCTCCTTTTCATAATGATGTATTATAGGACTTCCTTGGCTTCTTCTACGGCTGTTAAAGATGCTGACCTTAAGAGACTACACTGCAGTAGTAAAATGAGCTCTAAGATCTCAGGTTGGCTGTGAGCTACCAGGCTCATGACCTTACTATATTAACCAGTCATGGCACACCTTGGTCATTAATTTGCCAAGCGCTTGGAGCCATCTCAGCTATGAAAACTGCTGTATGAGCCCAAATTCTATTCTCTCATATTTGATTAATATCATCTGAAATGTCATTAAAATTTTTTAATGCAGATGTGTGGATTAAAGCTACTCTAGAGCTTTCCTGACATAAACATTGACAAATTACCTGTAAACTTCAGTTTGCACAAGTGATTAATCTGCTCTTCTGCAGTTGAAATTAATTATTACTTTCATATTTACATGAATTGCTCTGGTATGTCCAACCATTAACATGCTGCCATTTGCCCCAGATCATTTTCAACCACAATATATATTTAATGTACAACAAGGACAAAAAACAAGAGGGAATCAGACGAGAACTCTCATATTACATGTCTTAGATTCAGGTTGAGCTGGATAATTCTTTTTTTTAATTTATTTGGTGAAGTTATTCAAATATTTAATTTATTCTGTCTTCATAGAAGCTTAACAGGATAGTATCATTACTATAATTAAGTGGACCAGTATATACTTTCCCCAATAGATCTGTAAATATTAGCATGATTTACTTATGAACAATATATTTGGAGGTTTCCACTTCCTCTTACAAGCTGTCTTATGGGAGTGAATACAGAGGAGGCTTTTAGAAGGTTGAATATGCTTAGCGGGAATAATCCAAGGGCTGGAGGGCTGAGAGCCACCCGGACATGATTTGTTCTGTCTTCCTGCCAGTGCGACAGTTCACCTGCACCAGGTCAGGCAGATGGGTGTTTATCTTGCTCTCCAGGGAAAGAGACTTTGTAACTTGCTTACATTTTGTGATGTTGAGGCACCCTTAGCTGTTTGAGAATATGAATGCATAATAAAAATAACTTCAGTCAAAGCTAGAGCAGGAGTGTCCATTTATTAGGTGCCAATTCAGTTCCGAGCATTGTTTAGGTTCTTTACATACATTGTCTTATGAAGATATTTATTGTAATTTCCTTATTGTAGTTAACAAAACGGAGGCTTACATTGCCTAAGGCCAGAGCTGGAAAGGGTCTGAGTACTGGTGAGGGACGTTTGGAAAGTAGAATCTGCATGTGGTTAAGAATGTAAGTGATGAGTATAAAATATAATATATTCATGTAAATGCCCCCTCGCTTTTTCTGTGTGGGCGCCAGAAAATTGTATGCTTTGTTCTTCGCCTTGGCAGACATGAGTAGGCAGGATCTATATTGAGTGTCTTCTAGCCTTTTTTGGTTAAAGCTGATGCTTCCAGGGTTCCTGTTCAAGGCTGTCAGTTCTTGTTATCTGCAGTTATACTTGGGCATTGGTGGGAAAGGGAAGAAATGTCCAGTGAGACACTGACTGACACTGAGGCCCGGAGAGGCTGATTGATGAGGGAACAACCATCAAATGATACCAACTGGATTTTCACTGTTGCTCTCTCTGTATTTCAGTTTGGCTGATATCCATTGTCCTGTTGCTTCAATCCACTGGTTCTCTCTGTGGTGGTACTGAGTCTACTGACGACTCTGTTAGGTGCATTCTTCGTCTGTGTTATCCTGGGATTTGTGTTTGTTGGATCAGCATTGTATGTGACTCTTTCTTACAATTTCCGTCTCTGCTGAAATGCACCGTCTCTTCACGTCTTTTCCACCAGAGCCTTTAACACACTAATCACTGTTATTTAAAGATACCTATCTGAGGGTAAAAATGTCTGGACCACTTGAGTCTGGGTCTGTTCACCATGTTGTCTCCTGAAAATGGCATGTGTCTTTCTTCCTTGCTTTTCTGTGCCCATTACTTTTAACCGAAGGCTTGATATTAGGTGTGGAGAGGAAGACTGAGACCGGGCACACCCCTTCTGCCTGGCTGCTGGGACGGGAGGCTGAGTTACCCTCAGCCTCAGGAGTTGAGCTGTGCTTGGGTCCTGTTGTTGTTCTGTTTCCTTCTGACCACTAGCTACGAATTCCTCCAGAATTCCCCTGAGCTGAGGGTGGGACCAGAGGACGGGGAGCTTTCCATGGTCCTGCTGCACCCTCAGCTTGAAGCTCTCCCTGCGTGCCTGAGCCATGGCTGGCCTCTCCAAGCTCTGGCCCTATCTGGTGGTGGATTGCTCTGCTTGTGTGTTAGTGTTTGCTGGTCAGGTAGTGGGGGGCTGTGCAGGGGCTGGCGGGCCTCTGTGGTCCTGGTTCAGCCTCAGTCTTGGGTGGGCCTGTGTGTGCCTGGGTCTCACAGGTGGGAATTTCTCAGTGGTCCTCTGTGATCCCCTCACGGCAGCCAATCTCTGCCTCGCATATTTGTGCTCGTGCCAGGGAGGAGTCCCTGCCCCTCTTGCTGTATAGGAGGCTTCAATGGTGAACGGCTCGGCCTGGGGCCATTTCTGGCCCCTCCTCCAGGGTATCCTTCCTCCACTCTCGGTGGGTCTGCACCTGCACTGGGTGACAGCTCTTGCTACTCCTCCGCCGGCAGCTGTGTGACATGTCCTACCCACAGTGACGGCCACTCTCCTCCAGGGAGGAGCCCTTCCCGCCCCCGCCCACCATCTTTCTCTTGAGCGCCCATGGAGGCCATGGAGACATGCCTGCGAGTGCCTGCAAACTCCCCCTGAGCCCGGGGCCCCGGCAGTTCTCTGCTTTGAGCCAGCCCACGTTCACACTCAGTACCGTGTTGGAATGTAGGGTCCTTTTCCCCACGTGCCTGGCCCTGGCTTCCTCCTCCCGGGCTAAGCCACCCTCCTGTGTTCTCTGTCCTTGGATGGCCTCTTCCCTCAGATTTCAGGCTTCTTGTTTGTCCTACGATCTCAGCTCTGGTATGTTCAAGAAAAGGTATCGTTTTATAGATTGTGGGTTTTTTCTTTGTTGTTACGTTCAGAGCAGCTTTCTTCCAGCTTTCTATATCCAATGCAGAAGTGAGTTCATGACGAATAGTACGACTTGGATTTCTCTCTTGAAAGTATGCATCTCCTCTCCTCTCTGCCTCGTTCCTAAGGGTGAGCTAACCAAACGTGGCCCTCCATCCGAGGTGTTTCTGTGCTGGGTCTAGACCACTCAGCTCCTGGTTACTCATCAAGCTGTAGCCTTCCTCATCTTTTCTTCACCTTTTAAAAGTTTTTCATACACACAGCCTTACATGAATCTATAAATGTGATCTTATCATGAACTATGACTTTTTTCAAAAAGCTATAACAATTTATGTTTTATGTAATATATGAGGGTGTCCACTTTCTGTATCTCTGCTGGTGGCAGTGGTTACGTTAGCCAGTCTACCAAGTATAGATGGTAGTTCATTGTTACTGTAATCAGCATGCCTCTGATGGTAAGTCTGCACATATTGCCATAAGTTCCCAGGTCATTTAGATTTGCGCTTCTGTGAATTGCTTCTTCACAATATTTTCCCATTTTCCTATTGGGTTGTTTTTCCCCTTCGGATGGATTTGTCACATCTTCATATGATTTATTTTGTTAGCAATTTCCCCCCAAATAATAGTTGTTCTATTTACATTGTTCATGATACATTTTATCATATGAATATTTTATTTCTGTAAAATAGAATATGTGTGTCTTTACTTTATAGCTTCTGAGATTCTAATAGTTGTTTAATGAGCCTGCCCAGTCCTTAGATGATACCTGCCAAAGTGCACAGACACAGTTTGTTGATGCAGCACAGAAAAGTAGGGGTTGTTTACTTCTGTAATCTGTAGCTCACAGAAGGTATGGGGGGGCACCACTCCTCCTGCCATACTGCAGAGCTGGGGTTGGTGGGGTGTCTAAGGACCGCCGTCACTTTACATGTGCAGGGGAGTGGGTAACAGCTAAGCCCTGGTGTCACAGGAGCCAGGGGAGCTCGCCCCTTGTGAGCCCCAAGGAGCACTGACGTCCTGATAAACTGGGAAAAGGGGGATGCTGAGCTCCCCAGGCCTCCTGAATTTATCTCTGCTCACTTAGGTTCTTCCAAAACCATGTTCCCTCATTGTTTTATTTCAAGTATTTCCTCACTTGGAATCAATTTTTACATGAGGCAAAACAGTGTTCACATTTTATGGTTTTCCAGATATGTAGCTATTTTTGCCAGCCCTGTTTACTAAAGAGTCTATCTTTTTCTCACTAAATAGAAATATTATCCTTATTATATATTAACCTCTTGGGTTTTTCATTTATCTATTTGAATATCCCTATGCTAATGACATATTCATTTTATTTTAATGGCTTTCTAGTTTTTTTTGTTCTGATATCTAGTAAGTCACATCACTTGCCTCCTAGTTTACATAATTCAAAATTATTCTTGGCTATTTTTTTACATTTATTTTCTTATAAAATTTTGGTCATGTAACTTAAAAGGAATTTGATGTAATAATTAACATATATTACATTTGAAATATTTAACATTTTATATAGCAAAGAGCTCTCATTCCAGAATATTGTATATCTTTCCATTTTTTCATATGTTATATTGTTCAAGAAGATATTCTGTTTATCTTGATGTACATCCTGTTTCCTTCTTGCTAGTTTATACTTAATAAAAATCTCATGCTTTTCTCATTATGAGATTCTTTTTTTCATTTTCCTCTAAGTTCTAATTATTAAACTAAAAACACCCTAATGGCTTTTATATATTTATCTTATATCCATTCACCTTACTGAATTCTTCTATTAATTCCAATTATTTAGAAAAATCCTTTTGGGTCTTCTAGTTGTAAAATCGTCTCATAAAAAAGGAGGTATTTTTATCTTTCAAAAACTTCACACCACTTATTAAACTCTTTAATTATAGTGACTAGATCCCTGAAGACAATATTTAATTATAATTGTAATAGTAAGGATACATATCTAGTGTCTAAGTTTAATTAAAATAAATTTTGCATTTTACCCTTTAAAATAATAATTACAATTGTCTTGTAGAAATAGTTATTATTGTACTTAAGCACTTCATACATACTCCTTTTTTAAACAAAGTTTTAAAGAGGAATGGCTAAAGAGGAGTTTCATTAAATATCTTTTAACACTTTACATTAATTTTCTCTTTTATGTTTGCATAATGGATCTTACATGACGGAGCAGTGATTCATCTTTCTGTCTGCTGCATGCCCACACCCACCCAGCTGAATGTGGCTGGAGAAGAATAAACACACCTTAAGTGAATTCTCAGAGACGCCCACTGTCATCCCGTATTGGCAGGGTCATGTTGCTCTCCTACTCCCACTCTCCTCGCCCCTCAAGCTCCTGCCCTTCTCCTCCATTCTCACCTGGTTGGTGACATCCCTTTCAGTCTCTCTGAGGAGAGGGAAGCAGTCTGAAGAGGATGTTCACGGACTCGCCCCACCACACACACACACACACACACACACACACACGCACTCACACTGACCACCTGCGAGCATATCCACGTCCTCTCCCGTCACTCTTAACCTGAGCCACCTCCCCTCTACCATGTGTATTAGATCCCTCTCCTCCAACTGGTCCAGGGACATTGCTCCAGGAATGCTCCCTCTTCTCATTAATTAATCTTCCCCATCAATATGTAAATATGCTGTTATGTCTCTGATCATTAAGCAAATAAAAATCTCTCTTTATTCTATTTTCCTGTCCAAGTTTTGCCTCATTTTCTCTGTTCCTCACAGTGAAACTCCTCTGAGTTGTCTGAAATTCCTTTCTCCATTTCATGTCTCCCTCTGATTAGGTTTCTGACCTCCAGGGCGCCACTAAAACAACCCTCGACTTTGGAATACCTCCTCAGACTTCCCCCATCTCTATTTAAACCGTCTTGGAAATCTCATCCAATGTCACAGCTTTAAGTCACCAATATAGCTCAAGACTCCCAAACTTCCATTTCCAACCAGGAACTCTCCCCACTAACTCAGGTCCCATATATCCAACTTGTGTTTGATACCATTTGGATGTCCAGTAGGTATCTTAAACTTGAAGTCTTCAAAACTTAGCTGTGACCTCTCCCCACCATCACCTAGATGTGCTGATCTCACAATCTTTTTATTTATTTATTTATTTTGCGGTACGCAGGCCTCTCACTGTTGTGGCCTCTCTTGTTGTGGAGCACAGGCTCCGGACGTGCAGGCTCAGCGGCCATGGCTCACAGGCCTAGCCGCTCCGCAGCATGTGGGATCTTCCCAGACCGGGGCACGAACCCGTGTCCCCTGCATCGGCAGGCTGACTCTCAACCACTGTGCCACCAGGGAAGCCCCACTTTATGGTTATTTTTAAAGCAGGCTTCTCAAGCCACAATCCTTGAAGTCATCCTTATCCCTTCGTATTCTTCCTCCTATCACAAATTCAATCCATCAGAATATCCTTTTGATTCTATCTTAAAAATATATCCATGGTCACATCACGTCTCATCATGTTTACTGTTACTACCACAATATAAGGCGCTGTGAACTCTTGCCTGGATCAGTGCAGAGCCTTCCTTCTTGGTCTCCAACCTCAACCCTTGTCCCTTTCAGTTCAACCCCAGTGCAGCAGCCAGAGTGGCACTGCTGAAAGAGGGGTCAGATAACACCAGCTCTGCATTGAACGCCTTCTGATGGCTTCTTAAAAGGCATCATCATTACTGCCTGTGATGCCCCATTACTGTAGAGACCCTGTAGAGAGAACTTGTGGGGAAAGAGAAAGACGCCTGAGGAGCCCCAGCCATGCCAGCCTCAAATGTTTGAGGTCTTCCTGAATGCTGAGCTTTTGGTTGATTACCATCTCCTGCCTTCAAGCAGATGCTGAGTGGAGTAGAGACAAGCTGTCCCTGTGAACACTACCTAGATTCCAGCTTCATAAGTAAGATAAATGTTGCTGACATTTTAGGCCACTAAGTTTTGGGGTGGTTTGTTATGCAGCCATAGATAACTGGAACATATAGGGTATCACATCTTTTGTACCCTCCTCAGGGGTTATTTTTGTCCAGACACCATGTCTTCATGTTGCCCCTCAGGATTTGCACTGGCGTATTCCTCTTCCAGAGGCGGGCTCCCCAGACATCTCCTAGGCCCACATACTTGGTCTGGTCTTTACCAGCAACCTGAGAGGTGCTTTCTCTGACAAATCCAAAAAGATCACCCTCAATAGCCGATTCCTCCCAACTAACCTCTCTGTCTACATCCTCTGTTTAATATTCTTCCATTTTCACTTACCACCATCTAACATCATAGGTATATATCGTCCATTTATTTTGTTTGCTGTCATGAAACAGGTTAGATGCTCATCAGAAAAAACTGTTGATAAATTAGGAAAATAATGTAGAATACAATTCTAATATTATAATAATTTTTTGTCCATCTTCATAAATCAGACCTAGCTACAATTCCCTGAATTGTTCTATCTTTATCGGATTTTTAAAAGAGTTATGTTGCCTTTGTAAAGTGAATTGGGAGGCCTTTCATCTTTTTTCTGAGGCCTGGAATAATTTAACTTTGAAAAGCTCTCTCTCTTGAAGGTTATATAAATTCATGTTACATAAACCTCAGCTGGGACTCCATCTGTCCTTGGTGCCTTTTTCAATGGTAGATCTCTAAGTGTCTTTTTCTAAACTTTCTTATGGTAACTGATGTATTTAAGTTTCCCCTTCCTATCTTCTTGGGTGAATTTTGGCAATATATATTTTGCTGGGAAATCATCCATTTCCTCTAAAATTTCAAATGTCTTGTCAGAAAGTTTCATATACACGTATATTTTTATGACTGCTTTAATCACTTCTATATCTATAGTTATTCCTTGGTTTTCTCTCTTAGAAAAACTATTTTTTTGCCTTCTCTCTTCTTCCTTTAAACAAGCACATGAGGCATTCATATAAATAAACTGACCTAAATTAGATTTGAATTTTTAAATTTCTGCTACCTTTAAAATTTTTCATTAATTTTAGCTTTTGTTATGAAATTCCATTTCCTGTTTGCTTTTTGTTTAAATTATTTTATATATTCTTAGGATGAACATAACACTCTTTATTGTTTAACTTTCTTTGTAAATAATGATGACGTTTCATGTCAATTTTCTCCCCTCTGCTATGAACTGCTTTCATTTTGTCCCACAGATTTAGCTATGAAGAACATTCTTCTTCATAACTTTTTACATAGTTGTAATTTTCCTTTTGATTTTCTCTTTGATCCAAGAGTTATCTGTCTAGGAATGTTCTTCTTAATTCCTAAGGGATTCTGATTTTTGGCCCCTTTATATTATTAATTATTTCTGAGCTTATTAGTTCATCTTCACAGAGTGAACCCAGTAAAGCTTTTATTTTTAAAAATATACTTATTGTATGGATACACAAAAGAGCCCAAATAGCCAAAGCAGTCTCGAGGGAAAAAAATGGAGCTGGAGGAATCAGACTCCCTGACTTCAGACTATACAAAGCTACAGTAATCAAGACAATATGGTACTAGCACAAAAACAGAAATATAGATCAATGGAACAGGATAGAAAGCCCAGAGATAAACCCACACACCTATGGTCAACTAATCTATGACAAAGGAGGCAAGGATATACAATGGAGAAAAGAGAGTCTCTTCAATAAGTGGTGCTAGGAAAACTGGACAGCTACATGTAAAAGAATGAAATTAGAACACTCCCTAACATCATACACAAAAATAAACTCAAAATGGATTAGAGACCTAAATGTAAATAAAACTCTTTGAGGAAAACATAGGAAGAACACACTTTGACATAAATCACAGCAAGATCTTTTTTGATCCACCTCCTAGAGTAATGAAAATAAAAACAAAAATAAACAAATGGGACCTAAAGAAACTTAAAAGCTTTTGCAAAGCAAAGGAAACTACAAACAAGACAAAAAGACAACCCTCAGAATGGGAGAATATATTTGCAAACAAATCAACAGACAAAGGATTAATCTCCAAAATATATAAACAGCTCATGAACCTCAATATTTAAAAAACAAACAACTCAATCAAAAAATGGGCAGAAGACCTAAATAGACACTTGTCCAAAGAAGACATACAGATGGTCAAGAAGCACATGAAAAGCTGCTCAACATAACTAATTATTAGAGAAATGCAAATCAGAACTACAGTGAGGTATCACCTCACACTAGTTAGAATGGGCATCACCAGAATATCTACAAAAAACAAATGCTGGAGTGGGTGTCGATAAAAGGGAACCCTCTCACACTGTTGGTGGGAATGTAAATTGATACAGCCACTATGGAGAACAGTATGGAGGTTCCTTAAAAAACTAAAAATAGAATTACCATATGACCCAGCAATCCCACTACTGGGCATATACCCAGAGAAAACCATAATTCAAAAAGACACATGCACCCCAATGTTCATTGCAGCACTATTTACAGTAGCCAGGTCATGGAAGCACTAAATGCCCATTGACAGATGAATGGATAAGGAAGATGTGGTACATATATACAATGGAATATTACTCAGCCATTAAAAGGAATGAAATTGGGCCATTTGTAGAGACGTGGATGGATCTAGAGACTGTCATACAGAGTGAAGTAATTCAGAAAGAGAAAAACAAATATCGTATATTAATGCATATATATGGAACCTAGGAAAATGGTACAGATGAACTGGTTTGAAGGGCAGAAACTGAGACACAGATATAGAGAACAAACATATGGACACCAAGGGGGGAAAGTGGCGGGGGTGGTGGTGGTGGTGTGATGAATTGGGGGATTGGGATTGACGTATATACACTAATACATATAAAATGGATAACTAATTTAAAAATAAATAAATAAGTTAAAAATTTTTAAATTAAATTAAATTAAAAATAAATAAAAAATGTACTTAGGCATTCTTTTGGGCTAAGAAAGTGACTTATTTTGTAAATATTCCATGAACATGGGCATAAAAAATTGTCTTTTCAAGGAATGTGATATTTGGTATATACCAATTAAACCACACATATTCATTTTATTATTATTTAATTATTTCATGGAATTTTTTTGTCTTTTAAGTCTGTCCAAATCCCAAAGAAGCAGATTAAAATATCCCACTCAATTTATAATAACAGTTTAGTTTTTGCTTTATTTGGTTAGGCTAGTATGGCTTGGTACATATGAAAACTAGAATGTTCCTCTTTATTTCTTTGTGCTTTAAATTCCAAAGTTAACATTTTCCCAGATTGTCATTCTAACTTTAATTTTTGTTTCCATTTGTAGACTATCTATTTATTGCCCACCCTGAGCTCACTATTATAATGCATTTGCTATTTGGCGTCAGCATTTCTCAAAGAATTCTTTCATGTAGAGCGTAAGGCTGATATATTTTCCAAATAACTGCATATTCATAACATTGTTGGTTTTGAAAGATGGTAGATATTTCTCATATATTACCTCAAGATGTTACTCTAGTATCATGTAGAATCCCTTTTCTCAATAATAGATTTAAGATGTTGCAATATCTTATATTTATTTCTCTATTTGCTTCTTTATTTCTTACAACTCATATTATTATTTTCCTTATCTAAGGCATACCTGGGAAATTTTTCACAAGTCCATTAATTTCTTCTTTTCCTTCTAGAACTAGTGTTTTTCTCACAGTCTTCTCTGAGGTTTACTTTCCTGGTCTCTCATATTCTGTCCATGATTCTAGCTCTACAATTTTGTTCTGTGCTTAGAGATATTTCCTAGAATTGGTTTTCCAGGTTTCTAACGTGGTACTAAGTGGTAACCATCTTCTTTTCCAGCTCATCTAGAAGATAGTTTAGATTGTAGCTTCAGAGACTCTTCTTTGCGTGGCACTTGGATCTCTTTCCCTGGAGCCATCATCTGTGCTCTGGTTCACCGAGAGTATGTGTCTTGCTGTCACTGCCTTCCCTTTCTCGGGCTGTGCAGACCTCTTGGGTGTGCGCTACTTTGCTTTGCTTGCTCATGGCTGCTCACATCTGCTTGTGTTCTGCACCACAGATGGTGGCATTGCTGGAACTGGAGACAGGCGGGATCTTTCCTCCCTCCATGGCCACCAGTGCAACCACCTCCTGAGATGCCTGCATGAGCCTCTTCCCACTCATCTGCTTCCTGGTTCTCCCACCCAGGAACAGGTAGGGCTCTGCTCCCTGCAGCTGTTTCTTCACCTTTAAGAGATCAGGACGACTGAACAAGCTCAGGCAGAGCCCACTGCAGTGACATCCTCCCCAGGGGTCTCCACTTCTCCACCGACTAGGCATTTCCCATGACTCACTGCTCTAAGTTCTTGACTACTGAGGACCCCAGAGTCAATGGTACCCAGATTACTGCCCAGCCTATGGAGGATGGAGCCCATGCCAATTTCCCTGCAGGGCTTCCCACAGAGCCTGCGGCCTTACCAGATCGCATTCGGGGATCCGCCCACTGCTGCCTTAGCAGTCCCAGGACATCGTGTTGGTGATGGAGGGAAAGGGACATATTTAGGTGGCCTCTTCCCAGACTCTGCTCAGTGCCTTCCTGATTGTCTCCCATGAATGCCTTATGGATTCTTTTAAAAAATCACTACTCTTTTGTCCTCGATGGAATTTTTTTTTGCTGTTTTCCATATACTTCCAAGATGTTAAAACTCTATTAATCTTCAAACTTCTCTTTGTAGTACTTAAAAACCGCCATCTATTTTATAGTTTGTATTTTCGCTCTACACATACTTAAAAAGTATTAGATAAAACAACAACAACACAAAGTGTTCTAAACTGAATTCCTTTTCTGAACAAATTTCCAGCCAGCTCTGATCATCATCCTATTTGGGTTCCTATCATTTGTGGATGGGGTTTCTATTTAGATGCCCGTGTTGACATACTGCTCAGCACAGACCATTGACGGGTGCATCGGGACACAGCTCTAAGTCAGATGACCATATGGGTAAACAAATGCTCTAACTGAGTATCCACCTATTCTCTATGATTGTTCAGTGTGGTCCTGAGGTGGTGAGCTTGCATGAGGTAAGAGGTACCTTCAGGGAACGAGAAGCTGAAGAAGTCAGGGCCTCTGCTGGGCAGTTGATCGGAACCAGCTTTCTTCATAAATGCTGAGAACGCAAGCCTGGGTGACTCGGTCCCAGAATGTACTTGGTTCTAATTGCTGGAGTCCAAGAAGCTGCCCTGAAGATTCCCTCCCAGTCTCCCTGACGAGGGACTTAACCGTGCTGTGACAGTTGGCTCTGTTCAAAGTTGTGGTCCTTAATATTTTTTCATCAGCTTGGCTCTTTTCAGTGAAAAAATGTTCCTCATTGTTGAAAGCATGAATGTAGGAACCAATCAACTTACCAATTTTAGGATAAAATATTTTCATCATCTGGCTCAACTATTTCTCAGGCGTGCTAAGTGATTTTGCTTGTATTCACTTTTCTTTTTCCAAGAAGGTTACACTTACACTGAATACATGCAAGTGCCTGTATTTGCATGTTGGCTTTCTCCTTTAATGTTGGGTACTTTGTATTTCAGGATTACCAGTGCATCACACATACCTATAAGTGAAGTGGACCTTTTGATGGGTCTCCCTGGAAGCAGCATGGCCCACCTCCAGCACATGCCAATGGCCTGGTGTCTCATCATCTGCTGATCTGACTGCTTTTCTCAGTTTCAGCTGTACTAGGTGACAACCAAGACTCTCAAATATTCTTTGAATTGTTATTTCAGGATTTCATACTTCTCCAGGCCTTCGCCTAACAGCGTAGTAAACTGACAAGGAGGGAAGTGATGTGCCTCGTGTTAGGGTCAGGCTGATGAAACAGGGAAGCTTGAACCCCTCCTACATCCAATGCATATTTCTTTTATCAGTGCCTCATGCTGCCTGGTTTTAATATGTAATTAAACAAAATAAAACAACAGAAAAAAATGTGTACCAACTCATTCTCTTTAAAATGATTGCATTTCAGTAGCATAAACAAAGTGCCTTAATAGTTATAATTCCATTAAAAAAATCCATGTGGACTAGACTAGACTAGACTATGGCACCTGGAATAGCTGGGGAGAAGGCTGTGCTGTGTCACCATCGACAGAGCACAGACCCTTCCTGATTGCCCCGTGTGAACTGGTTCTTACGAGAGAGAGTTGTTGCCAAACTGTTGAAAGAGGGCTAAGTGAGCTAAAAACACTGAAGGTAGACAGAGTCATTAAGAGCAAGCACAGGCGGAGTCCCTGAGGGACAGGAACCCTGGGTGCCCAGGGCAGTGAGAGGAATAAAACCATTTTAGGAGAATTCCTCTGTAGCAAAAGGGGAATTTTAAAAAACTTATTTTCTATTTTGGTTTGTTTCTGTTTTGTTATTTGAATGCCTTATTATCTGGAAAATTAAAGGCCATAGCAAAATGCTGCAAAGGGTGTAGAGAAAAGGAAACCCTCCTACATTGTTGGTGGGAATGTAAGTTGGTGCAGCCACTATGGAGAACAGTAAGAAGGTTTCTCAAAAAACTAAAAATAGAACTACCATATGATTCAGCAGTCCCACTCTTGGGCATATATCTGGAGGAAATTATAATTTGAAAAGATATATGCACCCCTATGGTCACTATTTACAATATCCAAGACATGGAAGCTCCCAAATGTCCATCAACAGATGAATGGATAAAGAAGATGTGGTATATATATATATGTATATATATATATATATATATATATATATATATATATATATATAATGGAATATTACTCAGCCATAAAAAAGAATGAAATAATGTCATTTGCAAAAAACATGGGTAGACCTACAGATTGTCATACTAAATTAAGTAAGTCAGAAAAAGAAAGACAAGTACCACGATATCACTTACATCTGGAATCTAAAATATGACACAAATGAACTTATCTATGAAAGAGAAACAGACTCACAGACATAGAGAACAGACTTCTGGTTGCCAAGGGGGTGGAGGGGAGGGGAGGGAAGGATTGGGAGTTTGGAGTTAGTAGATACAAACTATTATATATAGAATAGATAAACAACAAGGTCCCACTGTATAGCACAGAGAACTATATTCAATATCCTAATAATAAACCATAATAGAAAAGAATATGAAAAAGAATATATATATGTATAGCTGAATCACCTTGCTGTACACCAGAAATTATCACAACATTGTAAATCAACTATACTTCAATAAAATAAATGTAAAAATATTAAGGCAATAGCATATGTTCTGAGTATGCTGGTCGGCTCAGACTGTACCTGATTCAGTGGGTTACATCTCCATCCTCTGACCAGAACAGGCAGGAAGAATTAAGTGAGGGCAACCAGTCTGAGATGATTTGAGAACTTCTCAGGGGCTGAGCCACTGCTGCCAAGACTTTTCCTAGGAAACAGACAACCGAGAGAGGTGGATTACACGGTTACTATCCTCGAAGAAGGAGCTCAATCTTTTAATAAAATATGGCAGAGGAGACATTCTATAGAGACTATCTGAAACGTGGCTTAGAATTACCTGCCAGGACAGCTTCTGAAGAGCCAGGAATGATTGAAGGCAAAGAAACGATCCGTTTTTAAAGGACTCATAGATCGTCAGCATACTTTGAAGTGGGTGGGACTGAAATGAAATAGTGGAGATAAACCGTAAGTGAATTCATCCCTGGCAGGAACAAGATCCTGTTCTGAAGATGAGAAGCTGCACTATTAACAGCAGGTCAGAAGATGAAGAAAAGCAGGGGAAGGCCTGTAATGGAGTGAACCACGTGTTCAGCCTGCAAAGGCAAAGCCAGGAGGAGGGAATCTGTCCTGCTAACTAACTGCCTGGATGTTTTGCATTATTCTATTTTGCACAAGCCATAACCACAAAAACACCACTGCAACTCACTTTGTGTTGATGTGAACATTTTTAAACATGACTTTTTATTTAATTGAAAAAAATGTTAGTTTCAAGTGTACAGCAAAGTGATTCAGTTATATACACACATATATATATATACTTTTTTAGATTCTTTTCCCATACAGATTATTACAAGATATTGAGTATAAGTCCCTGTGCTATACAGTAGGTCCTTGTTGGTTATCTATTTTAAATTTAGTAGTGTCCATACGGATTTTATTTTTTGGTGGGGGCATGCCGCACAGCTTGCAGGATCTTAGTTCTCTGACCAGGGATTGAACTCGGGCCCCAGCAGTAAAAGTGCAGAGGCTTAACCACTGGATCACCAGGGAATTCCCTAGTAGTGTGTATATGTTAATCCCAAACTCCTAATTTACCCTTCCCTCCCTCCCCTCTTAGGTAATTGTAAGTTTGTTTTCTATGTCTGTGAGTCTATTTCTTGGACATGACTTTTTAATTGCATGGGGGTTTTTGTTGAGGTGTCTCTTCAGATCTTTTGCCCATTTTTAATTGAGTTTTATGTTTTCTTTCTGTTGAGTTTTAGGAGTTCTTTTATATTTTGGATAAAGTTATTCATCAGATATATGTTTTGGAAATATTTTCTCCCAGTCTATGGCTTTGCTTTTCATTCACTTAACAGTGTCTCTTATAGAGGATACCTTTATAACTTTAATAAAGCCCCACTTGTCAATTTTTTCTTTCATGGATCTTGCTTTTGATGTTTTATCTAAAAAGTCATCACCATTTCCAAGGTTACCTAGGTTTTCTCCTACATTAACTTCCAGAAGTTTTATATATTTATGTCTTACATTTAGGTCTATGATCTGTTTTGAGTTGATATTTGTGAAAGGGTCTGTGTCTGGTTTTTTTTTTTTTTTTCTTTTTTGCATGTGGATGTCCAGTTTTTCCCACACCAATTGTTGAAAACACTAAGCTTTCTCCACTTAATTGCCTTTGTTCCTTTGTCAAAGATTAGTTGTGTGGGTTTATTTCTGGGCTCTCTGTTCTGTTCCATTGATTTATTTGTCAACTCTTTCAACAAAACCACACTGTCTTGATCATTGTAGCTTTGTAGTAGGTCTTGAAGTTGAGTAGCGTTAAGTTCTTCTTCAATAATGTGTTGGCTATTCTGGTTCTTTTTCCTTTCCATACAGACTTTATGAGTTTGTTACTCTCCTCAATACTCTGTAATGGCCTATATGGGAAAAGAATCTAAAAAAGAGTGGATATATGTATATATGTAAACTGATTCACTTTGCTGTACACCTGAAACTAACACAACATTGTACATCAACTATACTCCAATAAAAATTTTTTAAAACAAAGAATGAGTTTGTTAATATTCACAAAGTGTCTTGGTGGAATTTTGATTGGAATTATATTGAATCCACAGATCAGGTTGGGAAGAACTGACATTGTAACAATATTGAGCCTTCCTATCCATGAATGAGGGATATCTTCATTTATTTAGTTCTTTGATTTCATTCATTGGAATATTATAGTTTCCCTCATATAGATCTTGTACTCGTTTTGTTAGATTTATACCTAAGTATCATTTTTTGGTGCTAAAATAAATGGTGTTGTGTTTTTAATTTCAAATCTAATTATCATTGTGGGTATATAGAAAGCCATTGCCTTTTGTATATCTAAACCTTGTATCCTGCGGCCTTGCTATAACTGGTTATTAGTTTCAGGAGTTTTCTATTAATTCTTTGAGATCCTTTTACAGAGGCAATCATGCCACCTGTGAACAAAGACATTTTATTTCTTCCTTTCCAATATGTTTTCCCTTTATTCCATTTTCTGGTTTTATTGTGTTATCAGGGATTTCCAGTACAATGTTGAAAAGGAGTATTAAGGGCAGACCTCTCACCTGTTCCTGATGTTAGCAGGAGGGCATCTAGTTTCTCACCTTTTTTATGACAGTAGGTGCAGTTTTGGTAGGTGTCCTGTATCAAGTCAGGGAAGTTCTCCTCTATCTCTGGTTCATGGAGGTATTTTATCATGCCTGGGCATTGAATTTGATCAAGGTTTTTTTATCAAGGTTTTTTTTTTTTCCTGTATTTGCTTATATGATTTTTCTTCTTAAGCCTGTTGATGTGATGTTCTTCTTTCTCTAATTGCTTTAGGTGTAAGGTTAGGTTGTTTATTTGAGATGTTTCTTGTTGCTTGAGGTAGGATTTTATTGCTATAAACTTCCCTCTTAGAACTGCTTTTGCTGCATCCCATAGGTTTTGGGTTGTCACGTTTTCATTGTCATTTGTTTCTAGGTATTTTTTGATTTCCTCTTTGATATCTTCAGTGATCTCTTGGTTATTAAGTAGTGTATTGTTTAGCCTCCATGTGTTTGTATTTTTTACAGATTTTTCCTGTAATTGATATCTAGTCTCATAGCATTGTGGTCAGAAAAGGTACTTGATATGATTTCAATTTTCTTTAATTTATCAAGGCCTGTGACCCAAGATATGATCTATCCTGGAGAATGTTCCATGAGCCCTTGAGAAGAATGTGTATTCTGTTGTTTTTGGATGGAATGTCCTATAAATATCAATTAAGTCCACCTTGTTTAATGTATCACTTAAAGCTTGTGTTTCCTTATTTATTTTCATTTTGGATCATCTGTCCATTGGTGAAAGTAGGGTGTTAAAGTCCCCTACTATGATTGTGTTCCTGTTGATTTCCTCTTTTATGGCTGTTAGCATTTGCCTTATGTATTGAGGTGCTTCTATGTTGGCTGCCTAAATATTTACAATTGTTATATCTTCTTCTTGGATTGATCCCTTGATCATTATGTAGTGTCCTTCTTTGTCTCTTGTAGTAGTCTTTATTTTAAAGTCTATTTTGTCTGATATGAGAATTGCTACTCCAGCTTTCTTTTGCTTTCCATTTGCATGGAATATCGTTTTCCATCCCCTCACTTTCAGTCTGTATGTGTCCCTGGGTCTGAAGTGGGTCTCTTGTAGACAGCATATATACGGGCCTTGTTTTTGTATCCATTCAGCCAGTCTATGTCTTTTGGTTGGAGCATTCAATCCATTTACATTTAAGGTAATTATCAATATGTATGTTCCTAGTATCATTTTCTTAATTGTTTTGGGTTTGTTATTGTAGGTCTTTTCCTTCTCTCATATTTCTTGCCTAGAGAACTTCCTTTAGCATTTGTTGTAAAGCTGGTTTGGTGGTGCTGAACTCTTTCAGCTTTTGCTTGTCTGTAAAGGTTTTAATTTCTCCATCAAATCTGAATGAGATCCTTGCTGGTAGAGTAATCTTGGTTGTAGGTTTTTCTCCTTCATCACTTTAAATATGTCCTGCCACTCCCTTCTGGCTTGCAGAGTTTCTGCTGAAAGACCAGCTGTTAACCTGATGGGGATTCCCTTGTGTTATTTGTTGTTTTTCCCTTGCTGCTGTTAATATTTTTTCTTTGTATTTAATTTTTGATAGTTTGATTAATATGTGTCTTGGTGTATTTCTTCTTGGATTTATCCTGTATGGGACTCTCTGTGCTTCCTGGACTTGATTAACTATTTCCTTTCCCATATTAGGGAAGTTTTCAACTATAATCTCTTCAAATATTTCCTCAGTCCCTTACTTTTTCTCTTCTTCTTCTGGGACCCCTATAATTCGAATGTTGTCCCAGTGGTCTCTGAGACTGTCCTCAATCCTTTTCATTCTTATTTCTTTATTCTGCTCTGCAGTAGTTATTTCCACTATTTTATCTTCCAGGTCACTTATCCGTTCTTCTGCCTCAGTTATTCTGCTATTGATCCCTTCTAGATAATTTTTAATTTCATTTATTGTGTTGTTAATTACTATTTGTTTGCTCTTTAGTTCTTCTAGGTCCTTGTTAAACGTTTCTTGTATTTTCTCCATTCTATTTGCAAGATTTTGGATCATCTTTACTATCATTATTCTAAATTCTTTTTCAGGTAGACTGCCTATTTCCTCTTCATTTGTTAGATCTGGTGGGTTTTTATCTTGCTCCTTCATCTGCTGTGTGTTTCTCTGTCTTCTCATTTTGCTTAACTTACTGTGTTTGGGGTCTCCTTTTCACAGGCTGCTGGTTCGTAGTTCCCATTGTTTTTGGTGTCTGTCCCCAGTGGCTAAGTTTGGTTCAGTGGGTTGTGTAGGCTTCCTGGTGGAGGGGATTAATGCCTGTGGATAAGGCTGGATGTTGTCCTTCTGGTGGGTAGGTCCAAGGCTGGTGGTGTGTTTTGGGGTGTCTGTGGCCTTATTATGATTTTAGGCAGCCTCTCTGCTAATGGGTGGTGCTGTGTTCCTGTCTTGCTAGTTGTTTGGCATAGGGTGTCCAGCACTGTAGCTTGCTGGTTGTTGAGTGGAGCTGGGTCTTGGCATTGAGATGGAGATCTCTGGGAGATTTTTGCCATTTGATATTACATGGAGCTGGGGGGTGTCTTGTGGACCAGTGTCCTGAACTTGGCTCTCCCACCGCAGAGGCACAGCCCTGATGCCTGGTTGGAGCACCAAGAGTCTGTCATCACTCAGCTCAGAATAAAATGGAGGAAAAAAAAAGAAGGAAGAAGATAAAATAAAAAATGATAATAATTTTTAAAAAGTATTAAAAAAATTTTTTTAAGTAATAAAAAAAAAGAAAGAAGAGAGCAACCAAACCAAAAAACAAATCCACCAATGATAACAAGTGCTAAAAACTATACTGAAAAAAAAAAAAAAACCGGACAGACAGAACCCTAGTACAAATGGTAAAAGCAAAGCTATACAGATAAAATCACACACAGAATCATACACATGCACACTCACAAAAAGAGAAAAAGGGGGAAAAATATATATATCGTTGCTTCCAAAGTTCACCTCCTCAATTTGGGATGATTCGTTGTCTATTCAGGTATTCCACAGAGGCAGGGTACATCAGGACGATTGTGGAGATTTAATCCGCTGCTCCTGAGGCTGCTGAGAGAAATTTCCCTTTCTCTTCTTTGTTCGCACAGCTCCTGGGTTTCAGCTTTGGATTCGGCCCCGCCTCTGCGTGTAGGTCGCCGGAGGGCATCTGTTCTTCGCCCAGACAGGACGGGGTTAAAGGAGCCGCTGATTTGGGGGCTCTGGCTCACTCAGGCCGGGGGGAGGGAGGGGTACGGAGTGTGGGGTGGGCCTGCAGCGGCAGCGGCTGCCGTGACGTTGCAGCATCCTGAGGCGTGCCGTGCGTTCTCTGGGGAAATTGTGCCTGGATCTCGGGACCCTGGCAGTGGTGGGCTGCACAGGCTCCCGGGAGAGAGGTGTGGAGAGTGACCTGTGCTTGCACACAGGCTTCTTGGTGGCAGCAGCAGCAGCCTTAGTGTCTCATGCCAGTCTCTGTGGTCCGCGCTGTTAGCCGCGGCTCGCGCCCGTCTCTGGAGCTCCTTTAAGCAGCTCTCTTAATCCCCTCTCCTCATGCACCAGGAAACAGAGGCAAGAAAAAGTCTCTTGCCTCTTCGGCAGCTCCAGACTTTTCCCCGGACTCCCTCCTGGCTAGCTGTGGCGCACTAGCCCCCTTCAGGCTGTGCTCACGCCGCCAACCCCATTCCTCTCCCTGCGATCCGAACTCCGAAGCCCGAGCCTCAGCTCCCAGCCCCGCCTGCCCCAACAGGTGAGCAGAGAAGCCTCTAGGGCTGATGGCTGCTCGTCGGCACCAGTCCTCCGTGCGGGAACCTCTCCGCTTTGCCCCCCGCACCCCTGTTGCTGCGCTCTCCTCCGCGGCTCCGAAGCTTCCCCCTCCACCACCCGCAGTCTCCGCCCGCGAAGGGGCTCCTAGTGTGTGGAAACCTTTCCTCCTTCACAGCTCCCTCCCACTGGTGCAGGTCCCATCCCTATTCTTTTGTCTCTGTTTTTTCTTTTGCCCTACCCAGGTACATGGGGAGTTTCTTGCCTTTTGGGAGGTCTGAGGTCTTATGCCAGTGTTCAGTAGGTGTTCTGTAGAAGTTGTTCCATGTGTAGATGTATTTCTGATGTATTTGTGGGGAGGAAGGTGATCTCCGCGTCTTACTCTTCCACCATCTTGAAGCTCCTAGCCTGTTAATGTGATGGATTACATTAATTGATTTTTCAATGCTGAGCCAGCCTTGCATACATGAGATAAATCCTATTTGTTCATTTGAAGTAACAACAACTGAGAATTTTCTAAAATTAGTGTCTGATACCAAACCACAGACCCTAACAATACTGCTCCAGTGGGTGGGCTTCTGCTCCTGGGCTTATCCCCAGTAAGCTATGATTCTTATTGTTCACCTTTCTTTCCAGTTTTCAGGGCAGTGGTCTGCCCTGGGACGTCAACTCTCTGATGGATTTAAGAAGAGTTGTTGACTTATCTCATCTTTTTTCTTGTTGTGAGGATGAGGATGACAACTTCCAAGCTCTTTACATGTCAGACCAGAAAACACTGTTATTGTTTAAAAGACCATTTAGAAATATGCTAAAAGATGTCAAATATGAATCACATATGAAGTTATTATTCAGTGTGGTAGCATCAATTTAATTTTATCTGCTGCTAAAAACATCTGCAAAAAGCCCTACAAGCAGAGTCTTTGAGATTTTGGTTCACTAAAGTAAGGCCTGAAGGTTTAGGTCTTTATGTATGACAAAACATCAAGACTAAACCAAAATCCCTAATATTTAATATAATCTTTAATATAATCCTATTTAATATCATCTTTAACTTGTGGTTTTTTTCAAGATTTTTCAGGAACAATGTCTTTGTTTTGAAGCCTTTGAATAATTTCTGAGCAAAGAACTCTAAAAGAGGGATGCTTTTTTTTTTAGTAGTATACTTTTGGCTGCATTGGGTTTTCACTGCTGCGCGGGACTTTCTCTAGTTACGGTGATCAGGGGCTACTCTCTGTTGCAGTGCGTGGGCTTCTCATTGTGGTGGTTTCTCTTGCTGTGGAGCACAGGCTTTAGGTGCGTGGGATTCAGTAGTTGTGGCTCAAGGGCTCTAGTGCACAGGCTCAGTAGTTGTGGCGCATGGGCTTAGTTGCTCCGTGGCATGTGGGATCTTCCTGGACCAGGTCTCGAACCCATGTCCCCTGCATTGGCAGGCAGATTCTTAACCACTGTACCACCAGGGAAGCCCGAGAAGGATGCTTTTTATTTTGCCTTTTATATCACAGATTTCATACACTTTAGGAACTTTAGCTTGTGAATAATGAAAATGCACTTGAATTCTGTATTGTGACCCTAATTTTCACCTATCTGGCTCCTGGATAGTGTGGATCAATATTGTGCAAGACAGGAGCTTATTCTTTGAGCTACCAAATTATAAATTTTAAGTAATAAATGAATAGAAATTCTATTACATTGCATTCTCATTTATTATTTTCTTCTTTTCTTCATAGTATTTTTTTCTATGATGAGAAAAAAATAGTTTATTTTACTTACTCACACACACACACACATCATTTGATCTAGATAATTCAGTGTGCTTCAACTCATCTATGTGAGAAATTGACATCCATACCCACAGTGGACAGCCAGACTTTTGGCTTTACAACTGCTACTATTGTTAACAGAATTGCCTTCATACTATTATATTTCACTTCATTTTAGCAAAGCAGTGTACGTGCAAATGGGAAATGATTCATTTGCTTGTGGCCTGACTTATGATATAAAAAAAGTAGGGCTTCCCTGGTGGCGCAGTGGTTGAGAGTCTGCCTGCCGATGCAGGGGACACGGGTTCGTGCCCCGGTCCGGGAAGATCCCACATGCCGCGGAGTGGCTGGGCCCGTGAGTCATGGCCACTGAGCCTGCGCGTCCGGAGCCTGTGCTCTGCAACGGGAGAGACCACAACAGTGAGAGTCCTGCGTACCCCCCCCCCACAAAAAAAAGTAAAGTTTTTTTAAAGACACTGAAATCATAATTTTATTGACCAGCCTCAGAATAAGACTAGCAAACATTACAGAAACATCAAGCATTTCTTGTTAGAGCTTTCCCCTCAGCTGATATGAAACATACATAAAGCCACCAGAATTCAAGAGACCCGATTAAAGATATGGGAAGAGCATCTTTCTTGTTGGATGTGCTCTGCACGCAGCTGCGTGTCTGCCCTCCGTGCCCTACCTTGCCTACCCTCTACTTGCCAGCTCCACATCTGAGTGGCCATTTCTCCCAAGTTGGTGCAGAGACAACCTCGACCTTCACGACCCCACACTTCCTCCTGCTCTCAGCTTGGGTCCTCATGGGGGCCTCCTGACTCTGTTTGCTCAGTCCTGTCTGCTAGAATAGCACAGGTGAAGTGATGGGATGCTGGGATATCCCAGACACAGGATTCTGCATCACTGGGTTTGGTCTCGCCCAATGTGCATAGTCAGCCTGAGTCAATATTTAAGTCTGCATAACTCAGAGCTGAAGGGGACTTGAACTTTAGGGTAAGCTGCATGTTGCCTGTGTATATCACTTGGGATTCAGGCCGCGGTGAGTCATTTGGGGGACACGGCAAAAACACAGGAGTAAGGAATGTAAAAATAGGCCCAAGGTCAGCTTACATATCAACTAACACTATGCATGGGTAGAATGGGAAATAGAGCTTTTGTCATGTGACACAGGGATCACATGTCTGTAACTGAATCACTCCCTCTGTGCAGGAGGAGGGACAGAAGAGCGTCTCGAAGGCCAGGAAGAGTCCAAGAAAAAGCAGAGGGAGATGAGGGTACAAGGAAAGCGTGAAGATTTCCTTACTGAACTGGGGAAGCTTCTCCCTGCCCCATCATGAAAACAACGACTCCAGAACCTTTTCCAAGGGAGTGTCTGTACCCTGGCCTCCTAGATGAATCAGAACCCCAGCTGAATTTTTGTATGTTTAACCTGAAATGCAGAAACATTCCATTCATACTTCATTAGCCATTTGGAAAATATTGATCAGAATGTTCCATTTAAAAAAAAAAGGATTTTCAATTAGTGTTCCAATCACTGTATTATTAACATGGTCTCCATGAAATCAGTCTCCTTTAGGCTTCAAAGATGTCAGTCTGATTACTTTAAAAACAATTAAGATGAGTTGCAATTTTTATCAGTCTCTGAGCCATATATGGATTGATGAATGTTCTCAAGTCATCATACTTTAAAATGCAACCAAACAGGTAATTATCATATACCATCAAATATAATTATACATGCTAATCTCCATAAAATCCTACGAGTTAATATCACATATTGGCAGTTAATCATATAGTTTAAATGGGTCCATGATGCATTTTTATGAACTCTCTAATCTGCATCAGTAAAGAATGCGTAGAGCAAGGGACAGAGGAATGCAAACAAATGTTCATGGGAAAGAGGATGGATTTTGAAATGTGTTCCACTCCTATAGGAAAGAGGGCTCCCAGGACTGCCAGATCAGAGGACTATCTCACCGCCAACCCCCATCCCCCCGAGTTTCCTATCCTCCTCCCCCACTTCCTCACCCCTGAGCAGCTAACAGCAAGGACATGAGGAAGCATTTCTTAGTTGGTTTCCTTTGGCTTAAGAGCCCTGGCCATGCACTAATATTCAGCCCCATGACATAACCCTTCTGTGGTTCCTAAGAATTATAAATCAGTCCATTTGAGGGTTCTCTGGAAGGATGCTTCTCTCTCTGCTTTAGCACTTGCTGTCTTGCATCTCCTCTGTTGAGCTGTGAGGTCCCAGCTGAAAGTTTCTGCAGAATATCCTTCTCCACCTGTTCTTAGATTCAGTGTGAAAGCTATGCTCATGTTATAATTTTCAGTCATTCAAAAGAAGGGTTGCTACTTAAAAACAAGAAAAGGAGCGGCTTGGATAGGTGAGGAGACCCAGGCTGATGTGATGTCTTACAAAGGATGTCGATTGTGTCCTCAGAATAGGAGGGAGGTTAGAGCTGGTGATGTAGACAGCAGTGCCTGGATGGCAAAGCCATTAAACCCCTGATCTAACTTTGAGAAGTCAGCCGTGAGGCTGGGTCTGTGAGCAGTGGATCAGAGGGCGGGGTGACCCTCCCCCAGGGGTCTGCTCACCCTGGAAGGAGCTGCACACACTCTCCAATGACTGGAAGGCAACGGCGTGGGAAGCCTTCGTCATGGTGGGGTGTAAGGAGCAGAGAGAAAGGCGAGGCAGCAGGACCACCCCTCGGTTTCAAGAGCTCCAGAATCGAAAGTCTCTGGGGTCCTCTCTCACGCAGCTGCTGGTGGTGACAGCGACAATTTGGACCCCATGATGCTGGAGAAAGTAGAGTGTAAGACCAAGTCCAGCTCTGAGCGTGGAACCACTGCCCATGTTCTCAGGAGTCCCAGGGCTGCTTTTATTCCTTAAGAAAGAAAAGAGGTCACCTCTGCTTGCCGAGTGTGCTGAGTGTTCACATTTCATCTTGCCAATCACATGCAGTGAGTAGGGGTGTGGGCAGGGTGGGACCGCGAACACAGGAGGACGGGGGCGGTGGGAGGAAAAGTTTTCCGGGAGGAAGTGACCTCCACTGGTCTTGCAGAAAGGGCAGAATTTTGACAGTTATTGAGGGGAAGCACTGCAATTCCAGAACAGAACACCTGTGGGTAGGACACCAGGCACCATTACATGCCGGAGGGCTTCTAACATTGTCTCCTCAGATCCTTACTTTATTGCTAAATAAAGGTCATGCAGTTAAATATGTTTGGATGAGTCTGATGTCCCCATTTTTGGAGATGCATCGTTGGAGTCCATACATAAAAGATTCAGAGAAGTACAGGAAAGAACCCTGTTTTACTGTCCTGCTTGATTAGACAACGCGTTTCTACGTAACAGCTGTGAGTTTACCACGCGTTGCACTCCCTCAGGGCCTCTGTGCTCTTCATTACAGTAATAAACATCTTGGGGTACATGACCCGCCCACAGCTACTTCCCTGGAAATGGCCCCTTCCCCCTTCCTTGTGACTTGGAGTCCCACAGTCTTGGCCAGTCTGGTCACATCAGGGATGAACACCTCACCCAAGTGGGGCCATCGCTCTCCTACTCCCTGCTGTTTTGGAACCGAAGCCAACAGAATTCAGTCAATCTCGAAGGGTTAGAACTATAGCAGGTAAGCAAGTCGGGAACCAGGAGGCAGCCAGGTCCTCTTGTGTAGAGAGCAGTGAAATGGGACAGGAGAGAGAGACAGAGACGAGACGTGTGGAGAGAGCCAGCTGTGCGGAGAGAAGGAGAATGAGAGCCGGAAGCCCAGAGCCAGTCTGTTCCTCAAGCTTATCTGTGTTCAGATTCATTGGTTCCACGAGGCGTCCTGTGTCCTTACAGCAAACTCCCACTTTAAGCTAAAGGTCTGTTTCTGTTGTCTGCAACTAAAGACTCCTACCAACACAACAGCGAAGCAATATGCCTGAGCTCTGTGTAACATGATAATCTGATAACAGTTTAGGGATACATTAGAACAGGGGGAAAAACTAAAAGCAAACCCCTTTTTTTTTTTTTTTTTTTTTGCGGTACGCGGCCCTCTCACTGTTATGGCCTCTCCCGTTGCGGAGCACAGGCTCCAGACGCGCAGGCTCAGCGGCCATGGTTCACAGGCCGAGCCACTCCACGGCATGCGGGATCCCCCCGGACCGGAGTACGAACCCGTGTTCTCTGCATCGGCAGGCGGACTCCCAACCACTGCACCACCAGGGAAGCCCAAGCAAAACACCTTTATGCAGTAAAGCGCAGTCGTTAACTTTCTCCTCCTGACTTGGAACCCACAATGATTAGGACACGGTCTGCGGGAGTTTGCCGTCACTCCGCCCGCCAGGCGTGCAGATGTGGGCGGACGTCAGCTGAGGCGGACGTCAGGCCCACAGCCCTCACTCTCCTGCGACAACAGAACTCGGGCATCCTTATCCAGAGCCCTGGCCGCCGCTGGCTGGCAGCACCCAGGCGTTACTTTTTCCTACTTATAGTGTTGTATGTTTTAGGCTTTGAATTAGTTCAGATTGACCTTGCTTTCAGTTTTCCTTCTCTGCTCCAGTCATGAGAAAGAAATTTCATCCATTTGTCATATATGCGCTTAAAGATTCCAGAAGAACCCCATGGAGGTGGAAATGGGAAATAAAGGAGCTAATATTTGAAAGCCCTTGGGATCCTGGCCATAGGAAGTGGATCAGTGAACTTCACTGCCTCTGGAGATCCACGTGCTTCCTGACACTTACCAGACACCTTGCCCCTTGGTGGGGACAGGTGGCCATTTCTGGTCAATGTGCTGGGAAAGACAAGGCGTGAGTCACCTGTAGCCTGCAGCCACGGATGGTGGGTTTGTGTTGGCCGTGCACTTTCTTTGCCAGCCTGTCCACCCTGCTTTCAGGGACTTGTGGTCCAGGAGGTGGAGCAACAGGACGTGGGAGCTTCCATCAGACATGGTTCTCTAGTCATGGTGAGGACCAAAGCCATCCTCTGGGGCGTGATGTCCAGGTGGGGTGGGTGGGAGATAAGCCCTGATTATTAAGCCTCTCCACTTTGGGGTTCACAGCACAGAATAATCTCTCCCATCGGGACATAGCATGTTACCTCACGACTCTTGTATTTTATCTACCAAACTGAGGCAGGGCAACATTTCATGCAGAAGCAGAATTATAAAGACTCATCTGTGATCCCTGTGCCTTTGTGCATAATGTGCTCTTCACCTGGAATTCTCTGCCTTCCTTCCCTGTTGACGTCTTCAACCACATGAGCGTAAGGGGTGACTGTCCTGAAAGCGTGTTAACAATGAGACGTGGGGCTCCGACAGCTCTGGGTTTCCTGTCTTGCTGCCTGAAGTTGGACCCTGGATGGTCTATTTAAATTATCTTCAAGAGCCTCCCATGGATGCGGCAATCAGGAAGGTACCTACCTCACAGTATTGTAAAGAGAAAACAG
Source organism: Phocoena phocoena (assembly GCF_963924675.1). Lineage (NCBI taxonomy): Eukaryota > Metazoa > Chordata > Mammalia > Artiodactyla > Phocoenidae > Phocoena > Phocoena phocoena. Next base: position 151,268,224 of record NC_089220.1, read on the forward strand.
GGGGACGTGCATGACCCCATAGTGCTTGGAATGTTTGATTGACGTGAGCTACAGTGATTAGGAAGTGGATTCACCGACGGCACTTGTGAAAAGGGGGGACGTGAGACCCCGAGGCAGTGGCCGTGACATGGGGTTGGATACAGCCTCTGGGATCCCCGTCCTCACGTGGGGATGTCCCTGGATGGGCGATTCCCCAGGTGGTGCTAACATGAATGTGAGAACTTTTCCCGTGTTTGCAGGTGTCTGTGTCTTTGAGTCCCTCTAGAGGGAAGACCGGTGAAAGCAAGGAACAGTTTAATTATTTCCTTTGTAATTTGCCACTGGCACTAGCAGAGTCTTATTAAAGAAATCTTTAAGTTCTCTTTAGGCAGCAAAAATAGAATGAGTCATAAACAATTTTTTTTTTCGATACCGAGCTTGCGATTTTCCTGTACGGCTTGATTTAATCCACTGCGCATCCCATCAGCGAGGCTGAGGTGGCAGAGGCAGCAAGTCCAGCTCTCCTTGCCTGCTTCTGAATGCACATCACTTCTGGCTATGTGCTGGGAGAGGCTGCAAGTTTTATGGGCGCGCTGAGAAAAAAGGGCAGGAATCTGCCTGCAGGGAAGTGAGAACTTAGCAAAGTGACAAATGACCTAATGGAGAGCAGTTAACCAAATGTCCTTGGTGAGGAAATGTTGGGGCTTTGCCCAGAAACCAGAACTTAGTGTTTTAGGTTTTGCTAATTTGCAAGAAGAGTGAGGTTGGGCCTTGTTGCTAAAATAAAGACCAGGTTTTCAATGAAACCTTTTTTTTTTTTTTCCTCCTGAAACTAGAAGAGTGGTAAAGTGTGACAATGATCCGACTAGTCTCAGGTTAAGTGGGTGAGTTAGAAGGTCAGAGAGTATGTCAAAGAGGTGTGGCCGTGGAGTGAGACAGAAGTCAGAGATCCTACTGGAACTTGCAGAACAATTTAAAGCAGTACATTTCTTAGATTCCAAAAGCCACTGAGGTCAGTGGTTAAAATGTGTTTCCATCACTGGTTAGGAAGCAGAGACAGAGGCAAAGCAGAAGCAGGGTAGAAGCTAGCCTTTCTTCCTATTCTGCTATGTGCATAGAATCTGTCCTTATCCAGACTCAGTTCTGTTTGTTCTAGATGATTCTAGGAGTCTGTCATGTTTATTAATCTCACTCATTTATTGTTATTATTGGTGAAAGATTGAATAAGCTTCTCTTTCCAAATATGTGCATTAACCGAAAACCTCGTTTTTAGGAACATACTCTGCTATTTATTATCTTACCCCAAAGACTTGAAAATAATGTGTTGTGATTGTCTCTCTCTTGGGATTCTCCAGTCTCCATCTCAGACTCACCTCATTCACCCCAGTTCTGTTGAAAGTCTGTTTTGAGTGCTCCTCAGTTAGGAATGGCTCAGGGGGCATGAACCTGCTTTGCCCTCCCTGGAAGTAACTTTACAAGCGCCAAAGATTTTTCAGAATTTGAAACATGTACAATTTTTCTTCTCGATATGCCTCATCGGTAAAATCAGTCGAGCATCTTAATATTTATGCCATTATTTCCAATGAGGTAATTGCCACACAGGGGTCTGCTGTTCAGATACGACAAATATGTTGTGATGTCTGTTCTGGGTTTCGTCACATCCTGTTGCCAATTTTTAACCAGATAACTCAGATGGGATGAGTTGTACAGATAAGAAACAGGATCTTCAAGGGACCTCAAGGATCTGGACAGCTGTTAGAAATCTCATTCTACTAAAAATAGAACTGGTTTCCTTTCATGCCTGTCCTGGCTGGAGAGGTAGAGAGAACAGTAAAATTCGATCCCATCGTGTGTGTACGTTGCCTGGCTCTCATGAAAGCAGCCTCACAGTTCGTCTCCCCCAGGGCCCCGAGATCCTTGGAGCGGGGGAAAGCTCCTTCCAGGAGAGACGTTACTGAAGGATCCTCAAGAGTAAGGCCATTGGAGTCAGAGAGGCCTTGCCCTTCGTTTCCTGCTCTTCCCCTCACTGCCTCTGTGACTTTAGGAAAGTTGCATAACGTCTGTGAGCCTCAGTTTCCTCTTTTACAAGAGGGGGCGTTTATGATGTTCACCTCTCAGGGTCTTGTAAAAATTGTGTCGTGAGAAGAAAAGAAATGATAGGCATTCCTTATTGCCCAGTGAAGGAAACGTTCCACCTTCAATCTTCCCTCCACGAACTCTCTAAATCGAGTTGCATCTTCCAGGTTGTTGCCCTGCTTTCATGTGATGACCCTCAAGGGACAGCCCCTCCCCCAGACCTTATCCCCTCCTGTCCTCTCAAGGAGCCATGGCTCCAGGGACCTGTCTCTCCTGAAATGCCAGCCTCAACAATGAACGGATCCTTCTCACATACGGGAACCACAACTTACTGTTTTTCGAACAAAACAAAGCAAAAGCCAACAAACTCCATCTCCTCCAGGTCCTGCCCCATTTCTCCACTCCCTTCTCTGAAAATCTCCTTGAAATTTTGTTCACAGCTGTTCCTTCCATTTCCTCACTCTCTCCTTTTCCCCTGGAGTTCATGATTGTTCTGTGATTATTTTTGGTCCTGTGATGCTTAGTTTCCTAAATTCTCCTTACAGGTTAATTTCAAACTCATCTCCGAGGTCGTACTTCTCCTCTCAGTGTATTCAGATAATCGGGGTGCCTGGTGGGTGAGCCTCTGTTGGAGCTTCTGGACTGGTTCAGTCTGGGCTGGTGCCTCTGTTTGTGGTCTGCAGTCCTCGGCCTGAGATCTCCCTTTAGCATCCTACTCAGTAGGTCCCTTCATCTGTCTCCTGTCTTGGACCATGGTTTCTCATTTCCAGAGCTGCCTCTTTCCTAGTTTATACCTTCTAGAGTAGATTCTGTAAGCACTACCCAGAGACAAATGCTTAGAGAATCAATTTTTTTGAGACCTTTTAGCATTCACAAGTAATAGTTGAGTATGGGCTCTATCTTAGAAATATCTTTGTTTTGTTTTGTGTTTAGGGTAGTAAAGGGATTTATCCATTGTTTCCTGGCTTTCAGAGGCATTGTGAAGAAGCCCGAAGTCCTCTGGTCATTGGTCTTCTATATACAATCTATTTTTAGTTTCGTTTTTTCCTTTGGAAGTTTGGTGAGTTCTCTCTTTGCTGAAATTTCACAACAGAATTCTTTGGTATAAGTCTATTTGCATCTTTACTGTGGCTTTCGTTGTGTTCTTTTGCTCTAGAAATCCTCCTATTCTCAGAGAGATTACTGAAATACTCCATTAATATTTATTTACTCTGCATTCTTTTCCTTTTGCCTGGTATTATTATTTTTTAAAAATTTCTTTTATTGAAGTATAGTTCATTTACAATATTGTGTTAATTTCTGCTGTACAGCAAAGTGATTCTGTTATACATATTATATATATATATATATACATATATATATATCATGCTTTTTCATATTCTTTTCCATTATGGTTTATTAATTTCCTGGTATACTTATTAACTACACTTGAGCACCACACCCTAAACTGGATCTCCAGCTTTTTTTTCTTTTTTTTTTTTTAATCTTCTTGTCCCTTTCTTCGGTTCAGCTGCTCTTTTTTTGGTGAATTTCTTCAACATAACTTCCAAACATTCTCTCCATTATCTATTTTATATCATGATTTTAATTCCCAAGTGCCCTTTTCCTGGTCTCTGAATATTTCATATGTATAAATATCACATATTCTTGGTTCATAGATGCACATTTTCTAATCCCTGAGGATACTGCTGATTTATTTTTGTTTGTTTAATGTTTGTGAGTTTCCCTCTTCCTTCATAACCTCTGCTTCTTCCAAGTGGCTTTCCTTTTTTGTTTGTTGTTGATTTTATTTTATTTTCTCCTTTTTTCTTGTAATTTATTTTTGTTTGGGTCTCTATTATTTTTGTGTTAGAGGCTTTTCTCAGATGTCTGGTGATTGTTGTCTGATCATAGTTAAATAAATTATTATTATTATTATTATTATTTTGTGGTACGCGGGCCTCTCACTGTTGTGGCCTCTCCCATTGCGGAGCACAGGCTCCGGACGCGCAGGCTTAGAGGCCATGGCTCACAGGCCCAGCCGCTCCGCGGCATGTGGGATCTTCCCGGACCGGGGCACAAACCCGTGTCCCCTGCATTGGCAGGCGGACTCTCAACCACTGCGCCACCAGGGAAGCCCTAAATAAATTATTAGCCAAATGATTTTAGATTCTGTTTTCTTGGAATGGTAGTTTCCCCCATCCACTTGCTCCAAAGCTCCTAAAAGTGTGCTTCCGTTCTTGCCTTTCACATTATCCTTTTTTTTAAAGTAATAATTGACACATAACTTTATATTAGTTTTAGGTGTACAACACAGAGATTCAGTATTTTTATATATTGTGAAATGAATGCCACAATACGTCTAGTTAAATCCATCACCACGCACAGCTACAAATACTTTTCTTGTGATGAGGACTTTTAAGATCCATTCTCTTAGCAACTTTCAAATATGCAGTACAGTATTCCTAACTGTAGTCATTATGCTGTATGTTACAACTTTAGGACTTATTTTATAACTGGAAGTTTGTATCTTTTGACCCCTTCACCCATTTTGTTCAACCACTTCACCCCCAGCAACCATCAATCTATTCTTTGTATAATATATATGAGTCCATTTTTTTCTTTTTTTAAAGATGCCACATGTAAATTACATTATTCCTTTAGTTATGGGTTTGTGCCTAATAAAATCCCTTTACAGCTGTATAATTTGTTTCTGATGGGAGGAGGGGTAGAAGTCTGTGTCCTTTCCCACCATCACCTGGAAGGCTCCTTCATTCATCCCGTGAAATGGCTCTTCCCAAATTCACTGAGTTTCCATACTGCCACATCCAGTGGACACCTCTACTTTCACCAGCTTCTAGAGTGTAGCCACTCCCTTCTTCTTGAAACACATTCCTCTAGAGATCACTCAGCTGTGATTGCCTGGTCATCACCACCCTAGTCGCTGTGGCCACCTATCCCGCTCACCAAATCCAAGTGCTTTCACGTATGGCAGCACCCCAGCCCCGGGGTCAGCCTCAGATCCTGACGTTCATGTCACTGTAACAGAACCTGCCTCTCCTCTCCTGCCACCAACGCCGCCATTGTCTAGTAGTGATTTTCAGCTGGGGAGAGGGAGACCCCAGTGTCCTGAGACCGTTGCTGGGAGTCAACCCACACAATGGAGTAGGACCCACAGCCATGCTCCACACTGGCTGGCTCTGAGCTAAGCATCAGAACCAAATCTTAAACAATATTCTCAGGAGGTCACTGTTGTGTTTCTGGCTTTGCTGTCAGAAAGCAGTGATATAGCTTGGTGCATATTTTTAGCAAAACCTGCTGTTTTTTTACAAACTCCGATAAATAGTTTTATGTGCCCTAATAAACTGCTGTAGCGATGTATCAGGAACGAACACGATTATTTCTCCTGGAAAGTCAGGGGACCAGCCAGTCTGCAACAGGCCTTCCATTCACGAAGAGTCCTCAGTGGTTTTCCGTCATACTGGGAGGATCTTAACATCAGTTTTTGGCCACCAGGACCTTGCGCTTCTCACACATAAGAAATATGCACCCTGGCTCTTGCCCATCCTAACAATTTACGTTTTCCAATTTGGAGAGTATTCTCTTTGGGGGAGAAGACTGAAAACCTTTTCAGTCTTTTGTTTTCTCTCTGTCACGTGTCACACATCTTTTCCAAAGTGGTCTGGCCACGAACCTAGTGACAACAAAAATAAAGTCTGTTTGGTTCTTCTAGCATAAAAGCTGTCATAAAAGACAGGCCTCCTGTTTCCTGCAATATTTTCCTAGGTCCATGTCACCCCCATAGTTAAACTAAATTTAGTGGAAACTCTGTTTATATACACTGGTGTTTTAAAATATGTCCCCCTACCTGTTCTTCCTCATTTTGGATATTTTTTAAAGCTTCTTATTTATCTCATGAGGCTATTAGACCATTTTCAAGGAGGAAGGACCATTCTCAAAGAGGATAATCATATCATGACAAAGTCCCCATGCTCAGAAGTGGCAGAGCAGGAATTCAAATCCAGATGTGTGTGTCTCCAGCCCGTACATGCTTGTAGATGTTGAGAATGAGAAATGAGATAGGGATGCATTTCTTCTATCTTCCTTCTGGGCGTGGCCTTGGACAGTGGGGTTCCTATACCTGGTGGAGTTTGAGAACGACTGCCCTGAAGCTTCTCAGGCCATCTGAAAGCATAGGGTCTGGTTTAAGAGGAGAACATGATCGCTCCACAGATGTCAATGTGAAATGGAGGTGCAACTTGCCACCTAAGAAAGAAGGGCAGGGCCGAGGAGGCCCTGGTCTGTGATGGGAATAAGTGACCACAGCCTCAGCCAGCAAACGTGACTTGGTGTCAGAAATGAATGTCCACGGGGACTCTAGTCCAGCAGGATGGAGTGAAGGAGACATAGAACAAGAAAACAATAAGGCAACCTTGAAGGGACAGTGTCGCTGGGTCTTGGAACCCAAAGTACTGATGGATATTTTGGAGACTCGTAAGCAGAAATCTCAACGCCGGAGGAAATTGAACACCATGAACATCCACCAGGGCCCTGTTGTGCCCACATTCAAAGAGCCTGCTGGTACCTTTCATTGCTGTCCTTCCCACGTGTTCTCCGAGGCCGCAGGACCACACAGATGCCCGTGGAGCAGAGAATTCTCCTTCTCAAGGGAGAGAACACTGTTGCTCTTCAGGTTCTTTGGTGCAAGGACACAGGCCTCTGGGACCCACTGGCAAGAGAGGAGGCACAGTGGCTGGGGTGTTTGTTTCTGAGGAACCCCCAGATTAAAGTCAACGGGGAGTGGAACCTTTGAAAAAAGAGACTTAAAAAAAAAGGGCGCATCATGAATTTTCCATTAAAAATATTTTGATGAAGAAGCCAAACTGGGTGGAAGAAAAAGGACTGTGTCCTTAAAGACCTGGAAGTAACTGTAATAAAAGGCCTTGCCTTGGACTCTCTGTGTGTGCACGTGTGTATGTGCATGCGTGCATGAGTATGTGCATGTGTGTGCACGTATACACGTGTACACCCGAGTGTCATCTGCCCCCAGAGGTGCAGTTCAGGTGGCCCCATGCAGTGTGGGCAGATCAGGGCTGGTAGAGCGTGCTCCTACAAGGAGAGGGGGCCAGGCTGGGGCACAAGCTTGCCCTGTGCCCTGTGGTTGGAGGCACGTGTCAGCATCACGAGCCGAGTACAATTAATCCCATTTTGTAAAAAAATACCCTCAGAATCATTGCATGTTAATCTTATGGTTATGCTTGTCTCTGTAGGTATAATATGTTATTTTCTTGTTTAGGAAGGATTTGCCCGGATCTATGGCACATTATTCTACATTTTGACATTTGAAACCAAACATCTCCACGTCTACTGTGAAAACAGATGCCCTGAGACGCTCAGCAGAGCTGGGCTTGAAATAAGAGGATCTTTACAAAGAGATCACAGTCAGCACGACACTTTTCTCTGAAGACACTGTTTCTGAAGCCATTCTTTTAAAATACTGTCTGATCTCACTCCCCCACTTAACGTTACAGAATGGATATAATATTTATACAGGACAGGCCCACAAGAGTCATTCTTTTCTCTTTCTCTGCAGTGACATTGTATACATGAGCTAATCTAAGTGGGGACTGGCCATCCATTTCATTTCATCCATTTCAGCCATCCATTTCATGTGGACGGCTGAAGCATTTGATGCCAAAATTCCATGACTGCCATTTATTACTGACATAGATAACATTTTCTTACACAATCAGAAAAGCACTTTCCAAAACAAACTCAGTGGGGTTTATGAATTGCTTTCAAATATGTAACTGATTTAAAAAAAAAGAAAATTAGAAAATCTCTCTGTACTGCCTATTTTGGAGTAAAAGGAATGTTTTTTCTTAGATTTTAGAAATATATTAAAGTAATAATAATCTGATGGTTCTAATTAACTGAAGTTCAATTCTTTAAAAGATGAGTACTGCTTTCCTGATGAAAGAAATATGCTGTATATTGGAAATAGGATTATGTGTTATTTAAATTTTAGAAAGAAAAAATGAAACATGGAATTTAGCAATATCTTTTGCAAATATGATGTAAATGCCAGAAATCTTTATAACACTTTTTTATACTAAGGATGCTACTTCACATGACATTATTTGTGTTATAAAAACATTTTTGTATCATACACAAGATAAAATTCTGTAGTTTACTCATGTTTTATATAAATGTACACAAAGCATCCTACGTTATAAAAATAGAGTCTACCTTGATTCAGAACTGTTCAATGCTTTGTGCAAATTTAAAAATAATTCAGAAGGAAAAGCAAAAAATAATTTCATTATGAACAAATTAAAAACAGGACAACATAAAATTATAGCGTCATTTGACAATAAAAATAAGAATTTATGCATTGGGGAATTTGTGTACAACTTTTCTTGAAGGAAATTGGAGTGTTTATAAATTATATTTTATAAGTTAAAAAGTGGCACCAACTTGATAAGTTAAGTAAGAAGGAAAAATACTCACTGTATTAATACTTTGCGTTCTTGCTGACTTTTTTAATGCATGTGTAAATGACTTCTAATCCCTGGGTCAATTTCTGAAACATGATCACTGATATTTCACTTTATGGTCAAAAAGCATTTGTACAAAGATCTATCCTTACGTTACAGCCTAGGCAACAAATGGGAGTTAAATAACTCAAGGGTAGGGTCAGAGCAAAGTCAGTCAGTGAATTATTTTTTCTCTAAGTGCTCCTTCAACTATTTTTCTTACGTTATCCATCATTTCTAATCAAACTCTCACTGTACATGTGTACGTCATTCAAACACCAGACTGTTATAATTTACCCATAGTTCATTTCTACCAAGTTCTCTTTGTGACATTTACCACAGATTATATCTATACCTATATATCTATATCTATACCTATATATTTATCTATACCCATAATTATCTACCTACACTTATACCTATTTTTACACCTACACCTATATTTAAAAGGGTATTCACTGTAGTACAATTTATACTGACAAATATTAAATACTGTAATCTTTTTAAGGCAGTGGATTTATTAAGGAATTTATAATGCAATAATAATCAAACAATGGTATATTATATAGCCATTGTTTTAAGCCAAATTAACATGGGAAACTGATGATATACCATTAAGTAAAAATAAAGTAGAAAACCAAACTGTGATACAGTACAGATAGAATTTTCTTTAAAATACATCCATGTATATATCTGTATGTTTTTAGAAATAGATATAAAAATTGAAAGGAATATATCTAAATATGAACAGTAGTTATGGTAAATTATGGGTAACTTTTTTCATCTTTGTACTATTTTCTTTCTTCTCACATTTTTCTATAGTAAATCTTTTATTCTTACAATCAGAACAATATTAGAATATTATCTTAGGTGACAGTAAAACTCAGAAAGTAATGGGGAAGTCTGGCTTTAATTGTGCCTTACTGTATCAGGGCCTTCCTGGATGTAGTTCTGTTTGGGATCCTGTGCCCTGGATGGTGGCATTTGGGCCTTTATCAACGATGGCCCATGTCAGAAGTGAGCCTTCCCAATACCGTTATGTAGGAAGTGACATCAAATAAACTTGACCAAAAATAAATAAATAAATAAATAAACTTGACCCCCAGAGGGCCAGTCTGTATTACGCTCTGTTCATCGCTGTCTTTGCCCTTCCACATGCATTTATGCTCTTCAAACATATAGTCTAAATATTCATTTTCCAGTTATAACTTAAAGCACAATTCACTGAAGGACTCGAGGTCAAATCCCTTTACTTTGCCAATTTAGATACCAGAATCTAAAGAAATTCAATACCCTTGTGCTAGTGTAACTCAAGTTCTGTCTTTTTTTTTTTTTTTAATCTTGAATGCTTCCTTTTCACTTACCTTAAATCTTGTCTGTCTTCTCTGCTTCTGTACAAATCCATGACAATTCAATACAGAATATATGTACATAATCTGCAAGATACATAGATACGTAGATATACTCTGTATATCATGCTGGAACACATGCCTTTTGAAGTCCCATACATCTGCCAAGACACATAGCTGATTATGTCAGGCTCAGAAAACTTAGACACTGTCCTGTAGAAACGCATCTCTTCCTTCACTGGGTCTCCCTTGGAGTATTGCATAAAGCCAGCGTCTAAGTGGATGGGAGGAAAGAATTAGCAACCAGAGACCTTAATCTTCTGATATGTTTCTGAGTTCATCTTGTTTCTCCTGAACCCCAGTAAAATGAGGAAACAGCTCAGGTACAGGGGCAGCCTTGTATGCTCTCAGGCCTGGACCAGAGAGCATCTGGCCATGAAGAAGGCAGACCCACAAACCACATCCAGAGAGGATTTTATTGACTTCAGGTTAGATATAAGTTTGACAAGATATTATGAGTGGCGTGCTTTAATTCTCAGGCCAACTGGAACGTACAATGGACAAACAGTCTCTCCCCGCTTGGACTGGCACACTAGCCAGACCCATCACAATAGGACGTCCATAGCGATGAGAAGCGGGGTTCATTCCACTTGCTCCCTCAAATTAGTACCATTTTAATTTGGCTTTCGTTCTTTGGAGCTGGTGTGTAAGAGTCTATTGGGAGTGTTGAATTAGAACCAGATGGGTTTTTCAGCTCAACTCTCCTCCCTTTCCTGTTATTCTGAGAAAACAATCCCAGATCATGGGCGTGACCGAGAGGAGACCATTTCAGCGCTCAGCGAGGACTGCTTTGCCCAATTCTCGTCTTGTGCAGAAAATCCACGATCTACAAGATAATTTTTCTGAGGAGCTCATAATGGTTTTCTTTTAAGTATTGCTACCTAAAGAAATTCAGTAGCTTCTTCCATTTTTTCCTTCAGTTCTTGTTTTGAATTTTCCTTACTTTGTAAAAAGCTACAGTGTTATTTTCTGGACTTGTTGAGCAAATGGTTTCCCAAGCAGGATGTAAGAAGCTTTATCAAGCTAAATAACGTTTTAAAGTTATTGGTTAGTGAAAATATTGCTGAATCACCAGGAACATTTCTATAATAATTTCATCTAGAGAATTTTTGCAATTTGAGTCATTTGTATTTTGCTTCTGAGATTTCAGTCAATTTCTAAAATCCAACATTCTCTTCCTATTCCACTTCAATAACATTTTAATGATTCAAATACTTTACTTTTTGATTAAAAAGGGGGCAACTTATCACACTGAGATTTTTCACAATGATGGTCTTCATTCCTATGCTTATGTAGATTTACCTTTCTCCTAGGTAATTAATATATTAATAATATATTTTATATATAAATACATAATAAACTAGTATATTAGCTAATATATTTGTTTGGCTTTTTTCTTGTTCTCGCTCTCTTTTACCCACTAAATAAATGAATTACAATATGTCACCTCTGTGTGTACAAGCAACTCTACTGCTGAAGTTAACTGGGGAATTAAAGAAAACTATACAGCATCCGAAACGCTGTCCTGCCCTCTCCCCGCCAATCACACCAGATCACATGGTTAGGGGATTGCAGAACAGTTGTAAATTCCTGATTATACTGTAAGAATTTCCAAATCAAATTCCACTGAAAGCTTGTGACGGTATTAACCATGGCCACAGAGCTGAACCCGGGTTGGGAGCTTGGAGTTTTGCAAATAAAAGCATTTCTGTCATAAATTATCTGAGTATATATGCTATATGTACTCCAGTCAACATCTATTGACTCAATGAAGTTATCCAGTTTAGTTACTCAGACTAGGAAGTCTTTTGGTGATTTTTAAGGAATGGGGCTATAGAATAGTTATGCTCTGCTTCCCGGAAGAAAATGGTGCGACTGCATTGCACAAAAGCAAGGAGGCTGCTGGTTGACCATTCACAGCAATCCTGGGTTTGGCTTCTCTCAATGTAGGTGACCCTGGAATGAAGAAAGTGGTCTCCAACTCTGAACCCCATGCTCTTTCTGAGGTGAAACTTGGCCTCCTAAGGATACAACCTTGAAGGTTTATTTGCAAACACCCATGTGTACGTACCAAAGTAAACCCTAGTAATCGCTTCTTTGCAAACACAGACTAAGTCTCTTGATAATTTAGGGAGTTGACTGGACATAGCCATTTCACTTTGTCTCGTTTTGCTGTCTAATCATTTCACAAACAGGCTAGAACTTTTCAAACTGCTGCCTTAAGCCACAATCAATAGATGATACCCATATTGACCTCTTGAAAAAAATGGAATAGGGTGTTTGCCTCCAGCCTAGCAAAGAAGAGGTGTGTTTTATTACTTCTGGACTGCATTCTTTGGCAAAGAAGCTACACCACAGTTATACTGTGGTGTAAGAGTATAACAAAGAGTATAACAAAGAGACTAAAACGCTGGTGAGGCCAAATACCACGCAGAGTAACTCTCAATAAGACTCGTTGATTTCTTTCCTAATAGCTCTTTATTTCTCAATCCAATACTTCTGCCAAGTCATAATTCTACCACCAAATCTCCCTCATTACCAGGTTCTCTTTTCTCCCCAGTGATGGAAGATGGATGCTCCATTGCTGCCTTTTTGGTCTAACATGTATGCCAGTGTGTACAACTGTATGCCTTTAAAGGCTACTTTGGGGGGATAACCCAGGGTGAGCATGGCTTCAGGCCCAAACTGATGGAATCTGTGATTCTTGAGAAAAACAGGATTGAATTTCTTGCTAGTTTTTCTTGCCGAATTTCTGATAGGATTTTGAGCAAAGTAAAAGATCTAAAACTGTGCTAGCTCCCAGCATCTGAATAGCTCACCGAACAAAAGGGCATTTGTTTATGAAATATCTCTTTACAAAATTTTCCCCCCGGTGATCTTTCCTAGTTCCAATCCATCGCAATGCATGCCTGCCTGACTGCAGGTCCATATTTCCTTTAAAAGTAGAGCTGCAGTTTAGTTCTTTTAGAATTTTTAAAAAATTTTAATGGAGAGAATAGAATTTCCTCTTTCATGATGGCACCATGGGACTCTACCTCTAGAAAGCTGCAAAAATAAACTTTGAAGCTCCTTCTGTGGTGACCACATGCGGGTCCCCATCTCTACCACACACACCCCAGCCCTCTGTACCATGTGCACCTTTAGTGTCAGAGACTCAGCATGTGACTAGGGATGAAAACTCATCTCTGCTAAGTCAGAGGAAACCGAAAAGGTCTGGTTACAATGGCATGTTTTCAGTATTTGCTTTTTGGAAGATTATGATTTCATTTAGCCAAACACCCATGAGCAGATGTGATCCAGCCATGCCCTCAAGAGCTATTGTGATACTGAAAGGACCAAACAAAGACGAACACAGAGTAGACTGTGAAATCTTCTCACAGATTTCAGAGGCAAAGAGAGGGGACTTATGAGCTGCAAGGTCTTCAACTGTTAGCTATTTAGACGTGAAATATCCCCAACTGGTTGTGAATTTGTTTAGCAAACCGTGGGTTCAATTTCCAGTTTAAAACTAGATTATAGCAGATTTTTCACATTTAACACCTCTAAGATGTAAAAGATAGGGCCATGTTTAATCAGTAATATTTTTCAATTCCAGACCACATCTCTCATATTATTTCAACCGCACAAGAATTGGTCTTTTTGAAAACAATTCTTTGGTTTAGCTACAGCCCAAGAAGGTACCTTTCTTAATTTCTTTATTTCATTCATCCTAATGCTCTCAAAAGTGTGTTTTTTTTCAACCTGGACTTCTGCCTTTGTTTTTCTTACTTTGCCTTTGAGATTAAGCATTCATTAACAAGCCCAGTGTGCAAACACTGATTTCTGTTAAGGGATTGCAACCTTATTGATTGTCCTGTTGTCTCTGCTTATATTATATCCTTGCAATATCACTGTGAATTACTTGATCAAACAAACCTTGCTTCTAACTCTTTGGATGGTCCAAAGCATTGAGTATAAATAGCTTCTGAATTCCTCAAGCAGGGAAGAGAAAGTTTTCTTTTACTGAAAGGGCACCCCTCCCATTAGTATTTTGATGAAATGAAAAAAAGTTGCCTGGAGGTGGGCTCCAAGGAGAAGCAGAGCGATGTAAGGTCAGTATGAGGCATATTTGTATTGGAATTTTATTTGTGAGTATCTTCACGTACATTTATCTTGTGATGACTTTAAAAATCTTTGTATGTCTTGCTCGTATGAAGTTAATGTTTTCCTTTATAGTATATGTGAATTTCGCCAAAGTGACTGAAGTCTCAAGTTTTCGCTGGAGCACAATCCATCTCAACCTTTATCCCTAAGCCAATCTAGTCAATCTAATTTGGGAAGTATCTTGAGGCATAAACCTATATAAAACACTCCAATAGACATTGTGAAGTTATAAAAATGATTCAAACTTTTCTGGAAGATCATCATTTGATTCTAATAGATTTAAACAATTACAAATCACATTCACTCTGGTAAGTGCAAACATCATGATAGCAAGTGGTTTTGGTAAAAGCATGGGGAAGGTGGGTATGTTCTGTCCAGCTGCTTAGGGAAGGAGTCTTGGGGTGGATGGAGATGGAAAGTCTACTTAGAAGGTAGAGTAGGACTGGGGCAGTTGTGCGTGGTGAGGAAACAAAGTTCAGCGGAGGAACTCTTAGGCAAAGGCACAAAGAAAGACGGGCAGGGCCATTTTGCTAAAGGGCAACAGTGATCCCCGTGCATCTGAAATGTATGGTAGATGGGACAAAGGACGCAGTGGGAGTACGTGGTTGGAAGAGCAGCTGGAATCACACTGGGAGCTGTTATAGAAAGCTGAGAGATTACATTTTTTTTTTTTTTCAGCCAGAAACCACCAAGAGAGCTTCCTGGCAGTGATCCACCCAGGAGTGGAATTCTACCCAAGGGTGGTTAATTTGAGCTGTAATCTTATGAGCATAACCTTTATTTGGTTGGGAAACGGTCAGGGATCTGAGTATTCAGGTCCTAAGACTGTCAGTCCCTTCCTTTGACTGAGGGTCCTGAGGACTCTCAAGTCTTTTTCTCCAGCTCCTGGGGTCATCTGTCCATCTCAGTGGGTTTTGCTTTACCTGCTCCTTTCTTTTGCCTGTGTCATTATGCTCACCTCAGCCGGGTGCCTCAGCTCCTGAAATGGAGGGACAGGATATTTCTCCCAGTGCTTTTTGCTCATTCATTCATTCGCTGCACAGCACACTTAGCCAGGCATCAGGCCAGGTACTGCAAAGACAACAAAGGCAAATAAGGTTCCTTCCACCATAGAACTTGCTGTCCGAGGGGAAGTGAGACACCACTTCCCCTGCAGGGATGCAGCTGCATCTCTGAGAGTGCCAAGGGGAAGCAGACAGGCCTCACGCACACTGTCCAGCTAGTAATAATGAAAGATGCTATGAGGAAGAGGTCCAGGTGCTTGAAACCAGTGCCTCTCAACCCTTACTGTGCACGTAGTTCTCTGGGGGGGCTTGTCGCAACACAGATTCTGATTCGGTCAGTCTGGGATGGGGTCTGAGAGTCTGCATCTCTAACAAGCCCCCAGACCACACTTGGAGGAACCAGGGCTCACAGTACGTGACCAGGAGCCCTCGCATGGGCTGAAGGGCTCAGAGAAGATACCACGTGAGTGTGATGTTTAGGCTGATATTGCAGTGGGGAAAATAGGGCTCCGGTGAGGGTTGTTGATGTGCAGGGTGGTGGATGGAGAACTCTTGAGGCAAAAAAAATGACATGTTCACAGAGGGAAAGAAAGAGCAGAAAAGATCCACCTTAGGGCCCATAGAGTAAGTTTCCTAGGCTTGGTGTGATGCCACCCCCAGCCCCAAAGCATTCTGTGAACCTCAAAATGGAACGGCGAGATGGAGCATGTTTTCTTTGATTCTCTGAAATTCAACCCGAGTTTCTTCCTCATTGTTAATTCTCTTCTTTTCTTTTCCACTAAGCTTGGGCAAAAGGATATTTTATGTAATTAGCATCAGGAAACCGAGGCCACGTTGCCCATTCCATACTCTGTGTTTTGTTATTGCAAAGGAAAAACCTACAGCTTTTTCCTTCCCATGTAGGTAAAACCCGGCTCTTCCAATGTGTCTTTCTTTCCTGTGAGGCTCCTTTACTCTTTACACAGAACACTCACAACACTTCTGATATTTCTGGTCACCAAATGTGTATGTGAAGGCTTCTCTCCACAGCTGGGTGTCAGACCAGTTCTGACAACTTTTATCTGGAGATAATGTCAGATCCCCCAGGTTAAGGGCTCAGTCCCACAGGACTATCCCCACCACACACACACACACACACACACACACACACACACACACACAGAGTCTTCAAATGCCAGTTGCAAGTCCATGTTGTCCCCTGTCCTTCTGACCAACTGGCTATAGATCGGAGGTTCCAATGACACCCTCCCCAGATGTGATTAATTTGCTAGAGCAGCTCACAGAACTCAGGGAAGCACCTATGCTTACCAGTTCATCAAAGAACATAGTAAAGGATACGGATGAACATCCAGATGGAAGAGATACACAGAGGTGTGCGGGAAGGGGTGGGGCTTCCATGCTCTCCAGGTGCCACCCTCCCAGCACCTCCACATGTTCACCCAACTTGGGAGCTCTCTGAACTCCTTACTTTGGGGATTTTATGGAGGTTTCATCACATAGGCACAATCCATCATTAACTCCATTTTCAGCCCTTCTCCCTTCTCAAGAGAATGGAGGCAGGGCTGGAAATTCCAAGCTTCTAATCATAGCTCGGTCTTTTTGGTGACCAGCCCTCATCCAGGAACCCACCCGAAGTCACCTCATTAGAACAAAATACACTCCCATCAGACATGAGGTAATAAAATATCCTGTCCCTCCATTTCAGGAGCTGAGGCACCCGGCTGAGGTGAGCATAATGACACAGGCAAAAGGAATTCCAAGGGTTTCAGGAGTCCTGTGTCAGGAACCGGGCACAGAAACCAACAACCATTTCCCATGATCTCACAGTCACGTTCCAGGAACAGGGGAGCTGGGATCATGGGTTAATGGTGGGATGAGGTGCCGAGGGCGGCAGGGTTCATGACTGTCCTTCTTCGTGTTCATATCACAGCCTCAGGCTTCACTCCGGCCCCTCCTTCCTTGGCCATGAGCATCAATCCTAACAGCACGAGCCTATTGTGATCAGACTCAGCTCATTTCATCTGTAACTTATCACCCTTTGGATTTTATAAAATGAATTTCCATTTGACAGCAGTCTGGACAGCACCATCAGCACTTTATTTTATTTGTAAACCTAAATTGCCAGTATGCATATTGCTGTCCACTTATTATTAATCATGGGCTTATTTCATTCCCTAAATATATTGTAGAGCTCCTTGTAAGCTAGAACCATGTTTTAGATCTTTTTATTTCACTTGTTGGACACAAATAATGGGTCTTAAGGAATTAATTGGTTAGTAGTGTCAATGTGTACATTTCATTTAGTAAAACCCATATAGAGAGTAAAAACTCAGAGAATAAATAATATAGCTCAATTGCTATAACATCAGCAAGGAAAAAAGGTAGAGGCAAATATAATGAAAATGTTTTAGGCCTTTAAAAATTCAATTCCTACTGCACTGCCAGAATGTTATGGGATTTAAGTAGCGGAGGTGAGTTTTCATTTTTCGTAGACATTTTAGCCCTATACTGATGCCTTTATTACCTCATGTCTGAATATGTAACACTTTTAATTTTGGCAATGATGACAGGTTTTACAATAGCTGCAGGCTCCTGATTAAACATTGAAAATTCATTTGAGTTTTGCTATTGGAATGAGTTCAACCAAATGAGGTTTACCTTTGAATGCATGTGAAATGTAGGAGCAGTGATTTGTCATCATTGCTTCTCTTGGTTGTCACATTTGGACCACTTAAAGATACACTGTAAATATCAAATTCAGAAATGAATGGTGCGGAATGCAGAGCGTAATCGGCTGGGTCGGGCTGTGCTTTTTCTGGAATGGAATCAGGAAGTTTTGAGCTGAGGACGTCAATGTGCTTAGTGAAGAGGTGGTTACAGCAGATAACCGTGCGGGCATTTTCCAGAGACCTGGGATTTGGAGCCACATCAAAATCTAATTTAATGATTAACGTGCCTTCAGGCAGTGTCTATGCCTTTTAAATATCCCTTATCACATTGCATGGTTCAACTTTTAAACAATTAACTTTCTACCTGCCTGTACTTAATAATACATAATTTGGAATGTAAATGCACTCCATCCTCATGTCAAAGCCGGGAGAGATATTATTTTCTCTATTCAACTGGTGAGGACATTGGGTAGTAAGGCAATTTTTAAAAGTTACTCAGGACTATATATAGCAGATGCGTAGGTAGAACTAGATTCCAGAACCGTTGCCACATTTTCTAGAAACCTGCCTGACTATGGCTCATGTCTGGCTCATCCCCCTGCTGTGTGGACACAGAGAGAACCAAGGGCTCCCATCCTATGAGGCTCGATTTGCAGAAACCCAGTGGCATTTGTGACTGTCTGGTGGGCTGTGCACTGGCCTGCCCTTCCAGAGGGAAAGTGAAGGAAAAGCCACAGGCACTGAACTGTGCTCTCTGACCCCCAAGCTCCTCCCACCACAGAAAGACTGTCCCCAACATGAACATCCCCCTCCCCGCCCCCAAAAGACTGCAGCATGATCTCACAGCCGACTGGACGGTCCTTCACTGCATCCCGATGAAAATGGACCAATTCCTCGACAACCCAGGTTGTACTCTAGCGTAATGACCACCCTGTCACACACGCATCGATCAGTACTTCTGAGAACCACCCTTTTGTGGAATATGTGTCAACCTGGTCGGTGCAGGCAGAATTCTCATCCTCCAGGAACGGAGAAGAAAGAGGGGCAGCAAGTCCCACTAGGGCAATGCTGGCACAGTGGCACATCAATTTCCACTGCCAGACGGAAACGGTGCTCTCCAAAACTGAAAAACGTAACAGGAACATTCTCACATAAGGGTTAATTTTCATGAATTAATGAAAAAAAAAAAAAGAGCAATCGGTGAAAACCAATTAAAAGGACCCAGACTCATAAAGCTGCTGAAATGATGGCCACAAAGAGCACTTTCAAATCTTCAAAGAACATTAGAATTAATGCCCAATTAATTCTCATCAGATTCACGCAAGGTAGGTTTTATAAAGATGCCAAGCAGAAAAATTGAGAGACACGCCCACAGCATGCCCGGGAATCATCATGCAAGTCTCAGCCTCTCTAAATTCCAGGCATAGGTGTGCATGTCCCTCCTGAGCCTGGTAGAAGACGAAAGCCCATAAAAGGTGATTACAACACGAATACCTGATGTTTCAGATGTTTGTCATAAACTCACAGATAAAATCCATCACCCATAAAGAGGGGTTATTGAGGTAAGCCTCTGACAATGATCTGTTTGCCTCGGGTGATGCTATATAGCATGCCTTTGACACTCCGGGTTTTTAGCAGCTTGTGAAATACAATAACCTTCCTCCAGTGAACGGACGGGAGTGTGATTATTTATACACATGGAAGTTTAGTCCCAAAGCAGGAAGGCAGCCCACCTGCTAAGGATGTCAGACTCAGGTGGGTCTTCCTGACAGCCGGGCGTCCAGTGCTTGCTGGCAGTCTGTTAAGGGTACTGAGGGTAGCAGGGGTGAGCAGTCTTTATCAATGGATTATGAGGCAGAAAAGGGTGGAACTTCTTTATTGGCATTTGCCAGTTTCATAACTCAGAGAAAGCCGGGTGTTTTATGAAACCATGGAGGAGAGAAGGTGACTGGAATGAGGTAGTTTGTTAGGAGGAAAATAGGTGGGAGTCATTAAGGATCACCAGGAAAGGCCATCCATACCTGCCTCCACACCCCACATCCCCCAGCTCGTGGCAGGAGGGCGTATGGTGCCTGTTGCTTTCCTGGCCCTCGGCCAGAACAGGAGCCCTAAAGTCCCATCTTTCAGGATTTGAAATCTCCTGCTGGTGCGCCAGCCACTTTATTGCTGTGTTTCTAAAAGGGAGAATTCTAACAAAACCAACTGAGTGACTCCCCATTTTCCTTCCTTTTATATCAAGGTGACTAGAGAGGGACTATAATGTTGGGGCTGTCACAATCGGTTCTGCCTCGCTTGTCCTGCCCAAACCATTCCACCCTCTAAACTGGTGCAGCCCCTGAACTGCCATAGACGCTGCTGCTCCCAGGCCTTGGGGGGAAACTGGGCACAGTGCCCAGGGGGCCAGAACACTGCCTCCTTGAGTAGAAAAGATATTTCAGTTTTGTTGTAGTTCGTTCAAGCTGCACTAACAGAACACCATAGACTGGGTGGCTTATGAACAACAGACATTTATTCTCAGATCAAGGCTCCGGTAGTTTCAGTATCTGCCAAGGACCCGATTCCTGGTTCACAGATGGCGCCTTCTCTGTGTGTCCTCACCTGGAGGAAGGGCTGAGGGGCTCTCTGGGGTCTCCATTATAAGGGCACTAATCCCATCGTGGGAGCTCCACCCTCACGACCTCATCATCTCCTGACACCAACACTTTGGGGGTTAGGTTTCACCATGAACTTTTGGGGGGCACGAACGTTCAGACCATACCAAGTTTCTCGTGGGTCCTGTACATGCCATGGATGATAGCTAGAATGTAAGCTGTCATTCAGGCCCCTGACAGGGTGTGGGTAGACCATACCTGCTGGGCCAACTGGGGAGATGGGAAGGATTCTGGAGAACGTCTCAGGATAAAATGAGACAAAAATGCACATCTAAATAAAATGACACAATAAAATAAGAGAGGGAGAGAGAGAGGAGGGCCAGCATTTGTACACATGTTTTAAGAACAAAATGAACTTAATGCCTGCATGTAACTCAGCTGTGACAAACTTGCAGCAAACACCATTTTGTTCACAATGATTAAGATTTTGAAGGATGGCATATATTGTTCTGGGAACAGCTAGGTTGGCAAATTATGAAGCAGCTCTTAAAATCCAGGCCCTTTGCTGGAAGTTGGGATATAAAGTTGCTTGCAATAGAGGAGCGGGCACAGGAGAACGGACAGCCTGGGAGCTTATGTGAGGAGGTCACGGGAACCACATCCCCTTCCGTAACCCCAAGTCCAAGACGCCACATTTCCCTCTCCAGCTCTGTCTTTTCACTTGAACTCCAGCCACTGACGCAGTCAGTTCTGCTGTCACACGACATATGTGTCCTAACCCTTGCGGCACGTGTCAAATCGGGCAGGCAAAACACAAGGCTTCTGGGGCAATGGGGTGAGGCCCAACTCTCAAACGAGTCATCAGTGACGCATAAAGAAGCTAGCAAACTCATCAAATGTTAGCGGTTTTGCACAGGCTAAATGGCCGAGGATGCACAACGCCTACAGTGAATCAGGAGCTTTATTCTGAAGAAGACACATCTTCTGCTTTTGGAAGTGGGAATCTCGAGGCTGCAGCCACGACTTAAGGTGAGGTGGGGGGAGTGAAGTCTGCACTGTGTGTATCCTGGGTGGTTCAGTTCGGCTGCCTGCAGTTTTCCGAGATCGCGTCCTATTTTTGGTGGACAAAATTGTCCATAAGCAAACGTGAAATCTGAGAATTCCTGTTGTGCCCAAATTATTCCCTGATGTATCAATTGCACTGGAACAAACCTGCGTTCTCCAGACGTTATTGTTTCTGCCAACTCAAGATCTCCTTTGGTTGTTTAATAGCCCTTTGGGGTATAAAAGATGCTAACAGAGCTGATTCTCCCCAACCACTTCCCTGTCTACCCACAGGCGTGGTCCTGCAGGCCATCACTACAGAGGAAAGATTACAATCGTTCACACAGTTCCTCAGCCTCAAACCTGCTGTTGGTCCACATTTTTCTCTTTCTCATTCCCTGCATCCTCATACCGCATATCAGCAAATCTTGTTGGGCCCTCATTCAAACTATACTTTGAATACATTCCCCCAATAGATATGACCACATAGCACATACACTGTGCTTATATCCATGTACGTTTGAATGTATCCCCCAACCTCTTGTCAGGACTGTAGCTTCCCTCTGGCCATGTTCTCCTCGCAGCCGTCAGAGAGTTCTTTTAAAACATGAACCAGAATATCCCATTCCCATGTAAAATTCTCTCATGGTTTCACATACACTAAGAATAAAATCCAAATTCCTTTCCACAGCCTAAGGCACCCAGTGGGTCTGGCTCCCCCGCCTGCCTCTCTGACTTCACATTTCCTTGTGCTTTCATATTTTGAGAGGATATCAAGCTCACTCCCACCTCTGGACCTGGGAATATTTTTCTCTGCATTGGCTGATATTTCCTTATATTTTCATGTGTCTAGTTTTTTTTTTTCACATTACTCAGAATTTGCTCTGTGAGAAGCAAGGGTGCCGAGCACAAGCACATTGGAAAGATGTTAGATTCGAAGGACGAGAAGTCACAGGACTTGAACGCAGAGGTTTCCACAAAGCGAAGCTGTGAGTGAGATGAAAATCTCCCCATCACCATTTCTACCTCCAATGCCATCTCCGCCTCAGCCCCATCCTTAGTTAACAATTCTGTGTGTGCCCAGTTCCGTTCCACTGTGACAGCCAACTAACTTAATGACCCTTACTAAAAGCTCATAGGTTAACATCTCACCTTAGACACATATGCGGAAAGACAACGCCTTCCAATAGTCTGGTACGTTCCACCCCACGAGGACACAGCGAGAAGATGCCTTCTCTGAACCAAGTGGGTTCTCACCAGACATGGAGTCTGCTTGATCTTGGACTTCCAGCCTCCAGAACTGGGAGAAATACATGTCTATTGTTTGTAAGGCACCCAGTCTGTGGTACTTTGTTATCACAGCCCGAACAGCCCAAGACACAACCTTATTTGTATCAAAAGCACTAAGTCTGGCTTCCATACACAGGACAGCAGGTGTTCGGCTGTGACAAGGATAGATGGACAGAGCCTGCCCCAACGTGCTACATGCCAAGGGGAGGAGTGAGGATCCATAGCAGCCTCAGCACCTCTGCCTGGTCAGGGTGTCAGGGCCAGCCAGGAGGCTGATGCTCTCCATGGAGCCTGTGTGGGTGTCATCCTGAGTCACGCAGGGATCTGCTGATTGTGCTGGTACTTCCTGCGTCTTCCCATCACAGCATCCAAACACAGCAGCATAACGGTGGAGTCAGAGGCAGAATGCATTCCTTGGCTTTCTTGGAAATCAGAGCCAACTGTCAACTGAATGAGTTGACAGCAGCCATAGTTTTTCAAGCACTCGTATTTGCACAGTAGTTTCCCTCTGAGGATGTAGAATGTGGATGCATTTTAACGTGCCTCATGCGATGAGGGGTGGATTCCGTAGTCTAGGAAACGTGCCTGGGGTTTTACCCATCTTGAAGTGGTCCATCTCTGTATGTCCTCCCTGTTTTATAGATTGAATTCAGTCCACCTGGGTTGAGTGAGTAGAAAACAAAGCCATACGGTGGTTTCTTAAAAACTTTCTCCCCTGGAAATTTGTCAAACCAGCTGTTCATAACAATTATATTAATCACAATGACTGACTTTTCCCATAGACTCATTGTTAAATTCCTTGCTCTTCACAGGAATTATGTAACTAGGTATTGTTTTCTTGGTCCTTTTCTCCAGTCTGACTGTTTCCACTCCCATTGATATTTGCAGATGGATCCTTGCCGCCATAGAAAAAGCACTGTTCTAGTACAAGAAAGCACAGTCATCCCATTTCTGAATTTAGCTAACTGTGGGGCAATAAATAAGCAACTTGACTCTTCTGGCTGTAATTCCTTCAACTGTGAAATAGAAAAAAAAATGTGGAATAACATTCTTTCTAATTTCATTTGCAGCTCTGACATTCTGTGTGTTTTTTTCCTCTGCCTGTATGCCTAACACTTTACTATTTTAAAATTTCAATCATGATCATAATTCTCCTCTTTCCCAACTTATCCTCACTCACCCTAAGTCAGATGAGCCAAAACAGGGGTACAGCCCTGCTCCAGTAATTCGAAAAGAGTTAACCAAACATAGAAGCATTACTTTGTGCTTCTGGGGATGCTTTCCCTCCTAATAGATGTTCTCTATTAAGATTGTTTGTCTAACTGTACTGGTGTAATAGACCTGTCATCCTAGAATTAACTTAAGCCTGGTGGGACCTATTTTATATTTCAGCCTCTTATCTTTTTTGGTGAACTAAGTGCATACTAATCATGACACATTGTTTCCCAGACCTTCCTATCCCCAGAACAGAATAAGTCAGTTACAGCCATTTCCAAAGGAAACGTCACCATTGACGGAACCGTCTTTGCTAAGCAGAAATGCTCACGGGCGTATTTTCACCACATTTGTTGGCTCTTGGGTACATCAAATAATTATTTTTTTAATAATAGTTCAGGATATGCTTGTATAAGAAGTACTGTGAAGGAGGTATAGATGACAGAACATATAAAACAGAATAGCACATAGTTTTAATGCCACTATTATGAAAATGATGCTTTACCTGTAATGAATCACTGTGGAGACACCCTTGGTGAAATACAAAGCTCTTTCTCATTCACCAGATGTCAGTGTTTTAATCCTTTAAGGAAAATGTTCAATGCACATCATATTAGGCACCGTGTAGCCCATCAATCAAAGCCGGTGCGTGATAAAATGACACAGGGCAGACCAAGTGCCAAACCACTATTAACAACTCGTATCTGTGTAACTGGATTCTGGGAATTTGCCTAGCAGCCCTCCACTCATTAAAAAACAAAAACAAAAACTGACTTATTTCTTCAGTACCCCTTCAGTTGCTTGCTCAACTTTCATTTAAAATTCTGAATTCCAGCTGGAGGACACTCAAGGAAATGAGCCTTTGGGATGAATACAATTAAAACATGAAGAGATGAAATTATACTACAAATTGCTGAATATTACCAGGCCGACTATACAAAAAATTATGGCACAATTAAGCATAACAGATTACCAAAAGACAGGAAAAGCACGCTTTTCTTGAATTTGCATTGTTCCTTGTACTTAAAATGCCCACGATTTAGACCTTGAGAACTTTACATTATCTTGATATAAAGTGATGAGGTTTGGGTCCAAATTTAGGATTGGTTTATACTGCATTGAGAAAATACGATTTGCTTTAAATGTGACTGTTACTGAAACAATACAGCGCAGTGTCGTTATAATCAGAGAGGCTCTCGTACTGAATGGGAGGACTCCTTGGTACAAGGCATCTATTGATTTTTCTGTTAGGAATATTAAAGAGTTCTTTGCAAATTTTTGCTTAGAACACAGAAGTAATACTTCTTCAGAGAGTAGAGGGGGGGGGAAGGGTATTTCCAGAACGGGAGGGGTCTGGACGTGACTCGAAACACGAATGGTGGGTTTGCCAGGTGATCAAGGAGAGGGCGGCTAGTCTGGACAAGAGGGAGTAGCTTGCGTGAAGCCATGGGTGTGGGAAGCAGCAGGCTGGGTCCCAGAACTGAAAATAGTTTGATATTATCAGAGTACAAGGTGTACGGGAGGGTGGAGATGAAACGGGAGGTACAGAATAATGGCCAGTCAGATCATACTTATAAGGAATTTAGGTAGAGACAATATAGAGCTTACTCTCCTAGTGAGAGTCCACAGTCATTTATTTCTAGATATACCTGCCATTTATCAATATGGCAGTCCATAATTGGAGTCCATAGTGATGTTCACTGACAGATCTGAGAATACTTTCCAGAAGGTTAAAGACAAGTGCTTGATTCCCCCGCCTTTTGTGAATGTTTCCTGGTGACTTGATATTATTTTCGGGTGAAGACAACTTCCCCCGGTCTTTCCCTTGCATCGACCAGAAAAAAGAGAGTTTAAGGAATTTGTATGTGTAGACCAGATGGCTGTATTGACATAGACGGGGAGTAGACTTCACAGACTATTGGCTCTGAAATCTTCACCATTATCACAGTGAAAGGATCAATCATTCGAAGTACCTTTATCAAATCTGGCCAGTGTTACCCAACATTTAACCGAATGAGTATAGTTAGCAGCTTTATATAGGGACACGGCCACTGAGTGATTCTGACATGCATTTTGCAACCGGTGGATCCTGGAAGGTATGAGTTCTTAAAATAGTGTCTACCGTGAATTCCTACGGGCTTCCTTGTCAATTTTTGTTTGCATTGTAAAACTGAGGATGACTCTCAGTCACACCCCCCTTAAAATAATCACTGCCCCTTTGCTTGGCTATGAACTAGAACTCTGCATCCTTGGGGGTCCATTAGTCTGTAAGCAAGAGGGGTCCCCATGTTGCTTCTCCAGGACTCAGGCCTCCCTCCCTTTGCCCCCTTGCATGAGTCAGGCATTCAGCTACCTACAGAGCCCTGTAGTCCTGTCAGGCACCTCTGCTTTCTTAAGAGACTGTAAATCCAATTAAGGCACATGCTTCTACATTAAGCCAAGGCCAGAGAATAGCTGCATTCTGGGTATTTTCATGGACTCTAACCTGTAGCTGACTGATGTACATTATTTATTAAGAGGTTCACCTAAGAAAGATTCACTGAAAGAAATTCATGGAAAATGGCCTCAGGCATCTAGTCCATCCTGAAATCCAGGGTGCTCCATGTTAGACTGGGAGGGAGCCGCATTACAGGACAGGACCCTTCAGCCTGCCAGCGGCTCTGCACCCCTGACCTCCACCCACAGCTTTTCCTATAAAACTGTGCTTTGGCATCCTGCCCTTGCCGTACCTTGAGGGGTAAAATCCCTGCTGTGTTTCTGGGGAGGCTGTTCTTGTGAATGATGTTTTCTAGATTGTGCGCTGTCCTTTCTAGGGAGACCAGTTGGGAAAATGTTCCAGTGAACTAGAAATAGATGCGTCTCTCCTAAGTGAAAAAGTGTCTCTTTTCCGTCATGTAATCTCCAAATCATGTGACTGATCATGCTTCTTATTTGTCTTCATTACGATTTCTAGTCCAATCTGTGGCTCTCCAATAGCACAGGCTGGACTTAGGCCATTATGGCATACATCTTATGGACTTCTTTCAACATTTTCTCTCCAAACCTTATTCTCCATTGTCCAAATAGCATCACTCACTTTTAAAAATAACATTTAATCCTTATATAATGCATATATTTTTATCTTAAATTTGTTATGAAACACTGCGCTTGATTTAATTAATACATAAAATGTTATTTGTATACATACAAATAATATATAATAAATGATAATATAAAATAACGAATTTATTTTATATTACTATATACTTGTGAATATTATTTAATTTTTATTATTGTACTATTTTATTATTTATATATTAATAATAATATATTCAGTGATATAATAAACCGCCAGTGGTATTTGCTATGTATTTCACCATTGAAACTGAATTGAGACTTTTCTGAACCCACTTTTCTTTACTTATATGGATGGCTGAGTTTAAGTCGAACAGAAAAAAATTAACCAGACACCTAGCCGTAATGACAACTGACACAACCACCCTATGGCATTCCCCAAATTCCAAATTAAGAGAAGATAAAACCAAATGATACAGGCTTAACGTTTGAAAATAGAGATCACGGGAAAGGCTGCTGGTCATTTAAATATTTTTCTGAGATGAAAGGAAGGAAGGAAGTGGGGGATGGAGGGAGGAAGGATGGATATGGCTGATAGATGGATATGTCAGGTAGATAGATTTGTATACATTTACTATATATTTTTCATTCTTCCATGTCTGTTCCACCAATCAGAGAAAAGCAAATACTCCACAATTTTAAAGTCTTACATACACGATCACACGTGTTCAAATACATACTGCAATTTTGGGGAGCATCAAATTAAAGGTTGGGGGCCTAATCCAAAATGAAAGAAATGGAAATATAATAACTGTCTCAGACAGTGTGTTAGATGTCCTCCGAAGCATAAGGCATAGAAATCATTATATAGTTTCATCCTGAAGTTTAGTTTAGACACCTAGAAACAACAGGGTGTGAAGTTTTGGGGTTCCATGTGTGGATCACATTGATGGTTCCCCACGCATCAAAAAATGGAGACTGCATTCAGAATAGTGAGAATATTGTGTACTCTGGTGGAATTCTCTTTCATGTGCCGGCCGACTCACTTCACTCACATCCATTTCCCCCCGTTATAGTCATCTGCAGTAAAGATACAGAAGATTCTGCCCATGACCTTGGAGGCATTACATACAGGGAAATAACATCACCAGGTCCTGGAGTGACTGGGAGAGTTGACCGGTGTGCTTCCTCCCTCGTGCACGTTTGTACCATTTGCTTAGATGAGGTGCGTTGACTCACCCAGGGGTTGGTATTATACTCCTAGTGACAGTCCACAAGGTAGCACTGCAGGAGGAACTGAAGCCATGGAAGAGCTTGCCACACAAGAGATATTAAAAGACAATTCGTGAGCCATGGCCGCTGAGCCTGCGCGTCCAGAGCCTGTGCTCCACAATGGGAGAGGCCACAACAGTGAGAGGCCCGCGTACCGCAAAGAAAAAAACAAAAACAAAACAAAACAAAAAAAGACAATGCAAAAAGTGCCAAAGAATAGGAAGTATTTATATCATCAGATGCTGGTTAAGTCTGAGAGTTCAAAAATAGACTATTTGGACCTGGAGCAGTGAATGATCATAAAGTAATCATAATTACAACTCTTTGTCAACAGCCACCAAGACCACCAAGTCTGGTCCAAAAGAACTCTCTTAGCATAGACCACTAACACCCAAAGACCATATCCCCATGAGCACGAGATTACTACGGTAAAGTAGATGAAATAAGACGACTGATCAAATACCAAATATCTTTGGCTTTCTTAATGTCATGTGTCTCAATCACTTGTTTCATATTATGAATAAAAATAAAAGTTTGATACAGGTTTTGGGAAATATGTTTTATGGAACATTCATTGAAAAAAAAGTAATAAATACTACGTTAAAGTTCTTTTTCTAATTACTTCAGAACAAAGTTAAACTGTTTTCCTTACAGTAAGATTTCTCAGAGTCCTTCATATGTTAATTACATCATTAATCTTTTAAAGGAAGGAAGAAGTTTTCATTGTTCCTCTAAGATAGTTAACCAACCAACACTGTTTTTCAAATTATATTAACGCCTCTTGGGAATAATGATTCATACAAGCTTTGATAAACACTGCTTTAAAGTCAGGATCATAGCTCCTACAATCATACACCTCGTCAGCTGGAGGGAGCTGATGAGATGGTTTAATCCAAACTCCTCATTTTTAAGAAAAAGGAACTAAATGTATTACCCAAGCCCAGGACGATCAGATACACGGATTGGAAGCCTGGCTTTTCCATATGAATGTGGTCTTTGGCAAATTATTTAGCTTCTGCTAACCCAAGTTTTCTCCCCATACAGCAGTGACAGTGACATGATTGTGTTGGTGCATAAGGCACTCAAAACAGTTCCTGGAGCGCACAGTTTGCCATCAGGTGCCGGTTCCTTCTCGCCCCCATTGTCCCCACATGTCACAGCCAAGGAGAGAGTCCAAATACCCTCACCTGTGTTCTTCTAGCTGCTAGATTGTAATTCACATTCGAGTACGCTTAGAGTTCATAGTTTAAAACTAGGCGCTGGCTTGTTTGTCTTTCTTTCGGAAATAGGGATGCCCACTCAATTGTCCCCTGACACCTGCCACCTGTATACACAGAAGATGACAGATGGGATCCTTCCCTATGCTCCTTGAGAGCTGAATCTCGCCTGGCCCGGGACCATCTCACAAAGAGGCTGGCATATTGTGCCATGAATGCCCTTTGGACAGAAATGTCTCTTTCTTACTAACTGGCTGCAGTTCCTTATAAATGCCAAGATTAATATTCCTCTCCAAGGGTGTAATGAACCATTTCCGTCTGAGTTAAAGCATTTGTAGGATCTGAGAAGAGTTTCAGGTGACATTAGTTATTAACACCTGTAGGGGAGAAAACAAACTTCCTTCTACCCTCTTAGCCCTTGTGATTGGCCTAAAAATGAAACTGATATATGACAGATTAACAAGAGAAAAGCATACAAATTTAGCTAATATTTTTACAAGTACATGGGAGTCCTCAGAAGGAAAATGAACACAGAAGCCATTAGGCCCCCAAACTTATGTGACTTTTACACAAAGAATGATAAATCATGGGGATGTCACAAGACAAAGAGACTTGGGGTAGGGCCAGTAAACTGTGGGACAAGGATTAGGAGATATGGCGGGGGGTTGAATGAAAGATTGGGCTTATTTTCATAGGTTGCACAGATCCATCTGGCACGGACAAGAGTGTTCTGGTCGTCCTGGTCCAGGGAGGACACCCTTCTCATGGGAAATTTGATGACCTGCTTTATGGTAGAAAAAGAAGGTCAGACAGCACTCCCTGCACCTGCTGATTCTCAAATGCCTTCAACGCAAAATAATCAATATGCCAATTCCACATATTTTGGGGGTAGCGTTTACACCCATTGTCAATTTATAGCTGCTCCAAGCTCTGGGGGGCGGGGTGGTGAAAGACATAGTTCAGGAGCCTTGGCCTATTTTGGGAGCAGGAACTGCCCCCCAGGGGTGGGGTGGTAGAGCGTCCAGGGCAGTCGAACTGCTCTTAGAGAGATTGTGCTGATAGCTGGGGAGGTTTAAGGAGCAGTGACATGACCCTAAAAAGATCACACAAAGATCCAACGGAATAAAGATCTGGATAGGTTTTATTAACTGTAGCATGTCAGACAGTTTGAAAA
Organism: Phocoena phocoena; assembly: GCF_963924675.1. Lineage (NCBI taxonomy): Eukaryota > Metazoa > Chordata > Mammalia > Artiodactyla > Phocoenidae > Phocoena > Phocoena phocoena. The sequence continues at coordinate 151,298,876 of NC_089220.1, forward strand.
AGCAGGAAAGACATTTGCCTTGAATTGGCAGAAGGAGACATTACATGATGGATGTTACACTAGGTAAAGAGAAAGTCTTAAAAACACTCCCCAAAGTCACATTATTTTTGATTTTTTGGTCAAAAGATGATGTAACAGTGCCTTGAGAGAGCCACAGATGTTCGCAGGATGTAACGAAAGTCAGATAGGCTCCTGGTTCTCATGGAGGAATATTCCGGCCCACATTCTGTGTTCTGTCATCTAATGACAGAGGCTAGAATCTAGCATGCTGCACCAGAAGCAAGCAGGCAACCATAACGACAACCAAAGCACAAAGATGGAATCGTTGTGCACACTTCAGATTCGCTGAGGTTGGGGCTTTGGGCTACGGGATGTTGTCTTAGCTCGGGCCGCCCTGGCACGATACCAAGGACGGGGGTTCAACTCTTTTTTTTTTGTTTTGTTTTTTGTGGTACGCGGGCCTCTCACTGTTGTGGCCTCTCCTGTTGCGGAGCACAGGCTCCGGACGCGCAGGCTCAGTGGCCACGGCTCACGGGCCCAGCCGCTCCGCGGCATGTGGGATCTTCCCGGACCGGGACACGAAACCACGTCCCCTGCATCAGCAGGTGGACTCTCAACCACTGCGCCACCAGGGAAGCCCAGGGTTCAACTCTTTATGGCAAAGACAAAGCTGGGGGTTTATACTGACAAGCAGAGTGAGGGGGCCGGTGGATGGATGGGAATAAGAGGAGACATGGTGGGGGGAGGAGTCTTGTTAAACCAGCTCAACAGGATTCTCGCTGAAGGCAGGCCATAGGGACCAGGCATCCAGGGCGGGGGATGAAGAATATGATTAGATACAGGGGGTGATCAGATGCCGGGGGTGGAGGGATTCTTGATAAAGTGACTTAGCAGAATTCTTGCTAAGGCCCAGCAGGGATGGGGGCCAAGGTGGAGGCCCAGCTGAGAAGAGGCCCAGAGGCCCTGACTCTCCTCTCCTTTGGTCTAGGAGAGGGTCTGTATCATGCCCAAGCTTGGGATGAAAACTTGACCCGGAGGTCCCAGGCTGCCCTCCTGATGCTGAAAAAACTGAAAAGTCCCCAGAACTTGAGTCCCTGATAATAATACTGGGCCAAGGGACTCCTCACCCAAAGAACTCTCCGGATGACCCCTAACTGCTTTGCACTTTTTTTTTCTAACTTTTAATCTTCTACCCAAAGTAGATTTCGGACAACTCCGAGTAGGTTCAAACCCATCGTTCCTGCGAGTCCCCCTCTTCCTCCCCCCATCTTCATGCCTGAATTAAGACCTCCAGCTCTTGGGTCTGTTATCTGAGCAAAAAGTCTTGCCAATTTTAAAAGGCTATGACCTTTTAACAGCCATTTCTGCTGTTTTCTGCACACTTTCTAGTTTCTCGCCTGCTTCCCCTGGATCCGATGCTTGATTTGGACACAATTCAGTCTTCCCTCCTTCTAAAGACAGCTGCTGAATGAATGCTTCAAATTTAAATTCTGCCTTTAGCTTACACTTCTCCTGCTTCCTTAAAAAATTTTGCTAGAAAGCATATACAATATATCCTGTGGTGGACTAACCTGTTTTTTTCCCCTCTTAATCCTTTGACCTACAGCAGAAAATTGCTTCCAAGTGAGAAATTTCCAAAATAGCTACATTTAAAAATAATACTTTTAAAATACATTTGTTGCAGAAAAGGCACTGAAAAACCCAAAATCATCAGGAGAAAACTCCCTCGGGTTTAAATCTTTTGGTGACTAAAGCAATTTGCCTCAAAGGGTTTTTAAAGCAGATCTTATGCAACTTAAGGACCCTAGATAAGTCAGGCTGGAGAAGGCAGTGAGCTTCCTGTTCGGTTTTGGTCCCTCCCCGCCGATGTGCTGAGTGGTTTACACACTACACTTCATCAATTCTCCCAACCATTCTGGAATAGTCCCATTTTACAGAAGAGAAAATGGAGGATGTGAAATGCGACTCAAGGTGCTCAGGGCCACCCAGCAAATAAGACAAGAGGCTGTCGTCCAGGGACAGAAGCAGTGCTTCTGAAGGGCAGCTGCCAACACTGTGCACTCTGAGTTACTGGGAGATGCGGAGTTACAGTAGGATTCTGGAAACTGGGGTTTGGGGAAACGGGGGATCTCAGAAATCACTTAGTCATGAGGTTTTCAAACTATGAGTGCGGAAGCCTGAGGCCTCAGTTTACAAATGGAAAAGGGTCTGCAGCACAATTCATGTGAAAACTATTGACTTCTCCCCAAACTCACACTTTCCATGTGGGGAGACAAGGTCAGAAAGGCTCCTGGGATTGCTTCCAGCTGTGGAGGGAGACTTCGGGGCTGATGCTCTTGCCACCACACTAAGATGGTACACGATTCATTAAAAATACGTTTGAGGGCTTCCCTGGTGGCGCAGTGGTTGAGAGTCCGCCTGCCAACGCAGGGGACACGGGTTCGTGTCCCGGTCCGGGAAGATCCCACATGCCGCGGAGCGGCTGGGCCTGTGAGCCGTGGTTGCTGAGCCTGCGCGTTCAGAGCCTGTGCTCTGCAACGGGAGAGGCCACAACAGTGAGAGGCCCGCGTACCGCAAAATAATGATAATAATAATAATATGTTTGAGATCAGTTTGGTTTACAGATTTTTGAGCTTCTAGTTAAAAAAAAAAAAGAGGAAAGCGTGATGTGCTAAGCATTTCTCCAACGGCGAAATCCCCTGGAGGCAACCACGGACACTGAGATAAAAAGTGCCCCTCAGTCTCAGGGCCACTCAACAGAACGGTGGACTGGGCCCTACCAGGAGGACACCTAGTGGGCCTTCCGCTGCTACAGGAAGCCCTCAGCACTGCCAGGCACTGGGGTACAGTAGCTGGCAGGTGAAAATAACCATCCAAAGTTCACCAAGAGAAAAATTGAACCCAATGCAAAGTAAAATCCTGTTCTGGCCTATTTAGAGAAAAATACAATGTCTCAAGGACTTTCAGTGAAAAGCAGGGAATCATGGAGAGCAACTAGGGAGAGGAAAACTCCAAGATAATCAGAAACCCTCTTTTGCATGCGGATTTTAGAGTAAAATCAACAGCTTTAATTGGCCCCAGATGTTAATAGGTAGCCAGGGGCATACTATGGAGCACAGATGAAGAAAGCTCTGTGTTCTGTAACAGAAATATTTTGCTTCAAGTGTTGAACTGCTGTAAGCACAGCTGCAGATGTGTAACGGCTGACGGTTTTCTTTTGCTTGTCCTGGGGCCGCCCCTTCAGCTCTATCTGTTACAGAGGACTTTTCCTCCTCTTGGTGTCTTTTAAAATCTAGGAGGGGATAGATCCAATTTTAAAGATGTTTCCTTGGGTCAGCTTTAGAGACAAGTAAGCAAGGTAGGGCTGGAGGGTCCACCTGGGCCTGCAACGGGGAAGGAGGTGGCCAAAAAAAGTACCTAAACAGGCCTGACGGGCCCTGTTCCCTGCCCCATCAGCTGTCTGTCTCCTCTGCTGCTGGCAGCTGATCCCAGCCCCCTGCGGGGACACAGCCTTTGCCCAAATCCGAATTTATCTCAGACTGACCTTGGAAGTCAATTCCTATGGAAGGGCTACTTGAGAGCCGGTTAATGACTTACTCCTCCCAAAGTAATTTTCATTCGCATAAGAAGTTTTCCAAAAACCATAAATCCTTTCAGACCTGCAAAAGAATAAGTCTATAATTTCCCCCAGTGAGACCGTCTGTGAAGGGAGAGAAAGAGAGATTTGGGGAACAGCTAGCTTCCACAGGGCCTCTTCTCAAGGTCGGCGTATTGTCCCAAGAAGTCCCGTGTCGTGCAGCCCCGCACGAGACTGCTGTCACGCAGCCGTGTAGCAGGTGCCCATCAAGAGAGCGTCCTGCTGCCGGGGCCCCAGGTGCACCGCCCAGGGGTCAATGCGTGTACAGCCCTGCTCTGCCCTTGGAGCTGATGCCTAAGTATAGCTTCTGCCAGTGCCCTTTCAGAAGGCGTGGCTTTCACCCCCCGTGGGAAAAGAGCCATGTCCTGAGGTCATCATCAACAACGATATTTTCCCCCTCACTGTTCCTAAGCAGCTCTCAGGCAGGGCACGCTTCCCCACCAGCCGTGGTCCTGAGCCAGCAGCCCTGCACGTGGAGGGATCCAGAACACGCCAACCACCCCCCAAATACGCTGATTTGACGTATTATTTTGAGTTAAAGGTTCTTGAAAAACAGCAGGTGCAAGTAGGGCCCTCTGACCTCCTCCTCCTTCCTGAAAGCAGGAGCTGAAACTGCCGAGTGAAAGGGCACCCCCTGTACCGGGAGGAAGAAAGCCCAGAGAAACAGCCAAGCTTGGAAAACGAACCACATCTTCGTAATGACTAAGTCACCGTCAACTGCCCTGGCCCGGACCCATTTCCCTTGTCAGGTTTTCACAATTACTATTCTTCATCCAAGCTGGCATATAAGCGTTCAGCTCTGACTGCTTCTTTGGGTCTTCATTTCCTTGTGAAGGCTCCTGTGTCAAGTAAAACATATTCAATAAATGTGTAGGCTTTTCTCTTGTTCATGTGTGTTTTGTTAATGAAGCTATGGAAGGGCTACTTGAGAGCCGGTTAATGACTTACTCCTCCCAAAGTAATTTTGTTACTTTTTACCAAGAAGGGTAAAAAGAAAAAGACTTTTTTCCTTCCCTACAAATGGTTAGGGTGGAACCCTTTCCCTCAGCTCTGCCCCAAAGGGCATCCACATCACAGCAGCCGTTCTCTTGCTTTTGCACCATCCATGAGTGAAGGGGAGAGACCCTGTTTGGTGTCCCCTGTGGCAGGACTTCACCCGCAGGGTGGCTGGGCTCAGTCTGATGCCCTCCAGCTCCACTCCAAGCTCCCCTTCATTTATGCAGACAGCACACACTGGAGTCCTCACTTCCCCCTCTCACACCTGTGTCTAATCCACAGCAAATTCTGCCTAACTTCCAGAACACGTTCACGGTCTGCCTACTTCTCCTCATCTCTGCCGGCACTGCTCTGGTCCATGCCACCGCAATGTCTTGTCAGGATCACTGCACGGCCTCCCAGCTGGGCTCTGGCTATGCCCTTGGTCCCCACGGTCTAACCAGTGAGTTCAGATCATGCCAGTTCTCTACCCGAAATACCCCATGGCTGCAAGCCCCCTGTTTCCCCTAAGACTGCATTTCCACCGACATCCTCACTGGCTCCCGCCCTTTGCACTTGCTCTTCTCTCTGTCCACCTGGAACGTTTTCTCCTGGGATTCACTCTGCTCAGGACTTTGCTCAAATGTTATTTCCTCTCTGGGTCTTCCTCCTCCTCCTTGTTTAAAAGGGGCCCCTCCGCCCAGCAGGAACCCGGCAGCAGCCTCTGTCCTCCTTCTGCTTTTATTTCCCCCCGCAGCGCTTACCTTCATCTAATTTATTATACATTCCATTCATCTACATCATTTCTGACTTTAGGTACCAAAATGAGAACCCTAGAAAGGCAAGGATTTCTGGGTGTTTTGCACTGCTTTATCCCCACTGCCCAGGAAAATATGTGATACTGAGTCAACATTCAGTGACTATTTATCAACCAACTGGTTGAATGAAAGGGCCAGCAAAGCCAAGCTCTCGGCCCTTTTCCCTGTGGGCCAGCCCCCCAGTTCCTGTCCGTGTACCTGGGTCTCCCTCTGGCAGAAGCCTCCACGTGGATGCAGCCTGGTCCTGCGCCCTTGAGGAATGCGTCCGCTCTGTCCACCCAAGGAACCTCATGGCCTCGCATGGCCCGTCTACGATTGAAAGCAGCCATCAGGACCACTTCATCTTCCATGCAAGCAATTTTATCAACGTAAATCTCCATCATTATCAGAAAAAGACATTAGGAGGAGGACATTCTGTTTCCTGAATTACCCAGGATTAGATTTTAAAAGTTCATTTATTATTAAACCAAGCTACCACAAGACAGGACTGGCTTATGGAACACTAAATGATTCAAAAAGATTTTTAACCCATGCATCCTTTAAAAAACTCAAAATTAAAAACACTGTGAAACTCTTTTCAAAGAAATGAAAGAGGAGTATAGATGCCATCTGCTTAAAACATTGGAATTAATTTATGACTTTTTAAGGTAAAGGTCCTCTGCATAAAGGCATATATTGGGGGTAACTGCAAAAATCTCTGAAACGCAGTTGTGTTTATCTACCCTCAATGACTAAACGTGCTGGAAGCTTGCCCACAAGGAAAGGGAGGAACCAATTATCCGTCCCCCCTGCCGGGCAAGATTATAGATCACTCTTCAGTGCATGGGTGCCTGTTACAGGCTGTGGTGCCACTGGCTTTAACACATAAAAATCAGCAGTGAGTTTAGTAAGGCCTGCCTGTCAGAGGACAGCTGGGCATCCTTATACGACTGAAGGAAGCCCAGTTGTTCTAGAGAGACAGAGACACTAAATATGGTTGGACTGTAAAAGGAAATGGCCTTTTAGCAGTGACCCTACAGGGCCTACACTAGCACACTGAAGGCACGTTGATAGCACCATCAGGCAGAGGCACGGGAATGGCGTACAGAGTCAAAATGAAGACACTAGGCCAACACGGAGAAGGCCGCCTCTCACACCGAGCCTGGGCCTCAGAGCAGAAAGGCGCCCACCCTCCCTGCCCTCCACTCCTCTGACTTCACGTGACCTGGGGTCCCATCACCTAGGCAACCTCCACCAGAACAAACCAGACGTCCACAAACTTAAACAAGCATTAGAAAGTGAAGTCTCCAAGCCGCCTCCATCTGAAATGTTGCAGCTGGAAGAAAGCAACCTAATCTCTCAACTGAATCCAACCTTTAAAATCCCATGAAATGCTTAATTTGGTGAGACCCGTTTGTGTGTGTAGCCACACCCTTGGATTGAGAGAAAATGGCGCAAAACAGAATGGCAGCTTCAGCTCTCAGAACAGTTTGGGCGTAGCGCTCCCACACAAACAGAATTAATATTGTCCAGTGCGCTGCTTGAATCCAAAAGAAGCTGACCAGATTCTGAAATTACTGATCTTTAGAAATGTTTTAAAATACTTCCTTCATATCATTTATGATTTAATATTCCACTATAGCTACCAGTTCAAAGGTAGACTGAATCCTTAAGAGATTATACAAACCTCCGGACTTCCCTGGTGGTGAAGTGGTTAGGAATCTGCCTGCCGATGCAGGGGACACGGGTTTGAGCCCTGGTCAGGGAGGATCCCACTTGTCACGGAGCAACTAGGCCCGTGGGCAGCAACTGCTGAGTCTGCTCTCTAGAGCCCAAGTGCCACAACTACTGAAGCCCACGCACCTACAGCCTGTGCTCCACAACAAGAGAGGCCACCACAATGAGAAGTGCGCGCACCGCAGTGAAGAGTAGCCCCCGCTCACCACAACTAGAGAGGGCCAGCGCGCAGCAGTGAAGACCCAATGCAGCCAAAAATAAATAACTAAATTTATAAAATACTTAAAAAAAACACAAAAACCTGGAGAGGCTTTCAGGAATCATGTCCAATAATGAGAGAGATGATAAATAGGATGGATAGGTAAATACATACATACAGAGGACGGATGGATGGTTGGATGGATGGATGGTTGGACGAACGGACTGGATGTATAGATGATAGATAGATGAGATAGATAGATAGACAGGCATAGATGGATAGGTAGGTAAGTGGGTAGGTAGGTAGAACATAAAGGACCTACAAGGATGTCAGACACCCGCCTGCACTATCATCCTCCAAGTGGAAATTCTCACCTCTCTTTGCACGTCTCCTGTATATTTACAATTCTGTGCCTGACCCCTGTCCTTCCTTTTCCCAGAACGCCTTGCCCTTTCACTGGTTCCCTGAACTTCACATTTTACAGTCTCCTCGTTCTTCAAGACCCAGCTCAATACAAGTCTTTCTCTTCACCTGCAAGCAAAATTATTTATCTTTTTTCTGCTCCATAATCCTCTGCAAATATTTCTATCACGGCAATGAGCATACATTAAATATTCACTTACAATTATAAATTAAATTTTATATCTTTAGGAGATGTACTGAATGAAGCACAATATTAGGTTAACGATTTAATAGGTATGATATGCTGCCTTTGATCATCTTGCCCACACCTGTTCTCTGGGTACCAGCTTAACGACACAACTGCCTCTGTGCATTACATGTGCGTGTTCCTGGAAAACCTCAAATCGCCTGTGTCTATGTAACTCGTTTTAAATTCATTAGGTAACCACCATTAAACAGTCATTATATGGTGCTGTATTTTGTATATTTTTGGACAGATTGAAAAGCAAATGTTATTTTATTCACTTTCTAGCTTCAAGAAGCCTGGCATACAGTGAGTGCCCCAGGTGTTTGACATGCACCACGAAAACTTGAAGATCATTTGCGGATCTGAGAACTCAGCTTGACCTAAGACAACCCAGGAGTTATTTGGCTGTCCGTGAAATGCCCTCCTTTGTTTGATAGCAAAAGCAATTTTCCACATCCCTTGAAATACTGTTTGATAGTGTCTTAAATCTCTCTCTCTGTCTCTCTCTCTCTCTCTCTCTCTATATATATATATATATACACCAATTATTTAGTACTGCTATTAAGATTAAAAAGCTAAATGGTGACTTACCCTCTAAAACGTGCAAATGTCGGGCTTCCCTGGTGGCACAGTGGTTGGGAGTCCGCCTGCCGATGCAGGGGACACGGGCTCGTGCCCCGGTCCGGGAGGATCCCACATGCCGCGGAGCGGCTGGGCCCGTGAGCCATGGCCGCTGGACCTGCGTGTCCAGAGCCTGTGCTCCGCAACGGGAGAGGTCACAGCAGTGAGAGGCCCGCGTACCACACACACACACACACACACAAATGTGCAAATGTAAGAGCCTTCCATGTACTTCAATAATATAGGTGTATTTGGGGGGATTCTATGAGACTGGTCACAGTAACTGCATTATTTCAAGGTTCTAGTAACAAAACTCACTTGCATGCCACCTGTATGTCAGGTTGAAATTCCTCAAAAGCCAACGGGTTATCTGGATATCTGTGTTAAATCACCTGAGAGATGTTTAGACTGCATTTTGCCTAAAGACGTATTTCAAGAAGAAAACTGCTTGGGAAAGTTCTAAACAAGGTATTCAAGAATCTGGGAAATTGGACCCTCCTTCCAAGCCCCGCAGATGGTCCTGCAGGGAGACTGGTGCCCGTCAGTCACTGCACCCCCCTCTTCAGGAAAGAGGGGCTCACGTTCCTTTGGGTGGGGACGCAGAGGGGTAGGAGAGCTAGCACCTCCTGGCTGTGCAGAATTCCTCCTGGGCCTAGCTGGCAAGTAGCCTCCATTCACTCCTACAGAAGGCATCTGTTATGTGTGAGCTGCGAGCCCCGGAGAGTTCATCTTCAAGTTAAAGTCTGGGAGACGTGAAAAGAGAGAATCCCCAAGACAGAGCAATTTGGCCCAAGTTTTGAGACAAGTATTGGCATGTAAGGTATGCGTAGCTGAGTGTCAGGAAGTGACTCAGAGATAACGGCCATGCTGCTTACGAAAGGTGTGAACCCTGGATAGAGACAGGAAGCCGCAGAATATTCTAAGACTCAGCACCAATGGGAAGTGTTGCTGGGACCACGACCCATGGAACAACCTTTCCAAAGTGATCTCCGTTCTTGGGCAAATCTAGAAATGAGCTTTCCCACTTATGCTCTGCAGTTGAGAGTGAAAACTATCGGGCCGGACCATCTGTTTTTAACCTGGAGCTGCACAGCGCTTGTGTAGTGAGGGCTCAGAAGCTGCTTTTCTGCTCTGTTCCATTTCGTCTCCCCATTTGATGGTCTCTCCTTGAAAAGGAGGAGAGGGCATTGGCTTTATGTAGGGGTGGGCATGCTTGTGTGTTTGCACATGTGTACGGAGCAGTCTGGGTGGTGCCCTCCTACACGTGCAGGGCAATGGGGAGAGCCTGGACTCAGCTGCTGGAAGGCACAGAACACGGAGTCAGGCCGACTATGAATGTCCCCCAAACAGCTCCACGTGTCTTTCCTCACCAAATCCACTGGCCAGTTGTGTCAATCAAACAAGTCGGTAAGGAGCCACCCGTGGTCATCGACTCAAGGTAGTTACGCTATTTAGAGGAAATAGTCACAGAATATATTTCATTAAAATTTAAAATGACCCGAGTCGTAGCAGTAATAATAACAATAATCCTAGCTCACTTCTACTGAGCTTTTATCTTGCTTCTGGCATGTTTCCAAGCTTCTTACATTTATCAGTCCGTCAACCTCTCAATGACCCGATATTAGTTTTTCAAGGCTGCTGTAACAAAATACCACAGACTGGATGACTTAACAGAAACTTATCATCTCCGAGTTCCGAGGCTTGAAGTCTGAGATCATGGCGTCAGCAGGGTGGGGTCCTTCTGAGGCTGCCAGGGGGAACCTGTTCCTGGCCTCTCCCCCAACTTCTGGTGGTTTGCTGGCAACTCTTGTGTGCCTTGGCTTGTAGACACATCATCCCAATCTTCCCCTCCATCTTCATTTGGGGTCTTCTGTCTGTGTCTGTTTCCAAATTTCCCCCTTTTATAAGGACACTGGTCATATTGGATCAGGGGCCACCCTACTGACCTCATTTTAACTTGATGACCTCTGCAAAGACCCTGTCTCCAAATAAGGTCACATTCTGAGGACATTGACATATGAATTTTTTGCGGGGGACACAATTCAACCCATAACAAACATTATGATATAAATTCTAAAATTGTTCCCAGTTTACAGATGTGGAAACTGAGGCACAGAGAAGTTATGCAACTTTCCCCAGTTAACAGATAATGAAGTGGCAGAGCCTGTCCACCAATCCAGCTAAATTGTACACTGAGTACTACTCTCTCCAAACTCCCTGTTGGTCCAGGGATTAGGATTTTAGAAAATTGGCCAAGAGAGAAAAGGTTTATCCTAGCTAAATTTCTCATCTTTTGAGATCAAAGTTAGAGAAAATAAGCTGAGGCTGTTTGAAGATTTTGAACTTAATGAAACATTGGTCTCATTTAATATTATTTTTATGTTCTCTTACTGTACCCCATAGTAGCTACTTTAAAATGGTTAAATTTGAATAGGGATTCCTATTCTGGGTTTGTGTATGACTTAAGATTTCTTATAGAATTGAATATCGTCTCAGTAATAAGGCTGTGGTCTCTCCCTCTCTCTCTCTGTCTCTCCCTCCCTCCTCTCGTTTTTTCTTTATTTCTTTCTAGAGTATCTTAAAATGTAAGAGTCGGGCCAATTTCATATATTCTAGTTCTGGGGCTTAGACATAATTACCAGATGCACAAATTTGCTGTTTCACTAGTTTATTTATGCCAACTTGGGATAAACACAGGAAAAAATGAAACAATGAGAAACACTAGGGAGTGTCTTTCAAGTTGTGCATGAGAAGCCGTACTCTGTGTGCCTTTCAAACAACTGATGTTAGGGATAAATTCTCCTGCTGTGTCTATCATTCCCAAGGAGAAGAAAGAGCCTGTTGACTCTTCCTGAGTCTTTTTGTTTTTTTATATGTTGTTCTGAGTCTCATTCAGTAATCCACGGTCGGTCCACAGGGTCAAGAAGAAACCGACTTCCTGCCAATCCTCGGAGTGATTTCCATTTTTCCCCTTTTCTGTGACCTCCTTGTCTTTTACTGCATTTTAAGCACATCTTACCCACTCTGAGCTATTCTGCAATGATGCAAAGCTTGTCTGAGGAAGCAAGCAGGCTTTGTTTTGCAAATAAACCAGGGTACCTATAGCCTGCGTTCTGTTGGATGTTCTCTAAAATGGGAGATTCTATTTTTAGACTGTGTGGTGAGAGCCACCCATTCCATCTCTATTAGATACCAGAGACAAATTACAGAGCTATTTTGAGGGATACAAAGACAGTCCCAGAGATCAGCATGAGAGGCATTGCAGGAAAGCTTCTGATTTCAAATCTCAGCGTGAGCATTTGCTGTGCTGGTCTCAAGTCCTTCATTTTTCCAGCCGCTGAGGGGAGATGAAATCTTTCCACCATCAACTGTTTCTCTCATTCATATTCTCAAACCCGGAGACAGACATTGAGACAATGGACTTGAGCAAACCTGCCTTCCACAGACTGAGCTGCTTTTTCCAGCCAGATTCACAGCCCTGAGATCCTATTAATAGGTTTCACATAAGCGATCCTGAACTAAAAAGACAGCGCCGCCTTAGCACCATCCTTTAGTTGGTTATAATTTGGACTTTTATCCTGCCCCTGCCCCACCCATGTGTCCATATCACATATTCACCCAGGTCGTTTCCTTATTCTTCCTACCTTTTTTTTTCTCAATCATATCTTATCTGATTACATGCAATTCAGTTACTCAACAGAATTCACTGTATTCATAACTATCTTCATTGTTTGCACAGAGTGGAACAGGAAGCAAAATGGATCACATACTTCTTACAAGCTCATAAGAAGCAGTTGATTTATTCTAATGTACAGTCTCCTTCCAATGGGAGCAACCATCTTATTCCAATTACCAACTTAATTGCAGTGACTCACAAAATGGGAACTTCATATAGATATGAATTAGAATTATTTTAAAGGATTATCATAATAGTGTATTTTGTAATAAAAATGTTGACATATTTAAGAGTGGTTCACTGGATACAAAACAGATCTAATTGCATATCCTTAACTAATAATCTCATTAAACATGGTTATTTTAATGTTTCCCTCTAAAGTTACAGGCAGTTGTGGATGGTCAGATTTAATAATCTAATGTTCTCTTCTTGAATAGGATGTAAACTGTGTCTGTCCTTTGTCTACTGGTAAGCCCCTAAACAGCACCCATTAGAATCTAAAATTTCATGTTAATGATGTTATTCATTAACATACATCTTTTAAATGAATGCAATTTTAGATATGCAAATACACGGGTTAGCTCAAGAAAGAGTCAAGAACACACATCTTGATAGCCAACTGAATGGTCCATTCCACTAGAAAGTGTCATGAAAATCCTCTCAAGCTAGTGCACACCACAGTCAGAATTCAAGGAAGCGTTTTATCCCTTACTCCTCCTCCAGCCTAAGTCAGCTCACACAGAAAGGACAAAAATGCCATCCTGCACAGTGGGGTCCAGCTGCTCTACTCAACAACTCCGTCTGGAATAACTGACGATTGTTGGCATTGGACCAAGAAGAAGGAAGGGAAAAATAACAGTTAGAGGTGCTCTTAATCAACTTTACGGTTTTGCCCAATCTTTAAATATGCATTTTCGCTTTTTTTTCATGTTGATAAAATGGACAGTGTCTGCAAAAGAAAAAAAAAACTCATCCATCTTTCTCCCTAAGATGAATCTTTGTGAGGTTTTATATTTTGCCCTCCCTAAGAAAGGAGAACCAAATAGGCATAAGATACGTTTTCATTCTATGTTTTAAACACGACATTTCACATTTTTCACGATCAAAATAACCATCTTCCAAACATGGGTGATTTTAAAGATTCAAAAAAAAAAATGTAGTGCTTGAATTTGCCAAATTTTAGAAGTTGTGTTGATTCACTTGTAATTTCCTAGTATTTCACTTTGATGCTGGGAGTGCGGGGATGCCTGAATTCAGCAGGGTGTTCTCCGTGCTTCATGAGTGGAGACAGTCGTAGGGGAAGGCAACTTGCCAATATTATGCAGCAAACCGACAATAAATCCACGACTGAATCTTTCCTCAAACATTTACGGAAAACGTCTTCTGGAGGAATCCCTGCCTAAGTGCACATGTTTCTGATGCACAGCCAGCTGCAATTTTCGTGGGGGCATGTTCCGCGTCATGCTCAGGGGCCTTCGTGCACAAAACCAGGCTCTGTCTTACAGACAATCAGAAGCTTCTCTATTCAGTGCCGCCAGCTGACATTCTCTAAGTCATTAGCTTTTCTGGGTCAAACACATCTCATTGACTTGGAAGCACCTTGGCCATCAGAGATCAGGCCCCTTCAACTGTGCTCCATCATTACAAGCTTTCCTGGGTCATTATTTTCTGACCCTTGACCCGTGAGTCTGTGCAATTGTGATGGAGAGGAACTTTGTTACCAATATCAGGTGATTTATTTATATTGTCCTCCGGGTCGAGAGAGAAATGATGGCTTCCTGGTTAACCTTTGGAGTTTTAAGCATGCGATTTAAGTCTGATGTTTTTGTTTATGCAGTTGAGGCCTTGAGCTGGATGCTTCTGTGGATCTGTGCCGAGCCCATTTGTGAATCGGAGACAGAGGTCTGCAGCTGGTGCTACCCTTGTCCTGATGCCCGTGCTGGAGTTCAGGGTAAACACCAGGACCTCCCAGCTTAGGAAGGACGTGAGGGAGCTCACCTGTGCTTTCTTCTACTGGGGGCTCCATCAACAAGAAGGAGGGAGGCCCTTGAATGTCTCCACACGGACCATCGGTGCCCGCGGTGAGAGTAAAGCAGTGCTAAAAGTTCTCACCATGAGGGAAAATACATTTTGTCTTTTTCTTTCTGTTTTTAATAACTGTACAAGGTGATGGATGTTAACTAAACTTCTTGTAGTAAACATTTCACAATATATGTAAATCAAATCATTATGCTGTACACTGTAAGTTTATACAGTGACGTTTGTCAATTACATATCAATAAACAAAGAAAAAAATATATATACATGATTTCTATCTTTAAAAAAAAGCAGTGGAAGAGGACTGTTTGTTAGTACTCTACCTCCCTCTCTCATTTGCCCGCCACACACATCTCCGGGTGAGACAGTCCTACGCTCACACGTTCCGGCCTTGCCTGGGTCCCCAGGCCAAGCAGCTGGCCGCTCAGGAGAGCCTCACAGGTCCGGTGGCTGTGAGGTGCCCATGCAGTCACTGCCTTCAGTCCAAGGCCACTGTCCACTTGGTTGCTTCCAAAAAGACCCTTATTGCTTGGCATGTCGTGCGGAGATTGAAACTGAATTTTATCAGATATGAAACGAAACCAGCTTTGTTTCGATCTTGATAACCCCCAAAGGGTCTGGCAGCAATGAATTAATATCTTTAAGCCTTCAAGTTCACTTTTACTTAGATTTTCCATTTTAAATTGTTCTCAAAAACCCTATATTTTTCCTCCGTCTCTCTATAAGAATATTACTTCTTCTATTGATCCATTTTTCCCTGAAACATAATATGGAGGGGACTGATATTTAATCATAAGGCTGATGTTGTAAGAATTATTTAGTTAATATTTGTAAAGATATTCAAAGATAAGATATCCATTTGAACACTAAGCATGCCTCAATTATTATGCATGATTATCTTTAAGATGTTTTCAATTGACACTTTACAGGTGTCTACTGGAGACACACAAACCCATATTTGTAGGCAGTTTTGTTGTAATCCCAATGGGAGACGTAATCTTTCACTCTTGTTTGTTGGAAGTATTGAAAGTCAGTGTGAACTCCCTCCCTCTTTTAAGAGGGCAACTTTCTAGGCTTCTTGGAGAAGAGAGAAGCTCATACAAACTGTGTACTTTCCTGGGAGAATTTTTCCAGGGAAAATGACAGGGATGTAAGCTTTCCTTAACAACTAACTCAGAAAAGTTGAGTGAAACCAGTGCCTCTCTCCTTCCTCTTGGACCCACTGAGTATCTTAATTAATATGTGCCCCCAGTGAATGTACGGGTAAAATGCTGCCTGTTTAGAAGCTTTAGTTTAATACAACAAACTGTATTGTTATATATCAGCTCGTATTACTGTGAGGTCTCTAAACAGCAACAGCCATCATTGGTTATAAAATAGCATATGGGGGCTTCCCTGCTGGTGCAGTGGTTGAGAGTCCGCCTGCCGATGCAGGGGACACGGGTTCATGCCCCGGTCCGGGAAGATCCCACATGCCGCGGAGCGGCTGGGTCCGTGAGCCATGGCCACTGAGCCTGCGCATCCGGAGCCTGTGCTCTGCAACGGGAGAGGCCACAACAGTGAGAGGCCCGTGTACCGCTAAAAAAAAAAAAAAAAAAATTAGCATATGGAACAGGACTGCAAGGCGTTGATTTTGGTGGGAAAGAGACAGGTAATGATGCTACTTACCGTCATTCAAACAGGAGTCATTTTAGAGAAGTGTGGGCAAGGAAGAGTGAGAAACCAGGTAAAAAAAATATACAGGAAGAGTGAACAGAGGTTGTGATTGCAGATGTTTATTTCCTTCTTTATCTGTTCAGGAAGAGATTATTGAGGGCTTACTTGGTATCCTGCACTATGTTAGGTTCTGAAAAATAAAAAGAGAAAGAGAGAACTAAGTCCCTAATATTAAGGAGTCCACCTACTGGTCATTGGGACAGATGTAGAAACCCAGGGGCCAAGGTGAAGTAATATAGGATTATATACAGACCATGGCAGGTTAACAGAAAAGTTGAGAGGAAGGAAGGAAGGAAGGAAGGAAGGAAGAAAGGCAGGAAGGAAGGAAGGGAGGGAGGGAGGGAAGAAGGAGGGAAGGAAGGGCAACTTCCCAGGGGGCCACTGTGATGTTTGTGCCAAAAGGAAGCAGAAAGGGTCTCTAGCTTGGTTAGGAAAATGCTGTGCAGAATTTGAACGTGTGAGACATGAAAGTGAGACATTCTTATAGAAATACTAAATTGACACTAAAATATCGACACTCAGTGTGGGTGGATGATCCGGATTAGAGATTTCACTCAAATGGTAGTTGAAGCAATGAGCGTGCATATACTTCCCAAGTGGGAAAGGTACAAAGACAACAGCTGTAGGCAAAGGGTTACCAAATGCTGGGCAGTGGGGAGAGCACACTTTTAAGCACCAGAAGTAAAGGCTTGGTGGGGACATGGGGCAGGCTTCACATGTAAATGGGAGCAAACAGGGTATATCTGACTACAAATCCTCCTCCTCCATGTGCGGAAAATTCAGTGTATTATTTTAAGTGCGTAACTAAAACTGACTCTGGCTGATTAACTGGGTTACAAAGCTCCTACCGAAGGTATGAAAAATCATGATTTTTGACAGCTTCCTTGGGTAGCAAGCTATGCTACGTTCCTTAATCACAGACTCCTTTTGCCAGAAACATCCTATAAATTCTTTGGGATCACCTGACGAGAAGGGACAGGCGCGCATTCATCACAACTAATGAAGAGAGTGATTCAAACCCTGGTGATGGTGGGTCCAAAGCTCCACATATGAAGAATATCATATTTAAAGCCAAAATAGAAGGGAAGTTTCTTGGTTTTTTTTTTAGTTCATATATATATATTTTTTTGTCAAAGCGAGCAAAAATATGCACTTTCATGCAAATATACTTGTTAGGTATTACTTACCTATAAAGTTGAAAATACAATTGTAAGTTTACAGTAGCCTTCAAAAGGGATGAAACAACGATGGAAAACTCAAAAGCAATGAAATTTTATCAACTGTCCTCAGAAAAGACTTTTTTTTTAATCCCAGAAAATAAGTTGGTTTGTTCCTGCAAATGAGCTTTTGTAGAGCATATATGATTCATTTATTTATTCTAAATACATTGAGACTGTCTGCCTTTTTAATGCTTTATCTTTGTTTTTATTCAACTTTCAGAGAGCATTAACAATATTTTACGCATTCATGTGTGGATCAAAAATCAACTGATTAAATGTACATCTGAGGAAATATACTAATTCCTGCTTGAAATGAATAAAAATACTCACTTTGCTCCATTTTATTCTTTATTTCCTGAGAAAAATCAGGTACTCAGAAAAAAACCCATATGGTAACTATTTGTTTAGGATATGTAATTATTGTAGATTCAATGCAAAAAAAAATATCCAAAATTCCGTGAGAACAAGAAACTTGACTGACCTATTCTCAGTGCCTAGTATGTAGTAGATGCTCAATGAATACTTTTGAAACAATAAATTTTAAAATGAATGAACAAATAACATGATCTACTGATTGATTCTGAGCCTTCTGTCTGAGTGCATGTCTGTATCCAACATTTCCTATGATGGCCAAAGCTTTTCTTAATCATTCATAATTCAACTAGGCTAAAGAGAATAACACAAGGCAAACACATCGTTACTCACCAAATTGCACAAAGGCACCACTAGAGGCACCCTAATGACCGGCGGCTTCATGACATTATCAAACTCCACTCTCTAAAATGGGTTTTCAGTAAATGGGATTATTATTGTGAAAAGCTAAGGAGGGGCTGAACAAGGTTTTCCAGTATGTACTTAGACATAAGCCCAAGCAGGGCTGAGAGACATGTCCGATTTGGCACAGATCATGTCATTAAAGGAGAAGCTTGGGGCAATCAAGATCTTTTCTTGGCACTAGAAATTTGAGAGTAAAAAGGATACAATTATCAAAAGAGTGCACGTTGTATCCACACTGTGAGGAAGAAAAGTTGGTTTAACTAAAGCTGGATTAAAGTACACTGACATTCCTCTTATTCATAACTATTTTAGTTTTTTGTTTTCAATAATGTCTCAGACTAGTCATTTTATTTACTTTTAAAGAAAATTGTCCATCAATCATGGCCTAAGTTTTTAAATGTATTATCATCTGCCATTTGCCCTCCTTTGGCGTAACCAACATCAAAACCTTTACTATTAGGTTCTACCAGAAAAAAAGAAGAAACAAATAAAAATATGTTAGATTTCCAGATATTACCCAAAATTCCAAGTAGAGGAAGATGTTTTATAAACCAACACTAGGCTACAGAATCCATCTAAGGAAACATCAGCATTTTTGTTAATGTGGCAACAGTTCATTGAGATGTTACCATGGATGTGGTATAAATATCACATACACAATGTACGACTTAATTAACAAAAGAGCCTTCAATATTTCATATTATTTTCAATTGAGTCTTGAATTTCAAAAATTTTGTCATGTGACACAATATATGTAGGATGAACTCTAGAATCCATCTAAGGGACATGATTAAACAGAAACTGGAAGAAAACTGACAAATTCATCTAGAACATGTATCAGAAACCAAAGCTTATGGCCACTGACAGCAGTTTTTATAAATAAAGTTTTATCAAAGCACAACCAACTCCACTCATTTATGCATTACTTATGGTTGTTTTCACTCTACAATGGCAGAGTTGAATAGTTGTGGCAGAGACCTGTGTGACCTAAAAAGCCTAAAATATTTACTATTTGGTCCTTTATAGGAAAAAACAAAATAGTGACCCTTGGCTAAAATACAGCACAGAGATTCAAAAAGACACACACACAAAAAAAACCACAAAAACATGACCAAGAGACAAAAGATGTGATGGATACATTGAGAGGCTCTAATATATCACTAACAAGAAAAAGAGAGCAAATAAATTTGTAACTATGATAATAATTCTGAATAAGCATGGACTATGAAATTCAACAATAATAGCAATGAATAATTTGATGTCTCTATAATGAAGTGGCATTAAAATATCTGACTAAAGTAACATGTAAAACGAGATTGAAATGATTGACATAAAAGTGGTCTATCTTGTGTTACTCAGGAAAATGATACATATATTATTTAACTTTAGCCATTATTTAGATAAGGATGAATATTGATATGTAAGAGTAAATGCAAAAAGATACTTTTAAAAGCATGCATATAAAAACTCATGATAGGGGACTACAAAGGAGAATGATTGTACTGAAACCATAGGGAAGAAAGATGGCAAGTAAAGGCATCTGGAGCATTCAAATGAAGGAAGGGAAGAGACAATAAACAGAGAAGAGAAAATGAATAAACCATAGTGGTCATAAGATGACAGCAATAAACTATTAATAAGCTGTTACTTTATGGATCATAAATTTACCCTTAGTCATAATGTAAAAAAAATTAAAATCTTACTAAAGGACAGAAATTCATAGCATTGATAAGAACAACTCTGATGGCTAATTTTATGTGTCAACTTCACTGGCTATAAGGTACCCAGATATTTGGCCAAACATTATTCTGGGTGTTTTTGTGAGGGTGCTTCTGCATGAGATTAATAGTTTAAGCTGTAGAGTAAAGCAATTGCTCTCCATAATGTGGGTGGGCCTCGTCCAATCAGTTGAAGCCCTGCATACAAGAAAAAGCCTGATCCTCTTCCGAGAAAGGGGGAATTCTCCTGCAGATGGCCTTGGAACTGGAACAAGCTATGCTAGTCATCCATCTACCCTCCTATCCACCCACCACCCTTTCATCTGTCTGTTCACCCATCTACACTTCCATCTACCTACACATCTGTGCCCTCCCATCCTCTGTGCATCTACACCCCCCTTCCATCCGCTGGTTCATTCCAAAAATATTTGCTGAGCAGCTACTATGCTCTAGGCACTGTTCTACATTCTGGGGATGTGTTAGTGAAGGAAACAACAAAGTCTTTGCTATCTTGGGCTTTATCTTCTAGTGAGGAAAGATAGGAAGTAAACTGATGTACCTATAAGTGCACATTTACCTGCTTTGGGTGTAAAAGATAGAGGGCAATGGTTTCTGGTTAATTAGTTTCTTGGACCTGAAAATTTAGTCTTGATTAGGTAGTAAATCCCTCACTACCTTGCTTAGAAATCTCACAACTAAGGTGCAGAGAACCCCAGTATTACAATATAGGGAGACCTTATCCTCTAACTTCTAAGCACAAGTAAAATGAAGTGTCAAAATTATGTAAACAGGAATATTTAGAAAAAATATGTAGAGTTCTTCATTAAGCACAGAATATTGATCTTATAGATCTTAAAAGGTCTCATCACAAGGAAAAAAACTGTAACTGTGTATGGTGATGGGTGTTAACTAGACTTGTGATCATTTCACAATATACACAAATATTGAATCATTATGTTGTACATCTGAAACTGATATGATGTTACATGTCAACTATACCTCAATAATAAAAGAAAAGAGCATTAATATAGGTAGTTGAAATACTTAAGAAATACGTTTGTGATGGAATGGACTGAGAGTAAATACATGAATTTAATTTTTATTTATCTCCATAGCCCACCTATTTCCTTACTCTTGGCTATGGGGCCCGGATGATGCTCTAAAACTACACAGCTGGTCCATGAAGAAAATATTTAAAGTAAGGAAGCAGAATTGGATGGAAGAGGGTAGAGTTAAATTGAGTAAGGAGCTCAAAATAATATGATGGATAGCATTTTAAATATTTATTGAAGCCAGGAGATAAGTACTTCTACCCAGTTTGAAACTGATTAGCGCTAGACATTTTTTCCTAATTATTTGAAGCATGAACCAATTCTTTCCTCTTGCTATTTTCAAACATCCCCAACTCTATACACCACTGTATTCAACTCCCTCACCAATTCTTTCTCCCGATACCTCCTGGAGAAAGAGATTAGCAGTTTTTTCACAATAAAACTTATTGGTGACTTTAAATAATTTTAATTGCTTCAATTTTGACTATTATTTCCTCAATTAAAAACATAAACAGAAGAGGAGTAATTAGATATGACAAAATAAAACACAATAGATCTCCGAGGGAAATAACAAAAGCGAATAATTTTAAATAATACTCAAGGTAATACATTTCTGTGAAAAAATGTTTTATCCTAACACTTTTACTAATATTGGCAGCTGTATGCTTACTTATACCAATTTGGTATTGTCATGCTTAAACCTGGATTTGAGGTTGGAAGGATCTGGGTCAGTTGTTTAAAATCCCTAAGCAAAAACTTTTATTTAAGCAAAGGGGTCCTGTCCTGGCTTCTTCCAAGCAGTATCATTAGATAAAACATCAGTTAAAATGGAAATGGGAGCTCTGGATGGAGATTTAAGGACCTGCCCACCCATTCTAAGAAAATGTAGTTAAACTGAACACCTCTAATCTGCTGTGCATTTTGGAAAAAACATAGGAAATCTTTTTCCAAATATTGTAAACTTAGAGGGAATGAATGAATGAGTGAAGGAATGGAAATGCTGGTATATTTTTTGGTACGTTAAACAAATCGAGATGAAAGAATATTTGAGTTGCCAATGGTGTCTTTGAACTTTATTTCATGAGGCTTCCAAGAAGGGATTTCGAGTCAGAGGTCAGCAGTCTGGTCTGCAGGCTGGACTTAACCCCATGTGCATCCCTCTGCTGGATGCACACAAGGGCGATGTGAGTCCAGTTTCCGCCCAAGGGTATCCAAGGCTTTCTCCTAGAAGACGGCGGATGGATCACAGCCATTGTTCCTCGACAACCATGCTGATGAAACACCATCCAAGGTCACTCAATATACCTGATCTAGCACCAAAACCAGAACACCCACGAAAGCCAAAGCAGTGCTGCCTTCCGAGTAGGAGTGGATTCATGGGCCTTAGCGCAACTTTCTGGAAATACCACTTGAAACAGCTGTCATCGTTGCTCTCCACACATTTGTCAATTGCACGTCTTCTTAACCTCACCCTTAAGTGATGGAAGTTGAGAAGAACAGCCATTTTCTCAGGAATCTCATTCATACATGTGAATCTAGACTTAACTATTTCTCAGCAGAGCCAAGGAAAATGATACAGTGAAAGACTTAAAATAAATAGGTGTTAAGTTACGCCTCACATTCTTAGATGATCTGCTGATGTTCTCATTGCTAACCTTATGTTTAAGTCGCCTCCTGTTTAATGAAACAGGTTTTCTTAGAAACTGTTGGGAGGCCGTAGACACCAGCATGGTTATGCGTGTAAAACTGAATTAGAGTCAATTTCCTGCCTGGGCTCAGACCCGTGGTCCAAGAAGCATCTGCCACATAAGTAACTTAGTCCAAGGGATTTAATCTCTGTGGGCTTGAGCTTCTTCATTTGTGAAAACAAACTGATTTAATGAATCCAAGGTATGTGGAACATCTTACTATTTGCTCTTTGTTCACTGCAATTGGTGTTTGAAGGATCAACAAAGTTCCTGAGCAAATAGTTTCTAACCTAAATTATAAATCACCCATGTCTCAATAAGCTTGCTCTTCCTGCAAAAAAATGTCCAATAAGATATTAAATAAAGAATAGACGCATTTGTTCTTAGAGTACACTCTTTGAGGGCATACCGGGCTTTCCCGATGCTTTAGGACTGAGCCAACGACATTCTGAAATGTCCAGAGGTGCACTGCATTACACAGACACAATTAAATTAACCTAACCTGGAATTTATTTGTAGACACATTTAATTAAGCATTGCCTTTTATCTTGCTTTTTTTTTTTCAGCCTTGTAGCTGCAAATCTGACATGGCTCCAATCCAGTAGTTTGTGTTTCTGTGTCCTGGAGGCATGAGTAATTTGAAAACTCATTGGAGATTTATAATCTCGTTCAGACAGGTTTTGTTAATATTCCTTACAGACTATACCCATTTATTAACATGTCATAAGGTCTCTTTAAGCAATAATTTTTCTCATCAATTTAATGTGACAAGACCTGCAGTTCCATAGTTTCATATTATCCCTAAATCTGATTATACCACACAGGTATAATGAACAAAGACTAATTATACAATTAGCTGCTGTCCTGTTGCATTTGAGAAACTGTCCATACTACATTAGCCCAAAAAGCTTCCCTTAGAATCACAACAACATCTTCCTGTTCTAGAATGGAACGTTATTTTTGAATTAATTTTTCCTTTTTTTTCTAATAGAAAGTTTTCTTTTCTTCATTACAGATAAGTTTTACTTTTAATTCATGTCTACTCTATAAACACTGTTTCCCTCCAAGCAGCTCTGGGGTTATAACTGGGGCTGCAGAACATCTCCCAATAAGATGTACTTGCCTTCCAGAGTCTAACACATTGATTCACTAGGGACAGGGCTGTGCATGGAAATTTCTCCTTTTACAAGAAAGCTTCTATTCTTTGTTCTTACAATCCAATTTCTCTGTCTCTTTTCCAAGACGGTGGTCCATCTACAGGGTTTGTGATTCTCAATGCACTTTGAAAAAGCTAAAGGTATAAAACAATAGCTTCCATCCTTTGATCATCATGATTAAAAATTTTTATCACATATTTAAGAGGCATTTCACAAAAAGCTTCATGTATTCAAAATAAAACTTAAAATGTGGCTGAACAAAAGTATGATTTCTTTAATGAAAAGAAGGATTTTGTTTTAAATAGTGAGCTCCTTCAATTTAATTTAATAAGAGAACTAGAGAAGAAAATATTTGAAGTTCAGGAAGCTAGGAGTTTTTAGCCTGTTTAAAAAATTCACCAAGAAAAAGGGAAAACCATTGGAATATAGGTCAAAAGTGTTGTTTTCTTAAACTATTATGCTACTTGTCAGCACGAATTTTCTTATACAATGAGATGCACATGTGGTGTGGAAAGAAATGGAAGCATTTCAAGTGTTGTCTTTTCCCTTAGTGCTCACAGACGTAAAAAGTGTGAACAGATCCTGCAGCCCTGCACTCAGTGTAGTAACTGGTTGATATGTTTTAGTTTCTTGGTCCATCCCAAGTGTCTTTTTGTTTTTGTTTGTTTTGTTTTGTTTTTTTTTAACATGAATCCCAAAGCTTAAAAACAAAGAAAAACCTATTTCAATAGGTTTTTGGACTATTTGAACTATTTCGCATGGGTGGACTCAGCCTGGCTCTGTCCTGCTGCATGGAGGACACACCCTGACCCCCATGTTTCCCGAGAAGGGTGGGCGAGCCAGGTCCTGTGGCTGATGGAGGTGCCCTGGTCGTGCCCCTGCTCCTACAGTGAAGGGAAGCAAGCATTTCCCATCCTCTCCAAGGAGTGCCCTGTGTCTTGGATAACAGCAGTTACATCAGATGAATGCAACCACGAGTGATAAGGAGATCGATTTTCTTGCCCCCTTCCCAAATATTTTATTAATCCTTTTCTGATTTACTGTTGCTACTAAACCATTTATGCATATGGGAAACATTGCATCACAAGAAAGACGTATCATCTATTTCTGGAAAAGGGGATGGGTAAATGTAAACTATAAATAAATGATTTTATGTTCTTTAGCTAAAAATGAGGCATTTAAGTTTTACAGGAAGAGCCTATCTTGTGTAAATTATAAATAATTTGTGAATTATTGCAAGTGGAGGACCCTTGGTGTAACATAGCTTATATTTATCACGGAGCAAATTATGTGTTGGAATTGTATTAGCAAGTGGGAAATGGAATTTTATTTTTTTCTAGGGAATTTTTTTAAAGACTATTTCAGAATGTAATACACTTCAAAATAATGTTGTTATTATTCACTGTAGTAATTGTATGGCTGCATAAATTTAATACCACGTCAGGAACCCAATTCTGTCTACACGCAGACCTGGGTACCCGTGTCCCCCTTCACACACCTCACACACCCAGCGCTGGGGGCCCAGTGAGCACTGGAGAAGAGAGGAGGGCAGGACGTAAGCAGGGCAGGGGCTCGGGGACCGATAAACCATCTTCTTCCAATCCAACAAGCAGGCATCCTTGTTGTCACATTCCTCGCATTCAAGTGCTTCTGACCAGGTTGCAGCCCGTGGCACGCGGCTCTGGGGTCTTCAATGCATGGCTGTTGCCAGACAGCCACCCTCTTGACCCTCACGATGGTTTTACATCAGTCTGAGAGCACGGGGCTCAAATCTTGGCCGAGAAGTGCTTGTCTTGACAGGTGGGAATGCTCCACCCGAAGAAACAAAAACTGTGCTCACGAGCTGTCTTTACAGGCTTTATAAAGCAAGTGCTGGTTCAGAAAGTGTTTTCGGGGCTCTGGTGTCTTGGACAGCACGGTTCCCTTAGAAGGTGTGTAGCTGAGGGCTCTGGGTTTTGCATGAACGGAAGCCGCCTCGTTGGAATGTGACCTTGGGATAGGTCCAGTTGGGTGAAATCTTCCAACCCACATCATGATCAGGGATGTTGGTGTGTGTGTGGCTGAATTCTGCCACTGTCCCCTGCACGAGCAGTGTCACCAGAAGTCTCCAGCCCTGTCTGCCGAACGTCTCCGCTCACAGTGAATAGAGACGCGGGCGTTAGCGTGATTGCTTCTGACAGGCCTCCCTCTGCCAATTTGCCTCAGTGAGTCTGCGACTTGTCCCCTGAGCACCTGTTTACCCCTTTCCTGACAGCGTGATACGTCAGATTCTGTCAGGAGCCATCGCTAATCAGGAAGAAAAACACCCTGAGTAATAATGCTAACAATAACAATAAACAGAATGCACTTAACTCTTCATTTTGTGTCACAGGCTAGAAACTGTCAAAAGATGCAAGGAGATTTTACTCTCTAGGAGGGTAGTTATATAATCAAGCAGAAGTCCTAACAAATTAGAAATCATGGACATCTTCAAGTGAAGCATGTGGTTTAAGATAGAAGTTTTAATTTAATGCCTTTATTTTAGTAAAGACATTTACCTTCATTAAAGCCTGTTTAAAAACTGACAATTGTAAATTATTGCCTTCTTGAGGGGGAAAAAAGTGATGCAGAGATTATCAAAGTTCTTAGAGATCAAATAAGTGATTACGGAAGATTTTACAGCATCAATGAGCTTTAAAGACAGTCTCAAAGAGTTTTACCAATTTTGACAGTTTTCTTTCCCAGAGAAGGTGGTTAAATTGATTCCTAGTGCTTAAA
Organism: Phocoena phocoena; assembly: GCF_963924675.1. Classification (NCBI taxonomy): domain Eukaryota; kingdom Metazoa; phylum Chordata; class Mammalia; order Artiodactyla; family Phocoenidae; genus Phocoena; species Phocoena phocoena. The sequence goes on from NC_089220.1 coordinate 151,325,289, forward strand.
TATTTCTATTTGATTATGAAACTGAGGTGCACATCTGTATCTGCTGAGAACTTCTTGTGTTCTGAGATTATATCTCTCTGTATACATCTGCACATAGAGATATACTCACTAGGCCCTCAAAACAATAAAACTGGAAAATACACACAGTTATGTCATAGTGGTTTCAAATTTCAAATTTAACCATAAAATTAAATCTATGTTTTTATTGTAAAATCATAAGCAATTGTTCTAACCTCATTCACGTTACAATTTCGTTCTATGGAAAAGCACACTGTATTTAAGAAAGAATTTTCATGTGGTGTAATATGTCTTTAGCAGGCAATAGAAGCAAAATAAGCCATATTAAATTCCCATTTAAATATATTTACATATTTTTTGCTCTATGTAAAAAATATTTGTGTAGCAAAGAAAATAGAATTGAGAGAACTTCTAATATTATTTAAGAAAAAACTGATTTAGAAAAAGCATTTTCAAGAAAGCATTTAATACAATGTATTTAATTACAAGGCATTTTTATCTGTCCATTAAGAATAAACCTTAAGGGTTTTACTAAGAAACAATTATTGTCCAAAGAACGGAAAAGCAACACTTGCCTCTCCAATTTCAGTATTTCAGGATATTTTTTCTTTGTTTATTCTAGATTAAAAAAAAATCAACTTAAAACTCTAAAGGTTTCTGGCAGCATATAGCTTGATTCTAGGCAATTATTATTTATAAAGTTTATTTTTAAAATACCTGTACTTTTAAGAAATACATGGTATTTCTTAATATTTATGCTTGATATGTAAATACATATAAATGAATATTTACTTTACTTTGCAGCAAACTTTTGAGATGGTGATGAAATGAAATAGATTGTATCGGGTGATGGACCTTAGGTTTTCTAAGTGTCTACCAGGTGCCAGGAATTGTATGCCTGTTAGTGCATATAATCCCCCCTGGAGTCTGCCCAGTCGGTCACACTCACTAAAGGAGCATCAAAGCTGAGAGACAGTATAGACAATTCCCAAGTGACAGGACTGGTCCCTGGTGTGCTCTCTCTCCCCACTGCCCCCTTATTCTGGAGTTAATCCCAAGTACAGGGGACCCTTGGTGATATCTTGCCCCAGGAGATGAGGTTAAAGGAAGGACCCCCTTCAGATGGAAAAGGTGAGACTCTGGACCTTCTTTACGTAGACTCTCTGATTAGATGTGTCCTATAGTTTTCACATTTGAAGAAATGTACCAGAGGGACTTACATCTTTTGGCATAATATAAAGTGAAACTTTTGAACAATCAGAGATAAACCTTAAAAGCTTATTGGTGTTATTTGAACAACTTAAACCGTGACAAACTACTAACTACTGCTGACCCTCAATTTCAACGACAATGCGAGAATAACATGGAGCTTTCAGGGTCAATGACAGAATTCATAAAGCTCATGTATCATATGGGTTTGAAATCCTTTATTGGTATCTGCTGTGCTCTTTTCCAGGTATCTAATGATAAGTACATTATATTAGTCCTCCCACATGGAGGTAGAATTTTGGTGAGTTAAATATAATGTAGTTAAGAAAAGATTGATCTAAAACAAACAACCAAATAAATATGCAATTGGAAATCTGATTACTGAAATAAAGAAAAATGACAAGATATCATCATGATGGAGAAACATACCATTCAGCCTCTCTGAATACATGACATTTGAACTGAGGTCTGAAGAATAAAAGAATACAAACGGATGAAGGTGAAAGGATCAAAGGATGAAATGAAGCCAGGCAAATGGGAGCATTGCCTAGACAGAAGCCCCACGACGGCAAGAGGCCCATCACACTGGACGTGACTCAGTGCAGAGGGGGTAAGGGAGGGCGAGCTTGGCCAGTTCATGGGGCCTCGGGGCTGTGGCCAAGGTTCTAGCCCATAACCTCACCGAACTGAGGAGGCACTGAGGAAAAGTGAGTGGGGAAGCTGATCAGAATCAGGTTCTGAAAGATACCTCTCACTCCACCAGTGGGGGATGTCTGGGCAGGTTACGCAGAATAGCTGTGCAGAGCCCACTAGGCTGTGCTGACAGCGGCCAGCGAGAGGCGGGATGACAGCTGGGGAAGAGAGATGACGAGGAGGAAAAGGTGTGCGGGACATTTCAGAGGGGAGTGACCAGGCTACATGCGAGGCACAAGAAAGGCGACAATGCTGAGGATGGCTCCAAGTGGTCAGGCCTGTTCATTTTCAAAGCAACTTTTTCATGCATAAAATACCTACTGCATTATCTCCATCTTGTTTTATTTATTTATTTTTTAAAACTTTATTATATTTTATTTATGCGGGATCTTATTTCCTCGACCAGGGATCAAAACTGTGGCCCCTGCAGTGGACCACAAGGGAAGTCCCTATTTATTTATTTTTTTTACATTTTCTGTTCCTTGAATTAGCTTTGTTTTTCTCCAGGTCCCCACTTCTGTTTATTCATCTTGGTCCTTCTCTTTAGATACAACAGTTTTCCTGAAATATCCATATTATTTACCTGTCTTTGTGAATCATAAATTCCTTGCTTTTCTGTTTTTTAAGAAAGAAGGACTAGGAGTGTAACCCTGGACAGCTGAAGAGGACTCCTTCTTCAGGTGTGCGGTGCGGCAGCCTCTAGTGGCCCCTCCTGACCCACACCTGACCCCGGGGTCTGTGTGTAGGTCAATGGTATTGGGCAGCAACCTTCACAAGGCAGGTGTGGGTGCAGAGGAGGCTGCGAGGCGTAGGCGGGACCCTCTCCCTCCACACTGTGAAAATGAAGAGGGCTGTGCTGGGTGCAAAAGCCCACGCCAGGACAACTTCCTTCTTCTCGCCAGCTTGTCACTTCCTCTGGTCACTGATGGCTGTTTTTAGACCGAGGGTGCTGACACTTGTTCTGGCTTCTGCATCCTTCTCCAGTTTCTCTTCTCTGCAAAACTCCTGCTCTGGTTCATCTGTTACTACCCTCCCATCCTCTTGTGAGGCACTAGATTTTTGTAAAAATGTCTGACAGACTGATACCCTACTCCCGGGATTCTCATAATTTTAATGATCACATCAAGGCGACTTTTTAAGGGAGAAAAGGTAAATCAGTGTGAAAGCTTTTGCTCTATTGTTTATAATTTGCTCATCAGAATGTTCTAATGTATCCATTTTATGCAACACGAAATTAGCATGGTTGTCTAATTTCCTAGGAATATCAAAAGTGTTGTATCATTCAGGGTTCTCCAGAGACATAGAACTAATAGGACAAATATAGATATATAGAAAGCAATTGATTATGAGGGATTAGCTCATGTGATAGTGGAGGTTGAGAAGTCTTTTGATCTACTGTCTACAAGTTGGAGGCCCAGGGAAGCCGGTGACATAGCTCCAGTCCAAACCCGACGGCTTGAGAACCGGGGCAATCCACGGGGTAAGTCCCAGTCCAAGGGCAGGAGGAGATCTATGTCCTAGTTCAAGTAAGTAAATCAGGCACGAAGAGCAAATTTGCCCTTTCTCTACCTCTTTGCTCTATTCAGGTCCTCAAGGGATTGGTTGATGTCCACACTTCTTTACTCAGTCTACCACTTCAAGTGTTAATCTCATCCCGAAACAGACACACTCAGAAATAATATTTAGCCAGCTATCTGGGCACCCTGCAGTCCAGTCAAGATGACTCATAAAATTAACCATTAAATCCCCACAATCTAAATGTGAACGCATACAAACAATGCCAGGTAAAAGAACAATTCTTGGGAAAAGGTAACAGGTGGTTTCAGAAACTCATTGAAGGAGAAAGGGCCATCTTATATTCCTGAACTGAATGACTTGAAATGTGGGGAGCTCATGGAAATGCTCTACATTGTCTGGGTTTGATCTGTTTCAGACAGTGTGATTCATGATGTCATGCAATTAATACCAGAATCTCTGATATAACTAGACGCCTTTGGGGTGCAAATGAGGATCATTAAAAGACACAGAAACAAAATAATCAAGGAATAGAAGAAGTTAGACTAGATAAGGTTAGAGACATTTCTATGAAGCAAACCTGTTCTTGCTTTGTCAATTCTTCAATAAGAAGAAATCAAAGTTAATATCAAATATGTACCATATATCACTGCAGTCATTACATTTATAGCAAAGCACAATTAAAATAAGTGGTAAAGTTATTTTGTAGTGTGAGTTCAGGAAACTTCAATAACTCTTCTTTCAGTGTCATATTAATACCTCAAATTTAAGAACTTACTTTTGTATTGTGCTGGATCGAGCAGAATTCAACTTGAAAATTACAGGTAAAATGCTGGTGTTTAGAATGAGCAGACAAGAACAGTGGTGCCCTAAGAGTGTATCTATTTTTTTTTTAATGTTTTGCCCTCTGACTCTCTCTCATATTTGACGCATGGTTAACTTAATAGTCTGAGGTTTGTAACCTTGGATTCTCATGGATCCAATAGCTAGATGTACAGCTGATCCAGCTTCAAAGAGCCTCAAACCGTAAGTCAATTTTTTTGTGGTATTCTCTGGGCTTTGCATTTTTTGCTAGAGTCTGCAAGGACCAGACTGCAGAACCATTCTGGTAAAAATTTGGGAAAAACGAGTTAAGAGATTTAAGAGTGGGGAAAAGGGATTTTCTTTTAATCAGCAGCAGTCCTCAAGCACCCCGAGGCTTTTGCTCACCTAGCTCTACAAATGGAATAAAAGGGCTATTTTGAAACATGTAAGAAAAGGAGGAATGAGCAAGGGATGCAGCAGGCACTTGTTCTCCTGTTTCTCTTCCATCCCACTTGAAGGTGCGGGGGCAGGGGATTGGCCGCCCTCAGCCTGCTGGACACAGAGGCTGAACACGGCAGAGGCAGCCGAGGACTGGGAAGGGGGAAAGCCAGCCCCAGGCAGACAGCGCGCTAGGTGGACAGCGCTGGTTCACAAGCTTTGTGGACTAGAACCCTCAGCGTGAAACAGCTTTTAATTCTGCAGTGCCGTACCACCCACTACAACACCAAACTATAATTTCACTAATTAGAGTTCAACTTAGTCTGCAAATGCACACTATTTGCTATTTTGCCTTATTTATTTATTTATCTGTAAAGACTTTGATTCTACAATACCATTGGGATCTTGACTTCCACTTTGGATTTGGGCTGACAGTTTGATAAATATTATCTCAGAGGACCCCACAGCCTGATAATTCTCCTCTGGAAGCCTGAACAACTGTGTTAGTCTTAAATGCAAATCAAACCCAAGAAGAAGGTGTGGGTTGACACTAGTTGGCATGACACTCCGCCTAACAGCTTACTGTGCCGAATCTAATAAAGCCAAAGAAGAGAGCCAACGACAGGAGAAATTAGAGCCAACGTCCCACACTAAAGAGCACAGTGCAAGCCTGGTTCAGCCCTGCAGCCCCAGAACTCTCTTCCTTTATAAGATTCCTTGATTTCCTTCCATCTACACGGCATCTCTCTGCCCAGGTGATAAATGGGTTCTGATGTGGAACAGGGTGTGTGTATCTAGTCCCCTGGGAGAGAGATGACAGAATGCCTGGGTCCACCACCTTGCCCTGGTTTCCCGTGAGCAGGTGTATATTTATGTCTCTCCGGGAGATCTTCATACTGACAAACAAGGATGTTTATTGACGGCTTACGGAGGAGGAGTACCACATTTCACTGAATCTAAGTTGCCATCTACTTGCAACTCGCATCCTGATTTCAAGCATGCTTCGAAGTAAAAATATGTGCATATTTAAACTGATGGAGAAATCCAGACATAGGAAACTCATTCAGGAAAAGAACAGACTAACTTGGTGATCTCAGATCCACAAAAAATGAATGCGTACTAGAATGTTACTCTGAGGCTCTTTCAGTTCTATATGTATAATATATAATATACCATCTAGAAGCCCATCTACAGGTAATTGGTAAAAATAAATTACATCACAGCTGGATTATGGAATAATATGTAGCCACTGCAGTATGAATTAGATCTACCTGCAGGGCATCTGAATTGCAATGGTTATATATATATATTGTTCTTTTGTTTATTTTTGTTTTCCTTTTCTCCCCAGCTTTATTGAGGTGTAACTGTTATACAAAAATGCACTTAATTAATGTATAAAACTCGGTGAGTTTAGACATATATATATGCACTTGTGTTATTATCACCACAATCCAGTGGAGAATGAAATAGGCTTCAAAACAGTATTATAATCTTATTTTTATAATATTTATAAATGTCAGTGCATCACACACGTCTGGGAGCATAAAAATTAAATCGTCTGCAGTTATTCTTTCTAAGAGGTGGCATGTTTTTGGGTGACAGGTAGAGTCTATGTTTGAATTTACACTTGTGTGTGTGTGTTTGTTAGACGTTTTGTTTTTCATGCTAAGTACAGATTACTTTATAATTAGCAAGAACGGTAAAGGCATTTCAGCTGTGAAAAAAAAATCTGTAATCTATATCTTTAAAACTGTTAACCAATATGCAATTTATGTGGATGTAGTGGTGAACAAAAACAAACAATATCCCTGTTTTCTCAGAGTCACAGTCAAGTCTGAGACAGAGCTGGACTGCACACGTAGAGCAAACCCTGATGGTCTGACGGCAGAGGCGGCCTTGGATGGAGAGCCTAATGGAACCTGGCCCGAGGGAGGGCGGGGGAGCTGCGGCTGCTCAGAGTGGCTTCGGAGCCCAGGGCATTTGGTGGGGGAAAGGACCGAGTGGCGGGAGGAAGGTAGAACCGCCAGATTACGATTACGTCTGGGGAGCTGCGGTTTGAGGGGCCCTGAGACATCCAAGTGAGGCATCTGACTCTGAAGCTCAGAGGACGGGCTTCAAGTGGACAGAGCATCCGGAGCTCGTAGGGAGGGTGACGGGACTGTCCTGGGGGCGGCCGGGAAGGGAGAGGGGGCTCCGGGAAGCGTCTGAGAGGTGTCCCGGGGGCAGGAGGGATGACACAGCCAAGAGGAGGAAGGGCAGAGCTGGGCCCAGGGTGGGCGCTGCGGGAGCCGGGGTGACCTGGGCAGACGCGTTTCAATGCCACAGGCGGTTTTGGTCGGGGTGCTGGGGGCAGAAGCCACGTTGGGGGCGAGACAGGGGGAGAGGATGAGGCATCTCTCCCGAGGCTGGACAAGAGAGGGGGACCGAGCCGAGGGTGGCTGTCTTTTTCCTTCCTAACCTGGGAGAGACTGCCCAGGTATGAAGCCTTGTGAAGATGTCCTCCCGTGAAGCGACTGCAAATACAGGACAGGAGTGGGGCGTGTCCCCGTGGCGTTTGGAGGCAGGAGAGCCTGGCTCCCAGGAGGCTCCCGGCGGGGGCGCCCCGCCTGCGGCTCCGCCCCCAGACTTGGGCCCCAAGGGGAGCCCCCTTACCGTGTGTTCTGAGGATTCACACCACGCTCCCCGCTCCTGGTGGGAAACCCGGGACGCCGACGAAGGACACGTCCTCAAAGACACGGCGACTCAGGTGTACACACTGCCCCCGTGAACACACCTTTCCAAACCTTTTAAGGAAAGCTGCTGTCTTGGAAAGGCCCCGAGTTGAAAACACACACGCAACGTGCTCTTTATCTGTTGCACAAACACTGAACACCTGCTGAATACAGATACTGCAGGGGCTACGTGGAGACACGAAGCGACTGGAGTTCAGGGGCTCCATCAGTCCCCAAAGCCCGTGCTACAGGAAGAGCGGGTGCCTGAAAACTGGCCCTGCCCCCCACCCCCCACCCCGTACAGCAGCGCAGATGGCCCTCGGAGCTTCCTAAGGAAACCTTTATCAGCAGGTGTAGAAGGTAAGACCCAGCTATGGAGCAGAAGCTCCCCATCTACTCCGAGAACTGACAGCAGGACGGTCTCTTTCCCTCGCACACCGGGAAGGGCCCACTCTCCCCACTCCCACTCCCTGGAGGGCTTGTGAAATCACACACTCTAGAGGCTGGACCACACCTAGGATTCCTGATTTAGGGGTGGGTGGGGCCAGAGAATCTGCATTTCTGACAAGTTATCTTGTGGAAACTGCTTGTTCAGGGAACCCTACCTTGAGAACCAATCCCAGGGCATTTCATCATTTGCAGGGTTGAAGGCTGGTTCCCCACCATCCCAGACTGCAGCGTGGGCGGGGCCTTGAGCATAGCAGCAGTTCTAGTCCTGGGGGAAGAAGACATTTGATTAGCAGCGAGCTGTGGCCTCCCAGGCCAGCCCCAGTACCTACGGATGCCAAAGCCAGGGGAGTTCATCTTCCCAAAGCAGAAGGCTGCGAACCACAGTCTAGGGGCCAAGTACTACCCATCTTGTTCCTGGAAGTAAGTAAATAAAGTTTTATTGGAATGCATCCACACTCAATCACTTTCATGTTGTCTAAACTGCTTTTACATCACAGGGCAGAGGCAAGTAGTTGCGGCAGAGACAGGAAAGCCCATAAAACTGGAGCTATTCCTATCCCTAGTACTTGTGTTAATAGCAAATTTTAGCCTTATTATAAGCCCTGAAGGCCTCACTGTTTCATACGGTAGATTAGACAAAGCTGATAATAGTAGTGTAGATTAAAGCCTACTTATGGGTCTTTGGATAGAATTTATAATAAAACCAAGATAGACGGTCATCCCTCAGTATCCAAGGGTGATTGGTAATGATACTTTCCCCCCACCCCGCCCAGATACCAAAATCCAGTATCTCAAGTCTTTTATGTAAAGTGGTGTAGTATTTGCATGTAACCTACCCACCTCCTGCTGTATACTTTAAGCCATCTCTGCACTACTTATAACACCTTATACAATGAAAATGTTATGTAAATAGTTGCCAGTGCATGGCAAATTCAAGTTTGGCTTTTTGGAACTTGCTGATTTTTTCTGAATATTTGCCACCTGCAGTTGGTTGAACCCGTGGATGTGGAACCCACGGATATGGAGGGTCGACTCTATTTCCATCCTCATGGCCAGTTCTGGGTGTGGATCAGGGTTATTCTGGCATCCTGGGAGCCTAGGAGTTCCCTTCCTGGAGGACACCTGGGAACGCCCAGCAGAGTGGCCTGTGGTGACTACAAACGGAACTGCTCCCCTAAGCACTGCGTGCCTCGGGCTTTGGCCTGGGCACCCCTGCACTGCAGGCAATCCTGCCGATGGATTTACATGTGGAATACGGGCCATGCGCAGCTGTGTGTGGGGAGCACAGAAGGGTCTGAGCAGGGGGACAGTAAAGAACTCTAAACCTGATGGTGGGTGTTGTTTCATGTTTTTGTTTTGTTTTGTTTCTGCTGACTTTACCTTCCTGCTACTCAGTACAGGCAGGCATGTCATAAAGATGATGTAATTCTGCTTGTCACATTGTGAGCTGTGTCCTATTCCTATCAGCCACCTGAAGATTCTACTCTGGATCTCAGGGATTTACTTGTCCAGGAACAAAGAGCCGAGAGCAGCTGCAGGAGGCCTTGAATGCGGGCATCCTGGCCACGTTCCCTGCTTCTCCCAGCGCCGTTCCCGAGGCAGGTGGGCTGCAAGAGCCATCTGAGGACCAGTCTGGTAGCAGCGGGACTAACCTTCAGCCAGTTCATGCCTGCGTATCTCTGCTGCTTTTCTATGGCCTCTGCCATCATGGCTGTTAAACAGTTTTTGATATTATTTTAGGATATATCGTCTAACTTTTAAATGACAGTCACAATGCGATTCGAGTTAAATGAGAGTTACGAATACACGTGTTCAGCGATATGTGTTCTGATTGTTCAGACTGACGGAAATTGTAAGACGTTGTTTTTATAATGATGCGTTATAGGTAACGGGGGTGTCAGTCTGACAAAGAAAGTCGTGAGTTGTGTCTGTTTCTTATCCATTCTACAAAAATTAATTTTATGTTATTATAATATATAAAGTGTACCTGAAATTGTCATCCTTGATATTAACCCCTCCCACCTTTAGTAGTCTGTTCTTTGCCTGCTATAAAATGGCAGATACGCATTTTCCTTTCATCCTAAAACAAGCCGGCTAAAATATAGATCCTCAGAGGAGAAAAATGCTGCCTTGCAAGTTAATAGAGGAATGCCATCACTGCATCTGTAAATCAGACTGCACACTTTTGTACTGGTTAGAGGTGGGGCTTTTTGCAGATAGTTTTATATCATAAATGCCAAATTAACTCCTGTAGATTATGGTACTGATCTTTATTGTTACTTTATATGAATAGACTCTCATAAAAATTCACCCGATCTCAAATGTAAAAATAGATACTCATAAAAAGTCAGAAACCTGGGCAGGAGAGAGGAAGGATGGGTGATGAAAAGCCTATTTGATTCTTGGACTGGTCTGCAGTGTTAATTTATCTTGAAATCTTGGTTTTGCCTTAAGTAGAATAATGGAATCAAGTTGTGGTTTTTTAAAAAAGTTATTTATTTAATTATCTGTTTATTTATTTATTTTGGAGCCTATGCCTGTCTGAGTACTTTAGGTTCTAATCTAGAAAAAGACGTTGTCAGAGTCAGAAGAACTAAAGATTCTTAGTTCAGAAGAACTAAAGTCAGAGCTAAAGAATCTTGAGTGAATCTTTGCTTGAGACTCTGTGCCTTGTATTTTTCATAGAAAATACAGTTTTAACCAGTGGTATTTTTTAATGCTTTGGTATAAATTCTCCATTTTGCAATTATATGTCATTAAATGCATGGTAATAAAACCCTCTGTTCTGCATGGTCTCTAATATGAAGTGTGTTATTTGAAGTTTATTTCAAATGTATTCAGACAGTGACTACTGAGTGCTGTGAAGGCCCATTAAAAAGTGCTTCTCTTTGCTCTATGTTCAGTTTTTCTCCAAGTCAGACTATGTCTCTTGTCTATCTAGTGATATATGTCTCTCTTCAGATAATGTAACTACCACCTTTATAATCCATGGATCATGATTATAAACAAAATGTGTCTTTTTTTAATTTCTGTAATTTATCCTCTAGCTATATTGAACTTAGACTTTTAATGAGGGTATCAGAATTATCTACTGCAATTCCTAGACTAAACAATGTGTGTTTGAGTATCAAATAGTATTGTATCTGTTACAGTGTAGGTGCTTAATATATGCTTTAAAATGAATGGGTTAATGAAAACAGAGACAGTGTCTTCAGTTCAAGGCTTTTAAACATCTTGAAATCCCTTATTTGCAATTGTTATCATCTGCAGAATTTGTCTTATTGTCCTGGTTCATTTATTTATTTTCTTAAAAATTAACTCAGTCTTCAGCCCTCTCACTAGATAATCTGAATTAATTTTATGTCTATGCTTAAAAACTTTGAGGTGCTGGTTTCTTTTATACCCAGGCGGTGGGTGATTCATGCCGATAATGTAGATCGATCTCCAGGTGTCTCAATTACAAGAGCCAAATGTTTCTACTGTGGCTTTGAGGTCCGGGCCATTGATGAGTCCCAGGAGATATTCACTGGTTTCCTAGAACCACATCTGCTTTAAGCTGTCAGCCAGAAAAAAAAAAAAAAAAATCAATCACATCAAAAAGTATGTGTGTGATCTGTGAAGATATATCCATGTACAATTGTGTGTTAAAAGGGCCAAAATTTTCAAGCAATGAACTGTAAGAGCCCACAGAAAGTTTCCCCATCACTTCTAATGCTCACATTCTTCCCTCGGTGTGTGGGATCCTCACTCAGGTGAGCTGAGTCATTTTGCTGAAGATTAAGAAGCCGATTGCAGACTCTTCCATGCTGACCATTTTAAAAAGAATTAATATCTTTATATATATATATATATATATATTTAAACATCTTTATTGCAGTATAATTGCTTTACAATGGTGTGTTAGTTTCTGCTTTAAAACAAAGTGATTTATATTTTAATAGCCTGAATTTTTAATTTTGCTACCAAAATGCAACAGCAAAAGAGGAAATAACGCAGGGGAGCGTGAAGAAGAAGTTGAGTGGAGACCATATGAAGTCGGGCCCACCCAGGCAGCAAGAGAGACAGTGCCTTGGGAACAGCAGGGCGGTCATCGTGTTGCAGGAAACCATCGCTTCTGCCATCTTTTTATGGCTGTAATCTGTTAACAGATGTCACACATGGAGTTATCACTGCCCAAACTTCACAAATGTAAACACATTTCAACCTATTTTTAGACAGGAACTGGCTGTGCTATTATAATGCTGAAATTTAACTGGAATTAAAATGGAACTAAACTGCTCCATGGAATTTAGGACGCTACACACACACACACACACACACACACACACACACCAGTGCACACACTGTGTTTTGTTGGAATAAGAGTGGAGGTCAAATAGATAACTAATGAGAACCTACTGTATAGCACAGGGAACTCTACTCAGTGCTCTATGGTGACCTAATGAGAAAGAAATCCAAAAAAGAGGGGATATATGTATACGTATAGCGGATTCACTTTGCTGTACAGCAGAAACTAATACAACATTGTAAAGCAACTAAACTCCAATAAAAAAAAAAAAAGAGTGGAGGTCAAAACATGCTCTCAAAATTCTGGGGTCAAAGTATACTCTTAAAACTGTGTCCTCCATATTGAAACAAAATGCGTTGACAGATGTGATAGCAGGAACAAACATCACGATATTTGAAAGAGAAATTTATGACAGCCGCAACCTCTTTTTTTTTTTTTTTTTTTTTTTTGCGGTACGCGGGCCTCTCACTGTTGTGGCCTCTCCCGTCCGGACGCGCAGGCTCAGCGGCCATGGCTCATGGGCCCAGCCGCTTCGCGGCATGTGGGATCCTGCCGGACCGGGGCATGAACCCGCATCCCCTGCATCGGCAGGCGACTCTCAACCACTGTGCCACCAGGGAAGCCCGCCGCAACCTTTTTGAGTGGAAAGACCGAAATGCTTTTCTATTCATTCTTCTTTGCCTGCAAACAGCCAGGGCCATGAACAAGTGTAGCAGAAAGCTTCCTGGTGCTGGGAAAGGAAGGCGTCTTGTTCTTGTTTGGGCATAAAGAACGCGGCCGTCCTTTTTTTCTATTTCCCTGTTTCCCCAGCATCATTAAACGCATGTTCTCTGTTATAGTCATTTTGAGTCAGTCACTGACTGAACCGTCTTTTGTGCTCTGGCAAAGATAATGTATCTGGGTTTCCTTAGTGATATTCTAAACACATTTTTTTGTGTGCTCCCATACAGAGCACATAGTTTCGGAGGAATTCCTGTTGTGTGGGAGGCCAGCTCAGCCCCATTCACACACTCAGCCTCCCAGATGTGGCCCCTTGGGCCTGGTCCTATCTTGGTTTCAGCCGCCAGGCTGCTCCCCAGCATCCTTGTCGACAACCACAGTGGCCTTTCTTCATTTACTTATTTACTTTGTATCTGCGTGGTGTACTTCAGCTTTTTTTTTTTTTTTAATCTTCCTTTGAGTAAGTTAAGATTGTGAAAAAAGTTTTCTCCAGGAAAAGGGAGCTGAAATGCCCCCTGATTCCTTTAATTGCATAAATGGGGGGTGGGCAGGAGGTGGGGGAGGGCAGGTGGAAGAGAAAGGAGTGGAAATCAGTTAGCACCCTGGATCGTCAGATAAGATGCCCCTCTATTAAAAACTCAAGACATGAGACCGGGACGTTGGCACCAGACAGGGGCTTACTGTTATTACAGTTCTTGTTAAAATTTGACCCACAGGGTGAGTTTTTTAAATCTCAGTGAAATAGGGTACTGACCTCTTCAAAACTCTCAGATGTGCGCAGGAGATGAGACCCGAGATAATATCTATGGTGCTTTTTGACTAAGGAAGGTCACTGTGTGACAATTTCAGGGGGACACCTGCAGCACGGCTTTGTCAACAGGGCCTTGAATGTGAACAAAACACACACAGTCATTTCCCACCAGGATGTGACATCCGGGGCCGACCCTGAACACAGGCACATCTGGAGGATAACTATTTCGGGAAGCATTTTCTCCTCTGGTCTGTGACTTAATCTGTCGGGTATCTGGGAGGGGGTCAGAGAGAAGATCTGCCTTCAAAGTGTGAATGTCTTCAAGTGTGGCTGGGGGAGTGGACCAGGGGCTAGGGAGCCTTGAAGCTCAGGCGCTGAGCTGCCAAAGCCACTATTCTGAGGCTGATTTAACCAGAACAGTGGGGGAATCAGGGCTCTCAAGTAGGCCAGTGCTTAAAAATGAGTGATATAAATGTTACTCATTGTACGACTGAGGGAAAGACATCATGCACAGGAAGCGATTACAATTCTTTATCTACTGGGCCCCGTCGCTAAGGAAACTCTGACTCAGTGCATGAAAGACAGCAGTCCCTTTGGAGTTCAGGCCAGTTAGTCATGATAGCTCTGGATCCTCTGGTATTAATAGCAATCACATCGACCAAGTGGACAGCCCTTAAGGTCTGAAGCAATGTCCACATGTATAAGCCTGCTTTATGCACATTAGAAGTCAATGTTATTCATCCTCATTTTTCAAATAAAGAAATCGAGAGCTACAGTCTGGCAGGAAAAAAAGGATTCAAATCCAGATCTTCTAAGTTCAAGTTTAAGCTTCATTGTCCTGCTACACTAGAGCTATTCTGCTTAAACGCACAGGTCTTTAAGCTGTTGTGCAGAATCCTGCAAATGTCAACCAGATGCCATTGCATGATGCGAACGCAGTATAGACTGGTGTGTACGTGGGAGGTGTGCACCTTCATCTCTCAATTTTTAATCAGAAGAAAAATGCTGACTTGTGTTTGACTTTTACCAAAAAGTTCCTGCAGAAGGAACTGTCTTCTGGCATAATTAACTCAGAGGAAATACGTGTCTCTTGGGGCTGAAAAACTTGAGGGAGGTCCTAAATTACATGGACATCACATACTTTCATAAGCTACTTTGTTCTTTTTTTAAAATCATCTCAGGAATCATTTATGTTTTGGAGATAGCAGTCTTATTTACACTGAAAAACAGTTTTATATGGGTTGTCTTTCATTCACGGTGAGGCGATGAGAAAAGAAAACAAAATTTGTTTAGAGCTCCAGTGAAAAAATAATTGATTGGATGGTAGGTTAACTGTCAAAATCAGAACTTTCCCATACTATCTGAGGAATGAAAACACATCCTGATTAGTAACCCTCACCAAGTTCGGAAGGTTAGAGGTGATTCAGTCTCCATGAATGTGGTCTGATCTTATTTTAAGAAGGGCCTCTGAGTCATGTGGAGTTGTGTCAAAATATGTGTTGTGTTATGTTTTGTTATTTTAAAAAGGCAGCTTGGAGGGAGGAAATTGAACCATCTTTTTTTCAAAAAAATCTCTGCCCTTTAATGGAAGAAAAGGGCAAGTCAGTTCCCACACATCTCACTTACTCTCTGTAATGCAGGCTCTGATGTATTTTACCACAGATATATTCTAAATGCGGTTTGCTATAACCTTACTTACTTAGAGCATTTTTAGTTTGTAACTTGAGCTGTTCTTACTTAATATTTATTGTTAGATGTGGTTACATGCACTGCTTAGAATCGAACGAAATTTACTATTTATCTGTTACTATCTTGACTGATTAGCTATCTTGAATGATGGTTATACAGATACATGTACTATTTTTTTTTTTTTTTTTTTTTTTTTTTTTTTTTTTTTATGAGTTACGCGGGCCTCTCACTGTCGTGGCCTCTCCCGTTGCGGAGGACAGGCTCCGGACGCGCAGGCTCAGCGGCCATGGCTCACGGGCCCAGCCGCTCCGCGGCATGTGGGATCCTCCCAGACCGGGGCACGAACCCGTGTCCCCTGCATCGGCAGGCGGACTCTCAACCACTGCGCCACCAGGGAAGCCCTACATGTACTATTTTAATCAATGTAAAATATGCAAAATTTTAAGCGAGCTTCAGTTTTCCCAACCAGAAATATAGGAGTAGAACCAATCTTGCCTATATTCCTGGGCAAGCACATGGGGTAGGGGCATCAGAGGTGTGTCATGAGAAGGGGACTGACACTCTCAGGCAGGGGGGAAGAAGGCAAAGGGATGCCAGAATTAAGGGCTCAAGATCCCTAGCTTCATAGGAATTTGCTCTTATAAACGCATGCTGAACTTCCCAAGCCCATGTCTTTCCAATAAATGTCCTAAATTTAATAAAAGAGATGCTGTGAAGTTGGGAATTCAATTTGGGCTGTAATTCACCACTCCTATAATGAGGCCTTGGGCTTAATTTTCAGCAATCTAGGCCCTCTGGCTACAGGAGGGAAGATTTCTTACAGGGCCAATCGAGAAGCTTTTTGGTTCCTTCTGTAGATCTTAATCTAGGAATTTAAAGCCCTGAGCACATCATTTTCTTTTCCTAAGTTGTCTAGCGTAGTTAGAAGCAACCAACCAACCTGATTAGGCTCCTATTTTTCACCAAAATGTTCAAACTCAGTAAATACTTGGCCACCCAGAACCTCGTCCTCCATAGGCACGTAAGCGCAGGTGTGTAAAGGTGATCATCTGAGTGACTGTTTTGCCACCACAGGCTAAACACTCCTTTACCACTGGATATGGGGTCCTTTGTGTCTTAAATCTAATCAGATGAGAAAACCAATTCTAGAAAACCCAGAAACAAGAGAGCTCATCCTTAAGGTTCTGTCCCTCAGGAAACACTATCAATACCAAATTCTATTTCAGGTTTAAATCAGACAAGCAGAGCAGATCTACAGCTTTGTGTTTGGGTATCTGACCTTCTGAGCAGTGAGAGCTGCTCAGGCCGCCTCTGTGAGGCTGCAGTCTCTGTGTCTGATGCCAGAGCCCCAAGCCCTGGGAGTGGAAGGAAGACGGGTGTGGGGTGGAGAGAATAAGCTGAAGCCAAAGCCAGACTGAAACCCATGTCAGCCCTTGTCACATCCGACCTTGGGCTACATGGAAGACTCTAGCTGGACTGTTGAAGGAATGTCTGAGGACTTTCTCCTAAGGTTTTCCAATTGCTTCAGCAAGACTGCCTCACGGCTATTTTTAAGTCATCTAGAAGCATTCTTAAAGACCAGCACTTGGTTATTACATTTCAGTTCCTCTTTCACAAAGGTTTTTCAGAAGCTTTCTTCATGTCATCAATGACACGATATTTGTAAAATAATAGATGCATAACACACGTCACGCAAGGGCTGTGGGCGAGCTCCACAGGTAAGAATCTCAACTGGCCTTCTACGGTGAATACGATTTCACTGTCAGAAGCGCAGTGTAAGTTTCCCTGTCTGCCCCCTGCTCTGATTCCAAGGGCGCTCACCCAAGTGATGAGTAACAGCAGATGATGGGGTGAATCATTGGACACTGCAGTTTGAATCGAGTGGTCAGTCCCCTCCTGGCCTGTGGTTGGGAAAGCACTGGAATAACGGAACTGAGGGTAAAGAAGATGCAGCTGGGTCTTCTCAGGTCACAGCCCGAGGGCCTGGGAGAAAAGGACACCCAGGAAAGAGGGAAGCCCAGCCAAGACGGATGGGTGTGCTCTGTGCTTCCCTGTGCTGCTCTTGCCTTGAGGTTGAACACAAAAAGCTGACGGACTGTGAACAGTCACAGACCAATTATCTAAGCTGTGACAGCAAGATGCAGAGCTGCTCACTCATGATCCTCAAGGAAACACGGCCAGACTCGATCACTTCCCACCACCAGCCTTCTGAGGAGGGAGGGTGCTTAAAAATCTGCTCCAAGAAGGTCTGACTTTGCACAGGTTGTGGAGCATAATTTCCCTGGACAGAATCTTTGCCAGCAACCGAGATGCAAAGCAGGACACCTTCTCCCGGAACAGACGATGCCACGGCTCAGAGTGTTTGTCAGGGAAAAGCAGAAGCAATGATGTCAAAATGGAAAAATGACCCAGAGAGAAAGTCTCCAACTTATTGCTCAGAAAATGATTATTTTGGGGGGAGATAGGGTTGGGGTCAGACATTTAATATTTTGGTAACCAGCATTTCATAGCATGTGGTTGAAACTTCTGTCCCATATTCATAGGCTTCCCTCACTTGGATCCTCCTCATTAATGTTTAAATGTGCTCAGGTCTCCCCCCATTTTAGGGGGACCCCAAGGTTACATGTGTCACATTAAGATATATGAAGACTAGGGCTTCCCTGGTGGCGCAGTGGTTGAGAGTCCGCCTGCCAATGCAGGGGACACGGGTTCGTGCCCCGGTCTGGGAAGATCCCACATGGCACGGAGTGGCTGGGCCCATGAGCCGTGGCCGCTGAGCCTGTGCGTCCGGAGCCTGTGCTCTGCAACAGGAGAGGCCACAGCGGTGAGAGGCCCGCGTACTGCAAAAAAAAAAAAAAAAAAAAAAAAAAAAAAAGATACATGAAGAATAGATGCTCTGTAGTAACTTAAAGCTGATCCAAACCTCCCCGAGTACTTAACTGGGAGGTTAGATGAGTCTACATCTTAAAGTCTGTTTGGGGAACATGGTCATATTCATCAGACCCTTTTCTCAGATTTCCTTTGGGGTCTTGCTGGAGAAGCAGACCCTGGGATCTGTACAGTCAGCTACTTGCCCCTGTCCCTGGCTCCCCATCCTTCAGGGCCCGGGTGCCCCAGTAGCATCTGATTCGGATTCTCCAACCAACTGGTGGAAGTGTTCCAGTCCACACTCGTGACTTGGTGGTTTGCTTAGACTCTGTTAGTCCCACCTCGGCCCTCCTGGTCGCTGGGCGCACCCTGAAGTCCAGATCTTTCTCCCAGTCGGTCTACACTGCCCTTCCTGTGGACCTTGGCTGTTTTACCTCAACCCCTGCAGGCAAGCTCCATGGCCGTGCACTCAGGAGGAGTTCTGTGTGGCTACCACGCCGCACAGGACGCCAGGATGTCTCAGGAAAGGACCCCCTGGACTCTTCTCACCTCGTCAAGGGGCTCCCTCTCATGTGCTCTGTGTGACAATAACACTGCAGTGGCCGAGTAGAAACCCGCGATCCCAAAGAGACAGCTAAGCGGAAGCCCCTTCCTCCCAACTTTCCCTCCAAGTGCCTCCCGTCTGCAGGGGCTGGGGAACATGTGTCTCCATGCTGCCGCCCCGCTGCCCTCTGATCGTCCTCCCAAAATAGACGAAGAAGCCTGTTCCTCCTCGCCCCACTTCAGGGGCACCTGCCTTCCCCCTTTCCTGAGGCTGAACAGCCGCCAGTGAACATGCTTTATTAGAATATGTGGGAAAACATATTAGTTTAATAGTCTCAAAATACATCTCTATCATGTCCTTTGAGAAAACAACCCAAACCCTTACCTCCTGACTGTCCCCTTGTCCCAGGGCATGTTCTCAAAGATGTCGTCTACATGCCTGGCTTCCGGTCCCTCACCCTCTCCCACTCCTTAGCTCCCTTCAGCCTGATTCCCACCCCTCCCTCCACTGACACATCCTGTGGAAGGTCAGTGACCCCCATGCCGGCCAAGCCAAGCACAATTTTCGTACATCCGACTTGACTACTCTAGAGCATTTGTCACTACTGATCACTCCTCATTTTGTGAGACCCTCGCTTCCCTTGGTTTCACTCGAATGCTCTCCATCCATCACTGGTCTTCTCAGGCTCATCTTGGGCCTGGATCAGTCTTGCCTTGGAGTCACGTGAGACGAGGCTTTGTTCTCAGCCCGGGCTCTCTTCCAGTCCCTCCCATGCTTTCAACAGTCAACCGAACATCAGTGAATCTCTAAGGCACAAAAGTAGCCCAAACATCCCGCCGCACACCTGCAGCCTACAACCACTGCACTCAAGGAATCCCATATCTAGGATCCCTTTTAAGGGCTCTTTTCCCTCCACATGAAGGTAAGCTCGCTGGGTTTGGGAACAGGACTACTGTGGCTAATCAATGTCGCCCCAGCATAATACAGTGCCCTAGGACAGGTGTTCAATGAATTATCTTTTGAATGAATGAATGAATATTAGAAAGAATAAATAAATGAACTGCAAATCATTTGCTATGGTAACTAAAATGATATGGTGACCAAAACATAATGAAATTACCTAAAGACAAGTTCTATTGGCTCAACCAAATGTTTCCATTCCATTATCTCAGTATTATTTCTGCTTCTTGTAGGTTTCCCTTGTAATTTTTTTAAAAATTTAATTGTGGTAAAAAACACATAACATGGGACTTCCCTGGTGGTCCAGTGGTAGAGAATCCTTCTCCCAATGCAGGGGACACAGGTTTGATCCCTGGTTGGGGAACTAAGATCCCACATGCCGCGGGGCCAACAAAGGCCATGTGCTGCAAACTACAGAGCCCACGCACCACAACTAGAGAGAAGCCCACAAGCCACAGCGAAAGATCCCATATGCTGCAATGAAGATACCACGTGTTGCAACTAAGACCCGACACAGCAAAAAATAAATAAATAAATATTTTTTTTAAAAAAACAAACACGTAACATAAAATGTATCACCTTGACCATTTCCAAGTGTACAGTTCGGAAGTGTTAACTTCAATGTTGTACAACCAATCTCCAGAACGTTTTCACCTTGTAAAACCAAAACTCTGTATCTAAACACTGCCTCCTCTCCTTCTTTCTTCTCCCAAGCCCCTGGCAACCACCATTCTACTCTCTTCTCTGTGAACTTGACTTCTCTAGGTAATAAATTATTTGGCAGGCTATAGATACCTTGTTGATAAGTGTCTTGTATTTGAAAGTACTGAGAAAAGAGTGTCATGTGTCTAAGCGGCTATTTGATCTTGATTCTTTCATTTCAACTTGAAAAGCTAAACAATTGTTCTTCTGTGGCCCGTGCAGGAGGGGACGGTGGAGTCACCTTTTGTTCTAGTCCAGGTACACAAAGCCCAGATAATCGTTTTAGGCTGTTTCAGAAGCAACTTTCTGCTTAAAGTATTTCCCTTATTTCCAACTATGGAAGAGGTTCAAAGGAAAGGGCTTCTAATGGATGGATGGAAGTAAGAAAATAGTCTTGAGAGTATCAAAGGGATGTGCTCAGTGGAGGAGATTCCTCACGAGGTTTCCTCATTCTTCCTGGGCACAGCCGTCCAGTTAGATGATCATTCCCAGACTGCCTTGTGCTCTGTGATCAAGTTTTTCTTGGCTGAATTTGAGCATCAGTAAAATCCGTATGAGAACATGTTCAGCTTTTGCCCCTAAAGGACCTCCCTTTCCTCCTGGCTGAAGGTCAGCTGCAAGGACTGGGGCGCCTCGGGAAGATGTGTACTGAGGACGGCGAGCTGCCCAGCTCTCATGGTACCAGATGTGACTCTTTGGGGCAGAGCCTGTCCACCCACCCTAGACTGTCACTGAGAAGAAAGACACCTCTGTCTGGTGTGAACCACTGCATTTGGAGGGCACCTTGTGCAGCAGGGTGTCCTTCCTATTCACACACACATTTCTGCTCTTCATTTTACACTTGCCTGAGTTACTTCCTCGCAGATCTAAACACGACTTATTTGTTGAAGTGGGTATGGCTCACTGGAACGTACAGAACAAACATGATGGACACTTTCCCTGACCTTGAAGAGTTTATTATTCTTGTGTTGAGAAAGTCGAAATCATGTACACAGGAAACACATAAATAATTAAGAGCCTATTTGAATAGTACTGACAGTTAGGGTTCTAGAATCCTAACTAGAAACTTAGAACCTTCTAGAAAGTCAGAGAAGATTGGAGAAGGGATCAACGGAAGGTTGAGTGGCCCTGCAAGGTTTCCAAGAGGAGGGGGCCTGAGTCAGTGTGTACAAGGGTGGGGGACCCACCTGCACCTGGGTCCTTCACCATAGGCAAAGGAAGTGTCTCTCCCTTCTCTATTTCCCCCAGGGAGAAGGCGAAACGACCAGCCTAACACGCCTGGGCTGCTGGTCGCTGAGTTCCAAACTCTGAGGGTCATGTATGAGACCTTACAAGAGGGACACCTTCATGGTGGCACCTCTGGGGTTTGCTTAGGACATTCCTCCCCACATTTATCTTGCCAGCTTCTCCTGCTTGGATGCTGCTTCCATGGGAGCATTGCCAGGCCCTGAACCCAGGTAATGTGCCCTTCACATAGGAGCACATTGACCTGCCACCCCTGCCCTGAGAGCACCAGATTTCAATTCCCAGTTAACTGAAGGTGGCTTCTGTGGAACTGTCAGCTGTATGTGGACCTATGTCATCTTTTGTCAAAGAATCGTTCCCAGTGCTTCAGATAATGTCCAGACAATTATCAATAAAAGTATTTTAAATAAATGAATAAATATTAGTGCTTATTGAATGATAAACATTGGACAAGATCAAAACAGGGACTGCCCTGCACTGTAATCTATCCCGTGGTACATGATACCGAGTGTCTTTTCAGAAAAGTGGACATTTTTCAAATGACAAGTTGTTCTATTAGCAATATGTGGTCATATGGGGGTTTGCTAAATTCTTCTGTTCTTTTTTGGGAGCTTAAAATATGAAATGAGTTCACAGAGGTGGAATAGTTTCAAGCAATAGAAGGCCAAGATTAAACTGCTTCTTATTTCCCCTCTGAGAAGGAATCATTTATCTCTAGTGGAACTATCAGAGTCCTGGATAAAAATAAAAATGTGAATTTTTAAAGTAGGGCTCACTTTTTGAACTACTCTTCCGAAATGAATCATGCAGTTTGGCCTTTTTATTTGAATTATTCTGATGCAGTTTTCCCCACAAAGATGTAAAGTATATTAGAACCGGTCCCTCAGTTGGACTGAGGAATTTGGAAAGCTCTTCTGGGCTTACAAAAACGCAGCCTCATCTGTTGGATATTGGATAGATGAATAGTCAGCTCTCAGCCCTCACTTTGCAAATGGAGGGAGAATTTACAAAGTTAAGAATCCAATGGATGATTTCTTTGGGCTCTGCGTGGCAGTAACTCATTAAAAAGTAGAAAAGGAAGGCAGGAACTGTTCTCCTGTCCAAAATAAATCCCTCCATCACTAGAAGCAGCTCCTGTACCAGTCTTTCTCAACTGGGGATGATCCTGCGTGCCACCCAGGGCACAGCAGCAATGTCTGGAGGCGTCTTTGACTGTCACACCTGGGGCTGGGGCAGGGTGTTACTGGCATCTAGTGGGTGGGGGTCAGGGATGCTGCTAAGCATCCTAGGTGCCCAGGTCAGCCCCCGACACAAGCATCATTGGGCCCCAAAGTATCAATAGTATGGAGGGTGAGAAGACCCATTGTGTCCTCTGAGGAACTTCTTGCATGCTGGCCAAGCAGAAGAACCCTGGTAACCTGCCTTCCACCTGGGTCCTTGCAGTAAAGACCCTCTGCAACACTGCCTCCTTCCACATAGGGAACAGGGACTGGTGACCCCAGCTCAGCGGAAGGCCAGGCCCTCTGGCCTTCAGCATCACATCTTGGGTCTGATGACTCCCAGCTTGGCGAATCCACCGGGTAAGGTAAGGCCCAGAGCCAACCCCGCCGAGGGAATCTCACACCCAGAGAAGCCGTCCCAGCGTGTGTGTCCTCTTGGCTGTCAGTTACATTTCTGTGTCTCGTCTCGTGCAGCTCTGGGATCAGCGCCGTGATTACAGAGGTGAACTCTTTGTCTGAAATCGGATCCAGACCGTGGTTCCAGAGTGGCTCACTCCAGTGGTACAGCAGGGAGGTGCTGTCAGAGGCTGAAATCCTCCTCTGAGCTGCAGGAGAGCCGAGGAAAGGATGTCCGGTGCTGCGTATCTGCGGGGCGGCTGGCTCCGCAGCTGGGCTGGGCATGCCCTCGAGATGCCAGGACAGGACACCAAGTGGGCGGGGTCAGGGCACTCCAGCCCGGTGGAGGTCCAAGCTCAACAAGGGCTGTTCCAACCACCCTCCTTGCCTCCGTCTCGTAGTCTCAGTGGCAGACACGGTTATCATTTTGAAACAAAAATGTGATCACTGTATATATGTGCCACATCTTCTTTATCCATTCATCTGTTGATGGACACTTAGGTTGCTTCCATGTCCTGACTACTGTAAATAGAGCTGCAATGAACATTTTGGTACATGACTCCTTTTGAATTATGGTTTTCTCAGGGTATATGCCCAGTAGTGGGATTGCTGGGTCGTATGGTAGTTCTATTTTTAGTTTTTTAAGGAACCTCTGTACTGTTCTCCATAGTGGCTGTATCAATATATACAGTGGAATATTACTCAGCCATAAAAAGAAACAAAATTGAGTTATTTGTAGTGAGATGGATGGACCTAGAGTCTGTCACACAGAGTGAAGTAAGTCAGAAAGAGAAAAACAAATACCGTATGCTAACACATATATATGGAATCTAAAAAAAAAAAAAAAGGTCATGAAGAATCTAGGGGTAAGATGGGAATACAGACACAGACCTACTAGAGAATGGACTTGAGGATATGGGGAGGGGGAAGGGTAAGCTGGGACAAAGTGAGAGAGTGGCATGGACATATATACACTACCAAACGTAAAATAAATAGCTAGTGGGAAGCAGCCGCATAGCACACTGAGATCAGCTCAGTGGTTTGTGACCACCTAGAGGGGTGGGATAGGGAGGGTGGGAGACACAAGAGGGAAGAGATATGGGAACATATGTATATGTATAACTGATTCACTTTGTTATAAAGTAGAAACTAACACACCATTGTAAAGCAATTATACTCCAATAAAGATGTTAAAAAAAAAATGTGATCACGTTTCTTTTCCACTCAGTGATCTTTAATTGTCACTCCTGCCCCCAAAATAAAGGTAAAAACTTGACAGTGACAGCAGAGACACATGATACCACATTTCCACCAGCTGCTTTCATCAGGGCCCGAGTCCTCGCCCCTCTCCCTTCTCCCTACAGACAGTCTGTGCTTCAGTCATGCAAGGAAATGCAGATTCCTCAAATTAAAGCATCTCCTTCTATATAGGACGGACATTTCTTGATCACTGGATCAATTCCCGGATAGAATGTAAGTGATGGCAGCGGCTGTAACAAACAGAGACGAACATTTCGGTGTTTAGCACAATAAATGGTCCTTCTTCCTCATGAAGAAGTTCAAGCTGGCATTCCTGGTTGTCTGGAGGCTGCGTGATGACTCAGGGCCGCACTTTTGTTCCAGCTTGTGGCTCCACCCTGCCTGTCCTCTACATGTTGTTGGTGAAATTGATAAAGATACACAGAAAGGCAAGCCCACTTCTGTACAGCTGGGGCCTGCGGAACACATATCACCTTGGTCAGAACTCAGCCACGCGGCCGCCTGGCCTTGGAAGGGAGGCTGGGGGAGACAGTGTACCCGTGTGCCCCAGCCATGGGGCTGGAGCCATGGGAGAGCAGTGTGCCTTTGTTGGCCTAGGCCGTAGTTCTACAGGACACTCCATTTTGTGGCAATTCAGCAAGCTGTTCACATAACCTGTTCACTTTCCTCTAGGTATTTTTACTTCAATAAGTTTGATAAACACACAAAAAAGAGCATATAGTCCCCTTACCTTTGGACAGTTTCTCAAATGTTTTATAGCTAATTAAATTCTTTACATTAGATATTGAATAGGACTGTTATCGCTTCGACTATGTATCACAGATAACCCAGGTCATGCGAGCTCCCACTCACAATTTTGGTTACAAGTCACACTGATTCACTTGTTTGGATTCTCCTGTTCCCTTTACTTATAGAATTTCCTTTCTTCCCCACTCTTGGCTGATAAGTACCTATTAATTTTCAAGAATTTATTAAACATAATCCTCTTTGTGAAGCCTGTTCTAAGCCTCCCATGCAGAACTGACCATTCTATTGTCCGTGCTCTTAGGACACAGCGCATCTTCTGTCTAATCCTATAGCATTTTAGTAAGCTTATCTGATTCCAATTCCTAGATACTAAGCTCTTTGGATGATAGAGATTATGCTTAACCATCGTTTGATCCCTATTCCCCAGAGAACACAGTAAATGCTTAATAATTCTTTGTTGAATCAAAGTGCACACAATGTGTAACTGTAACATAATTCTCAATCATGGCTCAGTGACTGTCATATTTTATAGTAAAAACACGTGATTTTGAGTGTATAGTCTAACATCCCTTAACCATTTGACAGAAGTAAAGGTAATTTCAGGTATCTAGTTCATTATTTTAGTTTGGATAAAGCAACAAGATTCAAATACTTGGCTCCTAAGTAATATTTTGATGTCTCTCAATATCTATTTTCCTCCCCATTAGTTATTTATGATGCAAATACGTTAAAAAGCACAACTGCCATTTTTGAGTGAGGAAAACCCAGATTTGAATCTCACTTTACTTCCTACAAGCTATGTGATTGTGGACAAGTAGTTTAATTTAAACCTTAGTTTCAGGCTATTTGCTACTGGAGTCAAAAGCCCTCATTGTTAATTTACCCATAGTCTGGGTGAGGAAAAGGATGGGATGGGCAGAGAGATGCCTTCAATCCCGAGGTCACTGCCAAAGGTTCTACTGCTGCTGTGGGTACCTGGGTACAGAGAAGCCAGAGCCACCTCACTGTTATTGTTGTTGTTATTACTATTATTATTATTGCTTCCAATTCCATGAAGCTCCTCTCTCAAGCAGTAGTTTCACTATTTTAAAAAACCTTTGAATGTATCAATTTTCTTCACCAGGATATTCTAGAAGCACATGAGTTACACATGTGCCCTTTTGCTGCCACACTGTCTAAACCTTGACAGTCTCCTTCCCTCCGATCTGCTTGCCCTGGGCTGTTAGAGCAGGACGCTGCCTCCCAATGTATTACCCCGACAGAGAACAAATGTGCAGCAGTAAATATTATGGTTTCATCTAATGCTTCAACTGTGAAGACAAATGACAGAAAATGTAGTCACGGATATGGAGGTCAAAACCTATTGGTGCAGATATTTCACGGCGACTATTACAATACACTTTTCATGGAGGGCTTATTTATGGGAACCTATTATGAGTCATAGCAACTCATAACACGACGTTCTATGGAAAATTCCATTCTCCACTTGGGCTAAATACCAGACATACAGCACTCACTTTTGATGAATGAGAGTCATAAACATACCCCAACAGGTATAATACAGTAGTTTACAGCTTTAACCTAAATTGATAGATATATTTTTTTCCTCATAAAACAAGAAAAATGGGATAGAATAAGATCTTTGCAATTCTCGGCAGGACAGTTAACGGACCGCAGCCTTGCAGGTGCTATCTCATCACCCGCCTGTCAGAACAGGGTCTCCTCCTGCACCGTTTTCTCACTACCTGTACTGCAGCGTCTTAATCTAGTCTATAAATAGCTTTCTTATTTGAATTAGGATAATGTGCTATCTGTGCCTGTTGGATGTGGTGCAACGTTGTTTGTACTCACTTTATATCTCACGAAGTCAGAGAGCATTTTTTTCATTCCAGATAGAGCTAAAAATATTCACCCATTAAAATAGTAATCATCATTAAAATTAGCTTGCTGATTTTGCTGATTAATTTCTCAGTAACAAGTATGCTTTCTAAAAAGTTTCAACTGAACATTTTTTGACAAAACTAGAATTTTAAAATGTAAGCTATGTAAAGAGGAAGAGGTAATTAAGGAACTACAAATAGAAATTTTAAATCTACTGTAATTTTTAACGATTTTAAGAAAAAGTTGTTTTCAAAATAAAAGAGTGAAGAGGATAGAAATGGTTGCTATAACTGGAATGTAGGACTGAGGTCCCTACAGCTTAGTTCTGGACTGTGATTCTCATACCTTGGGAAGGTTGTTTATTTTTGTCTATACAGGAGGGGTGATCCAGTAGGCATAATAAGTGTTCAAGTGATCAGAGTCACTCTTGTAAGATTTAAATATTTTTTTGCCTGTGTTCTATTTTCATATGCAACAGGCAGACTTCAAGTTCAGAGGAAGGTTGTAAATCAGTAACAACATAAAAGAGCAACTTTAAATGCATGGATGAAACAAAGGGCTCTTCCTTTTAAGACAGCCATCGGTGCAATTTTTTTGTCTTCAGTATCTTTATTTTAGTTGGAGTTAAAGACTTAAACAAGCTAAAATGTAGTTTTGTTCAACCTTCTTGAAAATTGGGAATTCCCTGGTGGTCCAGGACTCGGTGCTCTCACTGCCAAGGGTTCGATCCCTGGTCGGGGAACTGAGATCCCACAAGCTGTGCAGCACGGCCAAGAAAAATAATTATAAAATAAAATAAATTTAAGAAAAGAAAATTGAGGAAGGGGAAATATGTGTTTTCATTTTAATCCTTTAAGAAAATCAACCACTCACTGTAATCTTAAGAAAAGAGGCCAGTACAAATGCCTCTGATTTTAAAATACATAAAATACGTTTTAAACTAAAGAAAGGAATATTAATTATAAGACAGAATCCGGTTGAGAAAAGTTTATAAGACAAAGATCAGGAGAAAGATATCATGCTCAGTTGTGTTTAAAATAATGTCTGTATATCATTCAGTATTAATTAAGGCAATGAGATATTCCTTGGCTGTGAATATTTGACGTTTCATACTATTTGTAGTGGACATATGTCATAAAGCAGTAGTGAAATCCAGTATGTCATTGATGACCATCGAATAGTAACTGCCATGGAAACCTGTGACCTTTCTCAGATAATGAATATCGGCAGATCTAGAGAAAGACATAGATTTATTTCAAAAAGATCTGGTGTGTGGCAGGCAGGAAACAGCAGCAGGTAACCCAGGGCTATTCATAGTTCCATGAAAACACACTCACACACATTCCTTTTCTGTTTGGAAGACACAGATCCTAAGTAGTTACATATTTATTTTCAAACATTAAGCTGTAATGGAATCCAGCCGGCTTTAATAATGTAATTTAGCCTAATCTTTTACAGAGCTTTAGTGAGTTATTTTCTAAAATGTTTTAAAGAAAATGTCATTTAAAGCACACATATCTTATTATATAATCTTCTGGGCAGGTTTATTGTAAGAGATATTCAACCAAAACATTCATAAAAGGTCATTTATGTATTCTGTGACAGTATGTCTGAGATGTTGAGCATTTAAGAAAAGAAGGTCATCTTGTCTCCTGTAATTTGAAATGTAAACCTGGTTTAGCCTAAGGTGGGATTCCATGAGTAATTATCAGAATAAAATAATATGTTTCTGTGTGTGTGTGTGTGTGTGTGTGTGTGTAGATTGGTAGGTAGGTAGAAAATAGATAGATAGATAGAGATAGATAGATAAAGAGATAGAATAGAATAGATAGACATTCAGAGTATCTCAAGTGTCATATATTGGTCTTGGTTCCTAATTAAATTCAGAAGCATAAAAAAGTAAAAGGCTTGAACTATTTTAAAGCCTCTCTATGTGGTATCTCCCAGCTTTCATCTTTCCCCCCTTGCAAACCATCTTCCCTTTAGTTTCCAAAATAATTTAAAAATAAAATAGGAATCTTTCTGGCCCTCCAAAGCACCCCATTGAGACCCAAATCTGCACCCTCCGCCACCCACCTCTCCCACCTCCTCCTGCACCACTCTCCCCTCACTAAGCTCCTGCCCAGGCCAGCACCCCCTCCCCCTGGTCTGTGCATGCCAGCTGTGCTCTGAGGACAGTCCTCAGTGTGTCCGGGGCCAGAGCCCGTGTGGGGAAGCCCTGCCTCCTCCCTCCTGTGGAGCCAACTCTGAGGGCCGCAGGGTCTTGAGAGCACCCCGAGGAAACAGGCTGGGGTCAGGACTTCCCTGAGCATCACCACTTTCCCCTCCAGATTTGACCCCTCCCCTCCCATATTGGCTCTGCTGGGAGGAGTCTTGAATGGGTGCTTTCCCCAGGAGATACTCATCTCCAGGTGCATCTCTGGGAACCTGAGCTAAAATGAAAGGCCTGGGCACCTCAGATGCCACCGCCTACTCCTTGCTCAGAGCCCTATTCAGGAGCTTTGCATGTCACATGCCCGGGTCCCCAGGGAATCCAGGGAATGGCACCCTCAGAGCTGACGTTTTATATCCCGGGCTTGATTCACTTCACGGGATGCCTGCTCCCCAGATTTCCCTGGGAGAAGGCGGGGGAAGGCGGACAGCGCTTGCCTCTCAACTTTTCACCATTTGGTGAAGGTTTGTGGTACAATATGTAGAAGAATGGAAGTCACATTTAACTTTCAAAATCTGTATCTGAGAGCACATTGAACTGTAATTAATTCAACAAATATTTACTGGGCACTTGCTATGTACTAGGCACTGGCCTAGACATGGGGCTATAAAAGTGAGCAAAACAGACCCACGTTTCTGTTCTCATTTAGTTTACATTCTTGTTAGCTGAGAAAGACAAAACACCACCCCAAACTGCAGCAAATTGGGAAGCTTGATAGTGACAGGGCTACGTGGGGCTGTGGTGGTGGCAGTGAGGCGCAGCTCGTGAGGGAATAACCTGCAGGCACCTGGGAGAGGAGTGTTCCACCGCGCAGAGACAACGGAAGGTGAGAGGCCCAAGGCGGTGTGGAGCAGGCCGAAGAACGGGCAGTAAAATTCCATTAACTGCAGCACATTAGCTGCTGGCTAATTACAGGGCCCTGGCGCTTTCCTTGAGCAGCCAACAGAGTAAAGGGCCGTCGATTTACACAGGCTCTTGACCTACGTTTCCAGTAGAGCCCAGTAGCAGAATAGTAAATGGCATCCAAATGATAGAATTTTTGTTATAGGAGCTTTTTGGTGAGTTATAGATTCACCTGGGGGCAATATCAGAATGTGAGGTTCCAGAGACTGACAGTAAAGTAAAATTTAGGGATGACAACTCATAATAAAACCTAATCTAGAAATAGAGAAAAATTCATTCTGACCCTATAGATCAATTAGGGAGTATTTGTATTAAACTATTCATCACAGAACAAAAAGATTCTACCTAAGAGTACTAAGGGGCTTCCCTGGTGGCGCAGTGGTTGAGGGTCCGTCTGCCGATGCAGGGGACACGGGTTCATGCCCCGGTCCGGGAGGGTCCCACGTGCCACGGAGCGGCTGGGCCTGTGAGCCGTGGCCGCTGAGCCTGCGCGTCCGGAGCCTGTGCTCCGCAACGGGAGAGGCCACAACGGTGAGAGGCCCGCGTACCGCAAAACAAACAAAATAAAAGAGTACTAGTATAATGATTCTTCTCTGGAGCAGTTAAAATATGATTTGTTACTCTACAGAGGAAGCCAGATCTACGTTCGCTGCCGTCTGTACTGAAAACCTTTGGTTTTAATTCGTAAACATTGTGCAATATGATGGCATATAATCAAATTCTTTTCGCAGTTCTATGAAACAGGGGTACCCTGGTTCGTTGCAAAACATACATGAATAATTAGCCTGTGTGTGTGTGTGTGTGTGTGTGTGTGTGTGTGTGTGTACTGTACAGTCTGAGCGCCCCTGTCTGGCGCATCTGTACTCAAGGCCTAGGTCCTGTAGGGACAGAGTAGCTTGCTTTCAAGTGCATCTGGCACAGCACCCTGCAGATGTGGCTACTTAGTAACTGTGTGCTGAGGACAACAATTAGGTTGATGACAAATCTGGGTGCTGAGTGTAAGAGTTTACTAATTGGTTTCTGGAATTGTTGCCCAGTCTTTAAAAAAAATGGGGCTTTGCTTTTTTGTTATTTTTTGTTGTTGCTGTTTTTGGATTAGTGGGTTCTATCATACATTTAGTTAAACTATAAATGCTGCATTCAGTGAGTACATTCTAGTCTTTCGGGGATATGTGTGTTTTAGGAGGATTCTCCAGCCTCATTTTCTACCGTGTCCTGGGAGGGGCCCATCCAAGGAATGAGAAACCTCACGCTGGTCTCCACAGGGCAGGGGCTCTGGATGTACTTCCGGGCTTGGCATGTGTGCTTTAGAGCCTTCCTGAAACTTCTCAATCCTGTGCCTCAGAAAAACACCCAGGTCAGCACTTGGCGGAGCCCCTCTGACTAGAATCTCTCTTATTAAATCTTGCTGTAATGGATGTGATTTTCAAAATTAAAAAACAGGACAGGAGGAGCAGTTGGTTGTAAGCATCTTAAGAGAGCTACATGGGAATCAGGCTGCCTTCACGCACAGAGGGTGCTCAAGACTTTTCCAAGTATCCTGCCACCTTTTTACAAACTCTGCTTATGACGGCAGCTCCTGGGATGAGATATTCTGTTCTCTGTGCCACTCAATTAAAATTGGTACCTGTTCCATTGAGCTGATTCAAGGAATTTAAGAAAGAAACATATGAGACTAGGAAATCCTGCTCTGAAGAATAAGAATTAAAAAAAAAGTTTTCAGTACTGTGAGGGGTAGATGATAGGTCTTTCCTGAAAAACAAGATTAAATAGGAGGGAAATGAACGTGGATGTTCCCAGTGAAATTCCACTTCTGGAGCAAGTTGCTGTATCAATCAGCTGGCATTCCAGACAATTAAATGTCTGATTGGACCATAGTAATAATAAAAGGAAGTAAGCCAACTAAAACACAAAGCAGTGAGACAGAAAATGCAATGGAGACCAAGTTCGCAGGTTCAAAAGTCCCAATGTCTTACTAGAGAAGACCTTTATCAGAACAGGCTGAGACATTTGGTTCCCGTTTGTTGAAACCACAAAGCTGGACAAGGAGCTGGAAGCAGAGTTTGAAGAAGGACTCTAGTATTTTAAGCAGTGGGAGGATCGGGCATTGCTTATGCCATTTAGGATTTCAGAGCGACCCCAGAGGCAGGGAAACCCAGCTGCATCCAAGGGTGCAGGCTGACAGGAAAAGGGGAGTGGGTCCTTGGGGCTCAGTTTACGGCAGTAAATTTTGCTTTCAGAGTGACAGTAATACGACAACTATCGTAACAGTGCCTGGCCACCTGGCCTGATGGGATCTGCCCTTCCATCCCACCCCAGCTCCACACTATTTATTTCTACCTGCCTACATTTGCCCCCAAGACCTGCAAAGGCCATGGGCACTGAACCAGAGCTGGAACCAGGAAGGGGATGGGAAGGCAGAGGGGCATGGGACCAGCGGCCGGCTTAGGGAAGGGGCGTCGGGGGTGTGGAGGCTGGCTGTGGCAGGTCAAGCTTCTGCTCCAGGAGGTGGTGAAATAGGATGCTCGGTAGATGGGTGACTCACAGGTCTTCTATGGCACAGGATGGTGGAGAAAATTCCATCTCCTTCGTTGAATAAGATTCTAAGTCATGCTTGAAAAATGGATATAGAAGCTCGTATGAACAATAAGTTATTTCACTCTTTTGTTTTAAAATACCTGTATCACTTTATAGCAGGAAATATCTACACAGAATGTTGCGGACATGTCCTGATCTTAAGTCTTTGGCATTAAGCTTTCTCCCAGTGAAGAAAGTAAAGAAGAAAATCACTCAAAGATCAGGCTAAAGGTGGCCCAAGACTCACACCTGAGATCATGGTGTGACCACATCAGAACGTCATACCAACTTCTACTTGTGTGCATGTGATCGTCATACCTTACTCTGAGTGCCACCCACAGCAAGCTGGTATTGCTATGAGGTTGATGGCTCAAAAAAGCAACACAAACACATAGAATTTTTTTTTAATTCAATTAGTTCTTCTCTTTCAGGCAATAAAATATCTAAAAATCACAAACACAGATTTGACTCTCTAATAGCAATTGCTAATGATCTCTGATTATAATGAGTGTGTGATTTTCTTTGGAATGAAATTATCTATTGCTTTTATTTTAAACAAATCAATTTGCGATGGTTCTGAGATTATTCCAGACAAGTAGATCTTATGTATTTCTTCTCCCTTAGGCTTTGAGAGAATTTTGTGGCCACCCTAGCTTCAGGAAAAGCATTAATGTTCCTGGTTCCAGCAATATTTTGTAAAACTGTTAGAAATGCCTGATAGAAATGGATGGAAAGGTGGCAGGGACTATGTCATGATTTTGTTTTCTTTAAGTTCCTTTTATTGTATGTTTGCTGAATTAGTGTGAGATTAGCCTAGTAATTTGGACCCAGGACTATTGATTGGGACCTGCGCCTGCCCTTCCCACTGACTTTCACAGTAAAAGGACACAAAGTGATTCTCGGAGCTGTAATGTGAAATAATCTAGTGTGTGTGAGCATGTCCTTGCTGGGCCCTGAGAACATTTGGGGAAGGCTGAGTGCCCTAGTCTGTTTGGGCTGCTGTAACAAAATACTACAGACTGGGTAGCTTAAGCAACAGACATTCATATCTCACAGTTCAGGAGGCTGGAAGTCCAAGGTCAAGGTGCTGGCAGGTTTGGTTTCTCCTGAGGCCTCTCTCTTTGGCTTATAGACAGCTACCTTCTTGCTGTGTCCCCACATGGAGGATGGGGCAAGGGGGGTTTTCCAGGGTCTCCTTATAAGGGCACTGATCCCTTTCATGAAGGATCTGCCTTCATGACCTCATCACCTCCCAGAAACCCCACCTCTTAATACCATCACATTGGGGGTTATGTTTCCACATAAGAGTTTGGGGAGGCACAGACATTTAGTTCATAGCAACGAGAATTAGAAAGACCACAGAGAGGCAAGAGGTTGATCAATTTGGTACCAGGTGACACTGGGAGTTTTGAGAAGGAATGTTAATTTTAGTTTCCAGTGTTGCTGAAGTGAGCATTTCCATTCAATTTAAGAAAAGCTCACTGAGTGCATTTTGGGCCAGGAGATGAAGAGGGTAACTGGACTTCCCTCCAGGCAGCTGCACAAACCGCGCCAATGGTAACAGTGATGGGATCACTTTACATTTCACATCGAGTTGAAATTGTCAGTGTTCATTATCAAGTATAAAAAAGATACGGGAAATCATGTAATGAACGCCCAGATCTCCCAGGTTTTCCAAGTGCAACTTGTATGCTTCAGACTTCTTCAGGAAGTTAAAATGTCCTGATAAGTGCAGAATCCCTTGTCAAGCCCATCCTCCCCTTGATAACCAGTACCCTGAATTTGTCTTCCATTCCTATTTTATGCTACTTTTGTATCTGTGTATTCATAAATTCTCTGTTGTTTCACCTATTTTAAAATTTAAGTGTTAGCACACTGTGTATTCCATTTCTCAAGTAGGTTTTTTCACAATAGTTTGAATTTATTCTATTACATGAGCACTCTTTCCAACTGGTGTGTAGTATTTTGTTGTATGAAAATTCCTCAGTTATTTTTCTGTTCTCCTATTATGCTCATGTGGACCAGTTCTAAGCACAGGGCTTGTAGTAAAGGATCTTTTTTCCTGCCAATCTTTTTAAAGAGGCTGTGTGTGGGATTCGTGGGTTTGTAAGGGATTCTCAGGCTACCTTCCCATCCAGAAGGCAGGCACATGCTCCCTGAGCAAGCCCAGAAGTGCTTTGCTCCTGCAGCTTTGGTCTTGGAAGTAGAAGCCAGGAGGAGGCCCTTGGAGCTGCAGCCACCAGCACAGCTCAGGTGACCCACGAAGGCCACTGAGATGGTGAGATTCTCGCTGCAGCTTCTAAACAAAGGCATCAAAGGTGAGGAGACAGGCTACAGTTTTGTATATGTGAGATCTCAAAAAATGTTACCTTTTTTTCAGAAAGCAACTAAATTTATGTTCCATTAAGATTTTTTTTTAAAAAAAAGGTTAGTGTATTAGATTGGTTGATGATAGTTTAATGTGTTCAGTTAGAATTTAGGGAAGAATGAAAGACTCCCAAAGGGGAAAAAAAAGCCTTCACAACAGGGGAGGGTGAACCAGATTGGGTGCCCCTGGCAGCCCTCTACCCTCTGCCCCAATCTGGACTCTGGCTTCACTCCACAATCACCTGAAACACTCTTCTGTTACCTATTTCCAGAAGTTCCATCCTTCTCTACTGGTTTAACCCCAGTTTCCTTCATTCTGCTTTCTGGGTTTTTTCTTCCCAGTCATCTTCTAACACGTTAAAAAAAAAGGCCTGCTCTCATGTTTCATATCAAAAACCTCTTTCTTGTTTATCTGATTGTTCCTTTTATCTCTTCTTGCATTCTGTCCTTATTTCAAGAAGGCAACATTTTATCATATTTTTATGGATATTTATATTTTTTTGTAAACAAGATTTTTTCTGTTGCTTTTAAGTTTCTGTTCCTTGATGTTTCTCTCTCTCTCTCTCTCTTAACATTTTGCTTATTTATTCTTTTTTTAACACATTATTGACCAGAGACATATTAATACGTCTTTTGTTACCCAAATGTTATTGACTGGAGACGTTTCAATATTCACTTACATAACAAATTGCTGGCCATAGGCGTTAGTTTCTGCAAAAATCCCCCAGTCGGTAATGAGTTAAACAAGTTTGAGACTTTCCTCAGATATCTACAAATGCAATTAGTTAGTGAAAGTGAATGCCCATCTTCAGGTTTACTGGATGTGGCCAAATTACTGTCCAGGAGACCACATCAACTTAGTGTCATGAGCAGAAAATGAGCATGTGACCACACTCCCACCCACTGGGGTTTGTAACCAAGATCCAAAAATGGCACCCTCCCATTCATCCTGACCTTCCTGAGTCTCAGGAGTGAGCCTTAGACATATAATGTCCTGATAACAGCCCCCTTTAGCCTGTGTTTTAAGCAGCTCTTGACTGATAGCCTGTTAAGTCTCCTCCTCAAGTGCTTAAAGTTGTAGACCTGTAATATATACATTTAGTTGTTCTTAGATAAGATATATTCTCTTTTCTTGTTTTTTTTGGTCAGTGAAGTAATTTTTAAGAATTGTTTTATGTATTTTTTTAAACTGGCAAATATGTACACGGCATTGGATTAACATATTTCCTTTTCTTTGGTTTGTAGAATTCATCATTTTAGATCCTTTGAAAAAAATGTGTAAATAAGTTTCAGCAGAAGTTCCTGTATTTTTCTCTTATTTATACTCTGCATAGATTGTTTATCCAGCTATGTAAATGGGAAAGCACAATGCTACCAAGGACTTATTTCAAC
Organism: Phocoena phocoena; assembly: GCF_963924675.1. Lineage (NCBI taxonomy): Eukaryota > Metazoa > Chordata > Mammalia > Artiodactyla > Phocoenidae > Phocoena > Phocoena phocoena. The sequence continues at coordinate 151,361,849 of NC_089220.1, forward strand.
TACAGGTGCTGGTGGCTTTGTCCTTATAAAATGTGAGGTCCATCTTAAGAAATATTCTCATGGGAAAGCAGAAATATGACTGTCGGCACTTATAAAGGGCAGCTATATGAAAGCATAACTGCAGAACTAGCATACTCTTTTGAAAAATTAGAACTAATTAATAAGATGAAATCAATTCAACTTCCTTAAGAAAGATCTTCAGTGGTTAATTTTGAAAGATGATGGAAGAATTTGTGTCATTTTAAAAGAAAAGGTGATTGACTTTTTATCTAGATTTTTCACTTATATCAGAAACACATTTAGCCTTATTGTTTTGCTCTGAGCCAATATGGACACATACACATGCCAAAACGATTCCACCCAGGCTAACACTTAATTCCTCAAATGGAGAACCATTGTCATCAGGCAAGACTTTAATTAGTTACTGATTTTCATTTTATTATCTAAATTATCTTTCTAATCTACCTCTGTATATATATTAATCTTTTTGTTTATTGTGTTATCTATATTTTATCTGCTAAAGTTTAACTTGAGGACAGGAAGAAATTATATTTGGTAATTACTGTAGAAAATCATAGGAGAAAAAATGATTTTGTCAGTTTTGCTTTTTGTTTGGAGCTTGGAGCTTGTTGGAAATGTATTTTGTTGATTACCATGAAGACCTAATGTTTACATATTTAACAGTCATCTTCATTGCTATGAAACTGGAGATTAAGCTTCTTCAAGAATATTTACTTCTGAGGACATTTCTGCTTTATATAGACCATGTATCCTGGAAAAAGAGGAATTCTGGTGAGAAAAGAGTACAGTGAACTGGTGATAGAAAAGGAATTCCCTGGACAGTGTTACAATGACACCTGCACTTGCTTGCCTAGACAGAGACTTTCTCCCAAGGTGTGATGGTTAATTTCATGTGTCAACTTGATTGGATCATGGGGTTACCAGGCATTTAGTTAAACATTGTGTCTGTGAGGGTGTCTCCTGATAAGATTAGCATTGAGCTGGTGGACTGAGTAAAGCAGAAGACTCTCCCCAATGTGGGGGACTCATCCAATCCCTCAAAGCCCTGAATAGGACAAAAAGGTGGAGGAAGGTTGGATTTGCTCTTTCTGCCTGATTGTTGAGCTGGAACATCTCGTGTCCTTGGACTGGGAGTTACACCATCGGCTCTCCCTGTAGATCACAGGATTCTCAGTTTACATGACAGCACGAACCCATCCCTCATAATAAATCACATATACACATGGATATATATGTGTGTGTGTATATATATATATATATATATACACACACATATATCTCCTATCCAACATACCTTATTGGTTCTGTTTCTCTGGAGAGCTCTAATATGAGAGTTGTACAATATTAGTATCTAAATGATGCAGGATGCAGACCTTGCATTTTGAAATGTCCAAGGAGAAGTTGAGCTGAGCACACAAATATTGACTCACCTTAGAATATGATAGGCTTTTACTCTGCAATAAAGGAAGTAAAATTTTAAAAAGAGGGAACTGGTTAGAAAGTATGACCTGTAAACTTGTAAATTGTATATCTTAAACAATTTTTAAAACAAGTTAACCATTTCCCCTTTTTCCTTTCAAGAGCATCCATTATGATATTTTCTAATAAGAAAAGTCAACCCTTTACAATTAGGGAAGTTGCTAAAGATGATCAGAATTGATTATTTGAGAGAATCTCATTTCAACCATTTCTACATTGGATCAGCATCTCTGTGGTAATTGCTTTTCAACTGACTCAGGTTATGAGAATTGAAAACATTTACTCACATGACTTCTACCTCAGTCAACTGTCTGAAAATTAACATGGTACTAGAATAGTGAGGGTTTGGAATGGTAACTACTGAGTTACTGATTTATATATAGCAGATATGTTTTTAAATGCTCAACAAAGAAGGGCCCCCGTCCCTGTCTTTCCCTCGTCTTCACCTACCCTACAAAACAGTCCTCTCCAGGGTGAGGGAGCTGAACTGAGTGAGCAGGCAGCCCAAAGTGGAGGGAGTCTTGCAGTGTGGTCACCAGAGGCTGACTGTTGGACCAGCAACAACAACGTTCAGGGAACAATTTTCATGGGCTAAGTATTGTGCTCAGAACTGCTTTTTAGATTCATTCTAATTTTATCACCCAAGCATCCTGTGAAGAGCCTACTATTATCATTTCCATTCTATGGGGAAGGGGACTGAGGCTCAGAGGATTATGTAAGCTGCGTAAGGTAACAGCCAGCTCAGAAGATGTGCAACTGGGACTCCAAACCCTCAGGGTCTGCTTCCAAGTCTTTGCTCTTTTTCCCGACCCTGTACTTCCAGGATTTGAAAACAGACCTCACACTTGAAGTGGGTTCTGTGCAAGCAGGAGGTCTCTGCCCTCTCCCCACAAGTAACTGTGTGTGAGGATCTCAGGAACCATCTTTCTCCACCCGGTATTGGTCTCAGAAACCTACTCTACCTAAAAATTTTTCCTACTGTCCATTTCAATCACATGTATGCAATGGAAACAGGAAGGATTACACCTGAAAACCTAAACTGAATTCTATTCACCTCTAGTTCTTACAGGAAACCTCCCCACAAACATTTCTACTTCTTTGGCTGCACATTATCAAATAGCCAAGCATTTGATAACATCTTACTTCTATGATTTCGCTTTGCTTCATGTCTGCACTTTCCAGGATTCAATATGTTTCTAAGAGTTAATCATGGGTGTACCTGATTTGCTGTAACCTTTTCTTAACTTTTCAGTTATCACTGAAGGATAAAAAACTGGAAAATATACTGAAAATCCCCAACAACACCACATTCAAATAGGACATGATCAAAAGAGAAAACATTTGCAAATTTAAAAAAGGAAAGCACCTCTTTAGACTAGGGCCAGTGTCTCCAAGCTAATGCACATCATTCAAGACTATTTGTGTTGTATGTGCCAACAAACTTAAACAGGCATAAGGAAAAAGGGAAATCTTTGCTTATGTGACAGAAATGTCTACAAGTAGCGCTGCCTTAGGTTTGACTTGATTCAGGACAAAAACTGTGTTACTAAGACCCAGAGGCTCCACTTCCTTCCCGCTGGCTCCCCTCATAGGACGGCCCCATGCCTCTCACCCTGTACCACCAAGCCCAGAGGAAGAACAAGAGCTTATCTTTACCGGAAGTTTCAGCCCATGTTTTCTCATGTTTCTTTGACTCTCATTGGGTTACCTCCCTGGATCTGAAGCAACTGTCACGGTCAAGGTGCATGGGATATACTGATCCATTTAAGCCAACTGACCCCACCACTAGAGCTAGTTTTGGAGCCTTTTCCCTCAAAACAGGAAAGGAGGTTTCCCTAAAGACATCTGCGGTTCTTTAACTACCAGAGATAGGAGAATGGGTGTTGGTCAGCTAACAATTAATGTTCTGAAATTGGAGTCCAAGGAAATTTAGAGTTTCATGAATGGACTTTATTATATGTCAAAAAATATATGAGAAAAAATTCTTATCTTTAAAAATACTTAGTTCACCTAAAATTACTAGCCGCCACCAGAGTCTATATCTCTGAATATGCTGTTAGAAAGTGGCTTAAACATACAGAGAATATGCCAAAGATATATCATTGCTATCAATTATCTTGGATTACTCTTCTTTCTTTCTTTGAATACTCCATTTTATAACAAACGAGGACACTTGATAAATATTACCTGATTTAGATAGATTTTTAGATAAAAAATCAACCAGATGCTCTTATTTAGTTGTTGTAAGAAATGGGTTTGATATAAAAGGGCTTACTCAAAATAAATACATGTCTTTATATTCTGTGAATATAAAGGTTTTTAATAGGTTCTTTTTTCATTGGTGAGAACAACTGAAGGATTATAAGAGAAATCAAGAGCATTGGAAAGACTAGAAAAGAGAAATGCAAGGCAGTAAACTTGTAATAAACTGTCTCTTAAATGGGACAATTCTGCAAATACTCTAAAAATCAGAATAATAATAATGGCAATAATAATAATTAGAATTTTCAATCTGTAGTGGCTTTCTACTAAAGGCCTATAAAGCATTTCGATGTAATGGGATAATATTCATGACAAAGCAATAGCCATCGCCATAAATGTACACAGCACTTAAGCACTAATGAGGAACTTTGGCTTTCCCTGCCTTGTAAAAGCATTTCCTCTAAGTACTTCTCAACATCGGGAGCATTATCAGTGACAGATGGGAAGCCGAAGAGTGACAGGAAAGTGAGTGGTTCATTACAATAGGGTACAATTGCACCAGCTGTGATGCTTGGGAGTTTCTACTGTAACCAACCCCTTTCCACATAAAGCCTGCATGTTTACTGATGGCTGCTCTCTGAGATGCGTGGGGTGCTCTGGAACTCCCTGCACACCCCCTCAGAGCCAGCAGTTTTCTCCAGCCCTCCCCTGCATCTGCTCTGGGGCTGCCTCAGTTCATTCAGGACTTCAACTCTCTCCTTGGGCTCCTCCAGTGACCAGCTAACTGGTCTCCCAACGTGTCCATCCTCTGAATTCTAACTAGAGTGATATTTCTAAACACAAATTGGATCTCCCTCTACTTAAAATCATCAGCGGCTCTCGTGTGGGTTTAGGGTGGAGCTCACTGAGCTAAGACTGTGCGGCTGTCTGGTTTTCACCCTGGAGGCAGCTAGGCTCCGACTAAGTGATGCGCTGAGACCCTCCTGTCCACACCCACAGCCCCAGCCCATACCTCAGGTGCAGCGGAACCCAGGCACCCACGGCCTCTGCCCACACTGGGCAGCTGGGCAGGGCAGCAGGAAAAGGGAGGGAGCACCTAGGGGGTACCCAGGGCAGGGAGAGGGCCAGGTGGGGCTCAGAGGGTACAAATTCAAACACACAACAAATAAGACTTTCAAGAAGGCGATGCAGTGCCTTAGGCTTCAAGTGTAGGGCCCTTACGATCCTGAGACCCATGGGCCCTAGGGTAGAGCACACATACTTTTGCAATAATAAAAAGTGATATTTCAACATATATCACCATGACTCTCTTCAATGCCTTTTAGCTTTCAAGGGCATATTTATTTTTTCATTACCTTCTAGGGGAAGCAAGCAATTATTAAGTAGTATATTAACATTATTAAACTCATTAAAACTCATGGAAGCACAAGATATTTCAAGTTTTATGTAGAATTTAGTATAAAGAATAAGACTTCTTTAAAGTGCTATCCAAGGGGGTTTAATTACAAAAAACTTTAAAAAAACCCCAAAGATTATCCCCAGAGCTTCCAAAAAGAGTACAACTGGTGTCAGAACACAATTCCAGAGAAGTACTTCTGAGAAGCTTGAAGGGCAGATAAAATGTTAGTGGTAGAGTGTACGACACTGTTAACTTAGATCGAATTGAAGCATTAAAAGGATACTTTGGCCTTGGACTGCAGAATGGATTTTTACTGCCTTTTGATTTAAGTATTGTTAAAACTGCATGCAAGATCATAAATAAAAAAAAAACCCTAAAGTCATCACGAAAGGGAGTATGGTGGAAATAATCCTTCCTTTAAGACCCCAGATAGGTGGAATTTCTTCCTGTGAAACTTACATTTTCAGATTCTCACAGTTGGGTGTGCAGGCTTCGGTGTAGTATGTGAGATGTGTACAACTTTGCAGTATTAATTATAGTGAGGGTTTTTTTTAAACATTAATGAAAGCCGTATGCATGTGAGATTTTCCAAAAATGTGAGAATCTCCTCCCTCCCATCTGCCTTCCTCTCAACCCTTTTGGAATATGTGCAAAACACTTCTAAGTACAGAATGTACTTTTCTTCAGTGCAGTCACTTTTTCCTAATGACCATTTATGTAAACCTCGGTAATGTCGAGAGCAGAGAATTCCTGCTGCAGTATAAATAGCTTGTGAGAACTCTGCCCTTGACCCCGCTGCACCAAGGGAATAAGGGTTTCTAATGACTGGGTTCTGCCCGTGGCCCAGACCCAGCGGACTGAACGTGGCCATTCACGCTGCCTGGGCTGGTCAACGGCCCCAGCCCTGAGGCTTGGCCAGTATTGGGCTGATGCTGGGGATTCTAGGGTCGGCTGTATTGTCTAGTAGGGAAACTGATGCTCACCCCAAAGCGTGTTAATCAGGGAAAGACTCTCCACAAGAAAGTAGCATTCACCACCACGAAGGTTTAGAAACTAGGAAGTCTTTCTACCACTGCAGGTACACAAAGCACATGGACCTTCTCCCAGCATCAGTTCTCTAGTATCAGGGAAGCCTGTGGAAGTGGCCCCAGGGGTAACAGAATATTCTCGACTTCTCAAATTACAGCCTCAGAATAAACATACATTTCCTGAAAATCCAGAGAATCCTTTCTGTTCCACCATTTTCTCCTTCTAATCAGGATTAAAAGGAGAAAATACAACATTGTCAGCCTTTACCAATCCCATTCCATCTTCCACATTTTCTTCTCCCCCAGCCCACTTCTTGGTGGTAAGAACTTTTTGGTAAACATATGACATCTAAACAATTACCATTGCTTTGGTGGGAGCAACTAAACACGGAACAATTATCTTCTGTTAACACGGTAAAAAAAAAAAAAAAAAGTGAAGTTGTACAAGTACCTCTGATAACTGCCAAAAGCCTTTGGTCCTCCTCTGTGACGGTCCTGCCCCTGGGATCCATTGCACATAGTAAGGGAGCCGTTCAACTGTCTCCCATTCAAAACAGATGTGACTGTAAACTCAGTTCTCTCTGTGTTGAATCATTACCATTAACTTATTGTGACACCTTCACTGTGAATACCTGTTAATAAACACTATTGTCTCACAGGTGCTATGTTTATGACTACAAAGAAATGAAGGGCTTTGAGATGTTGATGTTGGCACATAAATTATGTGGGTTATTTTGGAAATACGGTCTACGGGAAGCGTGGGCTCCTGCTGAGTGTGCAGCTATGTGGATGACGGCACAGGTGTCACCTTTGAGTTCTGCCCACAGTTAAGTCTGTGACAGTGTTCTTGAATACATGTCATCACTTCCTGCTTAAGTTTAATTCCAGAAGAGGGCAAGACTCTCTGCAAATAATGATGGCATTTTCTCTTGTCAGAAAAGAAAACTTGTGGATTGGACATACTCCTTTTTTTTCTAAGCTACCAAAAATCTTCAAATGAAATTAAAGGTGCAATTGTCGTGTTTAATATTCTCTCATCACAGGTAATAGTCTTATCCTTTAGCTGCATTTAGATGATTCCTCAGCTCTTTAAACTCTCCAAACTACACGTTTAACTATTTTGCATTGTATTATAACTTGTAAACTAACTCAATCCCTTTTAGACATGGAAACGGTATAAAATTTTCAGAATTAGGAAGGATTATGGTTTTATTTATGCCATGGCTATGCTGGGAGTTCCTTCCTTGTAAACACAGAGCAGGATTTTCTCCTGTCCCTCCCCGCTTCCCAATACTCAATTTCACTGCCAGTGCAGCTGACCCTAAACTCTGGCAACCAGCAAAGGGTAGTGAGGAGAAATCACCAATGTCAAAGGGAGAGTGGGGCTGTGAAGAGCAGAAAAGAGAAAGGAAACAGGGATCCCGCACAAGTAAGGACCATCCTCCACGCCAGGCGGAGGACAGTCCCCTGCTCTCCCTCCTGAGTCTGGAGTGAGGGCTGCCTCGCCACTAGGAAACACTCAGGATCCCAAGGCGCTGTTTCTTGGTATCACTCCCCTGCCCTGAGTTCTTTGGGGGCATCTTGCATCTCCCAGGGCAATGACCGCCTGGCCGCTCCCTCACTGCCCCGCCTCCTTCTTCCAGTAGGTCTGAACACCCCCATGGGTGCGCTTCTGTTTCCTCCTTTCCCACAGTGTGATCAGACCACCTTTCTTAAATATCTCCTATTTCACATTTAGCCTGTGCCTGTGTAGGAAGACTTCCTTTCTCTGCCTTTCTCTTTCTGACCGGGCAGGGAACCTGTGAGATATGAGGAGTACCATTTCCTTTTTCCACCACGGCAGAGAGGACTGCAACGATCACTCCTCTCCCGTGTGAACCAGAGTCTCCTTATGTCATAATATCCCAGCTCCACAAAATGTTGTATCCTCCAATGATGGGGCAGGGACTTATAGTTGTGGTGAGACTACATTCATATCTAATCGGCAAAATGCAATTACTGCCTTTTCAAATGCTTTCTTTCCTTTTGCTACTTTTTCCTCCTAAGTGCATTGAAAAAAAAATTTCTTTCTTATCAGAGTCTACCATGGGGAAAAGGCTGGGCTGACCCTATTCCTGGTCTCAGCACACATCCCAAGCGCATGCACCTCTGACGTCCTTGCTTAGCTGCCCCGCCCTCACCTTCGCAGGTTAACCACAACATGCAACATCCCCAGATCTTGTGCATGTACGCGTTGCATGAGCACAATAAGCAAGAATCTGTACCCCTCCCCAGAGATTTAGGTATTGAATACATCTTTGTAAGTATCTTTCTAAAACAAACAGGGACATGGCCTCTTCCTGTCCTAGGAACCTGCGCGGTTCTACTGAAAGTGAAACCCGAAGGCAGTCACATTTGCTACATGGACCCATTCATATGTGGTTCTGGGATTATGGATGAGCACCTGCTCCGAGGCCAGGGAGCTCCAGGTTGGTCTAAGCTATAACTTGTAGGGTATAAAGGTGCACTGAATTCTCTCTCTCAGGAATTTGACCCGAGACTACGGAGAAAGGGAGACAGCTATTGGAGACAAAATACCAACAAAAAATTATAGAGTTAACTTCTGAAAGTACAACTAACTGTTCTTGTCTTAAGAGATATTAATTCCCTACATGATCTTTTTTTTTCTGAAAGGAAATGAGTGAACTAAAATATTAACACCATTTTTAAAATGTGACTTCTCTTTCAAAGTGTTTGGAATATTTATCTTCACAAAATCTGGCCAGGAAAACAGAGAGCCTAAAAGAAAATTTAAAAACTGCTTCCACTGGAGATGCATCTAAAGAACAATTGGTTAATTAAAACAATTTTCCTCTGACATTTAAAGCCTCCTTCGAACAAAGTGTTTCCAAGCCCTCCACAGCTTGCCTCTGAATGAGTTCAATGATTAATTCATCTGAGAAAGGTGCTCCCCCGCTCACTATGTCCTCAAACAAAGAGCAATTGATTCTGCACTATCACTGTTTTCACGTGCTAAGTGGTAGCACAAATGATTCATTCATAATTCTCTGTGCATAAACCTCTAGATTATGGCAGGTTATTGAAATACTTCAGGCTATTTGTCATATTCTTATCAGCAGTACCCAAACAAATGAGTCATCTCATCAGTTCTAAAGTAGAAATATAAAAACAAAACAAGGTGACTTTCATTTGTCCGCTTGCTACATCCAGTACAATCACACCTTTGAATGGGAGAATCTCTCCACACTGCTGATGTTTTGGATGGTGGATTCCCACAGAATGGTCGCCACATGCAGCTTCATGACGGTCCAGTGGTGGCCTTTGATCTTGGATAAGTTGCCTGCCTTGCTCTAATCTATCTGAGTTTCAATGAAAGCTTGCATCCAGTAACCCACAGTTCATAAAATGAGCCTTGATTTTGTTGTGATGAGTGGGTTGAATTGTGCTATAGACTGAATGTTTGTGTCTCCCCAGGATTTATAGGTTGAAATCTAATCCCCAGTGTGATGGTGTTAGGAGGTGGAACCTCTGGGAGGTGAATTAGGTCATGAGGGTGGAGTCCCCATGACTGGGATAGCCCCCATGACTGAATGTGGCCTTATTTGGAACCAGGGTCTTTACAGATGAAATCGAGTTAAGATGCCATCATCCTGGACAGAGTATGATGATGTCATCCTGGATGGAGCATGATGATGTCATCCTGGATGGAGTATGATGAAAAAACACAGAATCTAACAGTAGATTAAAAGATGCAACACGTGCTTGTTCCTCTTTGTCCCTTTCTCTTTCTTTGTTGTTTTACTTTGTTTTCATAGAATCACAGAATGGGATGCCCAATTTTGCATCATTTTACACAATGAATTCTAAATCAAGACCTAAAAATCTGTTTTATTTTTATGGCAAATTATTCTGTACATGGCTTCCAACAAAAAGCTTTATTTGCAGTTTTCAAAAAAAAATCTAGAAAGCACTTCTTATTTTTGTATGTGTATGTGTATGTGTGTGTGTGTGCATCTATAGGATGCTGTTAAAATGTTTAACAACTAGTTGATACACATTATGGCCATTAGAACAAACACTGTCAAAGAGCTGAAACGGCTGTGCCTGGCAGTGCTAAATGGATGTCCAGGCATTGCAAATATGTTAGCCTTATGTGTATGTGTGTGTAGATGCATGTAAATAGACATATTTCACATTCAACTATAAATAAAATATGTTTATAGAACTAGTAGAATGCTGAAGTTATGGCTTATTCTCTCAAAAAATTAAAATAATATTTGAATATTAACTGTCAAATGTAGTTGCAACCTCTAGGGGAAAATCTTCTACGTGGTTTATATACAAAATCTGCATCCAGCACTTGAAGTATAAATATCTATTTAATATTGTTACATGAAAATATGTACTCGTAATAATGCTTGTGAAAACTATTCGTTGTATGTACAGGTACAATTTTAAGAACTTTAATTGAGTAGGAAAATAGATTAAAATAATGTAAATATTAGGGACAATCCTTTGGAACATTCCACTAGCAAATCATTATAACTTTCTGAGTTATAATGTTAAAATCAAATATTTAAATTAAAATAATACAAAGTAGGTTAATAGAGATTTGGTTAAATTATAATTCTAATCTCTTTAGAAGTATTTGGTGTATTGAAATTTACAGTGGAAAATAAAATAGCCTTTAAGAACTGTATTGAATTAGACTTATTTGGACATTAATCTCTCTAAAAAACAAAACAAAAAGCCCCCGTTAGGGAAGGATTCACATTTTATAAAGATGAGGATGAGTTATAAACATTTCAACTGTGCCACATCAAATTTTCTTAATGAGTGAAAATTATAAAATTACACCATCCATGATAAAATTAGTATGGGAAAGACATTGCAAGAGGACAAGTGTATACCTTATAAAAAATTATGAAGAAAAGATGAAAATGATAGAGAAAAGAAGAACATAATTTATTCTTCCAATCAATCTTTTAAAGACAGTATTTAATAATCATTGTAAGATGAAAATCCCTTGAAGTTTATAAAATAAATTAAAAATTTTTGGACATTGAATTATTTTCAGTAGTTAAAGTACATTTTATAATTGTCCAAGCAGTAAATCCTCAGCACAAATTTCCTTCTAGAAAAAAATGCTTCTGAAAATCTTTTCCCTGAATTATATTCAGCTGTGCACCAAAAGGCTCCTAATATCAGTAATGTGCCAGTTGGAACTGAACCTCTATTTGGTGTTGCAAACCATGTTGGCAGGAGCAAATCTGCACCCGATGGGGCTGGGGTATTACCATTGTTGAACAAAAAGTCCAACTTTGAAAATTTTGGCACAAAATTATAATAAAATTGCAGTGATAACTGTTTTGGGATGATGCAATTTCAGGTTTATATTTGTGTGCCAGAGATCCATTCCTTCACATGGTGTAGTCACCTTTAACCCTGACATCAACTGTGTATTCATTTTAACCTTGTGCCATTCAGTGTGTCTTAGCTCAGGCTGACAAGTACCATAGATGGGGCAGGTTAAATAACAAAACGTTTACTTCCTGCAGTTGTGGTGTCTGGGAAGTCCAAGATCAAGGTGCAGGTACATTCGGTTTCTGCTGAGACTCCAGTTTACAGACAGTGATCTTGCTGTGTCTTCATATGGTGGAGAAAGAGAGGCCATCTGTCTTGGGTCTCTTTTACAAGGGCACTAATTCCATTCATGAGGGCTCCACCCTCATGACCTCATTTAATCCTAATCACATCCCAAAGGCCCCACCTCTTAACACCATCACGTTGGGGGTTAGGATTCAACATATGAATTGATGGGGCACAAACATTCAGTCCATAGCACCGTTAGGCCAAAATATAAATTTCATTTGTCTCTATTAAAAGAATGTAATCATAATCTGATTTCAATGTTTTGCAATACGACATTCCATACTCTAAATGCTCCCCCTGAGCAAATTTGAGACAGGAGAATAGATGATGTTTAAGTAAAATTTTATTTTATGTATTTTTCAACAGATATTTTTTCTCTGTACTTTTAGAAGAGTTTATATCATTGTGAAGAAATTATAGGGAAGTGATTCATTTAACATAAGGAAGAATATCTTCTAAATATTAGCTTTGTGCCAAAATGAAGCTTGGCTTACCAAATTAGTTTGTCATTTTCCCATCTAAGTTGTATGATTTCTGGTTGAGGATATGGTAGAGGGGATCCATAACTAGGTAGAAAATTCAAATAGAAAAACTGGAGATTCTGAAATTATTTTTATTCCACAATCAACTTTGTCTTTGTGATTAACCACTGATCATCAGCAATTTATCTCTAATTAAATCAACTGGGGGTTGAATGAGGGCTTAGCATTGTGCCATATTCAGGTGTTGAGCTTGAATTCTGGTTACTTCCTTTTGTTTGTGCAATATAATGTCATAGCAATTCACACGATGTGGAGACTAGAACAATCATAAAGCAAACAAGGTATTACCGGAGCCCCAGAAAGACCCTCCACCCTAGCTTACCTTCTAGTGTTACTGCTTATATATAAGCATTCCCGCCTTTTGCCTGTTGTTCACCTTTGGGTAAATGGAATCATATTGTATGTATTCTCTCACATATTGACTCTTTCTCTCAATAGTATGTTTATAATATCAACCATGTTGCTGCCTGTCCAATCATCATTGCTGTGTAGAGTTCCATTGCAGGCATATTCCATAATTTATTTATCTAGTCCACAATTTTTATACTGTTGGGTTGTCTTCTCATTTTGCTTATTATTAATCTTGCTGGAATAAACATTCTTCTACAATTATACAGCTGCACAAGGACATGAGTCATTCTAGAGTACATACAAGAGTGGGACAGCTTGGTTAATAAGGAATCTTTGACAATTCTGGATAAAACAACTGTTCTGTAAAATGACTGAGCCAATTTGTATTCCTCTCAGTAGAGTATGGAAGTTTCCATTGTGTTATATCTTTGCAATCTCCTTGTATTGTATGGTTTTAAAAATTAGTCTTACATATTAGAAACCTGGACATGAACAATCTTGCCTAGATCAACTTTTAAAAAAAAAGATTGTCTCTTCTGTAAATCAGAAGTAATGGTAATAGTAAGAATAGCAAGGTTATTGTGCAAATTAAATAATTAAATAAAATACTGTAAAGTGTTTAAGGCAAGACCTGGCATTTTGTATATTAAGTAGCTGCTTCTATAATATGAGCTGTGATACAATTAAATTCAAAAGAAAACCAGACAATAAACAGCATAGGCATTCACACAGAAAGCAGAGTGTAGAACAGCCAGGAGGGAGGCTTCTCAAAGAGGACAGGACTTCAGCTGGATCTTATAGGTAGATCTCCTATGAAGACAGGTAGGACCCTCCAAGCAGGAATGAAAATATGAGCAAATGTATTTCTGGACATGCGTTTGTCTTTCCCAACATGCATGCCACTTCTGACATTGTCCCTGTAGTCATCTACATGCTGGCTGAGCACATGTCTGGCTCTCAACTTGGTAGAGCTTGTTTCTGTGGGGAGATCGGCTTCAAGCCAGTTCTTGCTGATGAGAAATTTTCTCCCAAATGTAACAACTGGGAAGTCAATTGTTGAGTACACTGAAACTAGACTCAGGTCCTCTTCTTTGTCATGAATTAATAAAGTATACGGTAACCCCCCAAACGGATTATCATGTCAGAAACCGTGCTGCCTCTGCGACATTTCAACAACCTCAGTTTCCATCAATTATTTCCTCATATCATATATTGACCTCATGTCTTAAACCCATGAGGTAAACAATTGTTACTGCATAAATTAAAATGGCTATTTAACATTTATTTGTGTATTAACTTTTCAATCAAATTAGAATGCAAATTCATAAGGACACATTTTTTTGTCTGTAATATTGTCTATGTTAGCCCCTGCTTTCCTTAGACAGACAGGCAGACAGACAGACAGACAGACACACACACACACACACACACACACACACACACACACACACACACAAGTGTAGCAATCGTCTACCTCCTACCACCACAGCTTGTGGTTCGCTCCACCTCAAATCTCTGTATTTTTAGGTTCTGGTTCCCGCTCACTATCTTCAATACACTGCTAGTCCTAATTATTACTGATATCCACACACATGGAAATAATCTTAACAAAGATTTGGCTTCTCATTTTTGAAACTCCTCAAAAATCGTACGTTCAGCCTACCCGGCACTCACCTCTGAGTTCCTATCATGGACCTTGTCATTACCAATGATCACAGCCCCTCTGTAACCTTTATTTTGAGCATCCCATTTTTGACTGCAGCTTCCTTCTTTTCAGCTCATCCACTCTCATGTCTCCATGGCAACAATAACCCACCAGCCCCCAGAGACCTCACTCCCTTTCTCTTCCTGCTTTGTGGTCTTCCCACACCCCCGTCCTTCCTTCCCCAGCCACGTCCTTGGAATTGCTCCCTGCACACAACTCTAGCTCTCAGTGAAAACCACCCCTGCTTAAATCCTGCCCTGCAGTCGTCACTCCACATTTGCACCATTGCATCTGAATATGGCTGGAGAAGAACTTATACCCGTGATGGTTTCCCCTGAAAGTCATGGTCATAAGCACAGGTGTACCTATGGTGGTGCCAACATCTTCCTGTTTCCTGAGCTCATTCAAATTCCCACTCTCATAAACAAACAAAACAAACAAACAAAGTTCCTGTTTCAAGAAATAACATAAAATAGGGCTTCCCTGGTGGCACAGTGGTTGAGAGTCCGCCTGCCGATGCAGGGGACACGGGTTCATGCCCCGGTCCAGGAAGATCCCACATGCCCGTGAGCCATGGCTGCCTAGCCTGCACGTCTGGAGCCTGTGCTCTGCAACGGGAGAGGCCACAACAGTAAGAGGCCCACGTACTGCAAAAAAACAAAACCAAAAAAACCCAAAACAACAAAAAAAGAAATAACATAAAATAAAAAGATAGAATAAAATAAAGCCACCACAGTGGAACATCTGGAGATTCCAACCACATGGACCCCACTGCTAGGATTTTGTGCATACTCTGCCCTCCCTTCTGTTACTAAGGCAGTGATCCTAATGCCAAGGCAGTCCCTCGTCTTGTGCGCTAGATTCCAGCCTCTCGCCTATTCAGGATGACTGTTCCACTCAGTCTTTCTTCGCTTCTGCATCCATTTCTTTTGGAAGCTCACCTAATACTGTAATGTCTCCAGTCTTAAAATAAAAAGAGACAAAACCCCTCTCTAGGCTCCACTTGCTCCAACAGAAACTGGCCTATTCCCTGCAGCAAAATGCCTTATGTTATCAATACCAGTATCTCCAGTGCTCTTCCCCTCCACTCCCATCTGAAACGGACTCACACCAGGCCTTCCCCACCCCACCCCACTGAGGCTGCTCTTGAAAGGACGTCAGCGATGATCGGTTCTTGGTCCTCACCACATTTGCCCCTTCGGCACCTCTGGACATAGGTGGCCACTCTCTCCTTGCTTGGCCCCCAGGACCACGATTTCTTGGCTTTCCACTACCAGTTGTTCAGCTGTCTCTCCTGACTTGGCTTCATCTTCCCGATCTCTCTGTGTTGGAATGTCCAGGGTGCAGTCTGTGGAATCTGGCTTCTCTCCATCTACACTCACTCGCTTCATGATCCCATCCCATCCCATGGTTTCTAACCACGTCCACAAGCTGAAGAATCTCAGATTGACATCACAGTACTGTCCCTGACCCAGACTCACATATGCAGCTGCGTTCTCAACACCACCACTAGAACTTCTGAAACTTATCTAGAAGTGAACTCCTGATCTTTACCTTTGAACCTGCTCTCCCATAGTCTTTCTTTTCTTAGTTAAGGAAACGCCAAACTTAGGTGCACTGGCTAAAATCTTACAGCCACCCCCCAACTCTTCTCTCACACAAGCCCAGTTTATCAGCAAATTGTGTGGGGTCTGCCTTCACCACACCCCCATATCCATCTACTGCACACCACCCTACTGCCACCATCTTGGTCCTGGCCAATATCATCTCTTGTCTGAATTATTTATCTCCCTGCTTCAACTTCACAGTTTATTTCAACACATCAGCTAGAATATGCCTTTTTAAAATAGGTCAGATTATTTACACTTATTTGTACTTGTAATAATATGTTACCTCCTCCCCTGCACTTTCTATACTGTTCTACAGCTTTATTTTTCATACCACAAAACTTACCAACTTTTAAAATGCTATGTATTTATTTTACTTATTTCCATCTTTCCCAGTTGGAGAGTAAGCTCCATGATGACAGAAAATTTTTACCTTTTCAGTTCCCTGATGTATTCTCAGGGTCCAAAATGGTGTCTGGCCCCCAGTGGTGGCTTAGTAAATATTTAATAAATAGACAAAACAATTCGTCGAATAGACATTGATCATTATCCTGTCTTACTGCTTCTATTCCCCCAAATTACTACAATTAAAAAAAAATGCTACTTAAGAGTTACTCTGAGAAATCTACATACAAGAAAATGGGTGACAAGGTCAAACACAGTTCCTACTACATAAAATGAGAAATCAGAGACATGGTGAACACTGACTCTACGCAGACAGCATCACGTCTCACAATTTTTGCCAACTGCTAGAAATCTGGGGCTGTGAATATTTGGTTAATAAAGACTTTACCCATATGATTCTCTTTAAATAAAGGACATGAAATTATTTATAAAGCCATCATTCAAAAATTGAATTCCAAGTTTAAAGATATAAAGTTCCTTCTTGTAAATACCTCCCCCCCACAATCTCTCATGTCTTTCTCTGTCAAGAAAAGGTAACTAAAGGAATCTAGAGGCCTGGCGGTCTCTGGATCAGCAGACATCTAACCAACAACCCACGTTGCTCTGTCGTGTGCGCAAGAAATAAAATTCGATTATGTTAAGCCACTAAAATTGAAGGTTAATTTTTTTTTTTTTTTTGCGGTACGCGGACCTCTCACTGCTGTGGCCTCTCCTATTGCAGAGCACAGGCTCCGGACGCGCAGGCTCAGCGGCCATGGCTCACGGGCCCAGCCGCTCCGCAGCATGTGGGATCTTCCCGAACCGGGGCATGAACCTGTGTCCCCTGCATCGGCAGGCGGACTCTCAACCACTGCGCCACCAGGGAAGCCCGAAGGTTAATTTTTTAGCGTAGTTAGAGCTATCTAATAAATACACTCTCAGCTAGCATATGTATCCCCCTACATGCCACTGATCAAGGTGCCTGTGGTTTGCCAGCCTGTCATTCTTTCATATTTCTAAAATTGGGTATGCGTTAAGCAGTCTGACACAGCATTCAGGTGTAGAAGTGGCTTTAGAATTCAACTAACCTTTGCTTCTAATTTTATGAATGATTAAATTGAGTCAAGTAGCTAGAAAGAGGTAAAGCTAAAAGTGACCACAAGACCCCTTGCTCCTTACTGTTTGCTCATTCAAAACTGTCCCTCAACAAACATGCTCTATACCTGCATGTGCACGGGTGTAATGATTATACTTGTGTGTATATATGTACATCTCTACACACACATCTCTACATGCATTCCATATATAAAAACAGTTGGATGTTAAATTCCTATTTTCCTTGTTTAGTTTTATCTAAATTATTTTCTAACTTTTTAATTATTTTAAATTTTAGTATAATTAGCTTATGATAAACCACACACATTTTAATTATACAATTTGATAGGTTTTGACATAAGAATAAATCCATGAATCTATCACCACGATCAAGTAATAAATGTATCTATCACCCCTCAAATTTCCTGTGTCTTCTGGAATCACTGTTCTCACCCCCAACCCAATGTTCCATCCCCAGGTAAAAACAAATCTATTTTCTTTCATTAAAGATTACTTTGCATTTTTCAGAATTTTATATAATTTGGACAGAGGATCAAATCATACAGCATGTGTTCTTTTGGGGAATGGGGAAGATGGGTTTCTTTCACTCAATAATTATAAGAGATTTACCCATTTTGTTGTGTGTCAGTGGTTCATTTGTTTTTACTGCTGAGTAACATTCTATTGGAAGGATATACTACAATGTGCTTATTCATTACCTCATTCAGGGGCTTTGGTTGTTTAGCTTTTGTCTATTTCAAATAAAGATACTATTAATATTCATGTACAAGTCTTTGTTTTAAATATATGCTTTAATTTATTTTGGGTGAATACCTTGGGTCATAGAGTAGGTATATGTTTAACTTTTTAAGAAACTGTAGAATGTTTCCCAAGGTGATTGTACCATTTTATATTCCCAGCAGAAATTTATGAGGGTCCTAACTGCTCCATAGCCTGACATTTTAATGTGCATATAGTGATATCTCACTGTGGTTTCATTTTCATTTCCATAATGGCTATTGATGTTAAACATATTATCATGTGCTTATTTGCCATCTTACCAGTATCTTTCAAAAAAGCATAAGTTCTTAATTTTGCTGAAGTCTAATATCAATTTTTTACATATTTTTTTGTGGATCATGTGTTGACCTCATATCTAAGAAATCTTTGCCCAACCCAAGGAAACATATAAACTCTTTGTTATAGTCTGGGAATTTTACAGTTTTAAGTTCATGCTTAGACCTGACACATTTTGAATTAAACCTCCACTAGTTTTTTCTTTCCTTTCTTCCCCGTATGAATATCCAATTGCTACAATGTCATTTGTTAAAAAGCTAATCCTTACCAGACTGAGCTGCCCTTTTACCTTTGTCAGAGTTCAATTGACTATATATGTCTGGGTCTCCTTTTGCACCCTGCACTCTGATTCATTAATCTGCTAGCCTATCTTGATGCCAAAACCACACTGTCTTGATTACGTAGCTGTAGAGTGATTTTTGAAGTCGGGTAATGTAAGTCCTTCATTTTTCTTTCTCGAGGTTGTTTTGGCTTTTCTAGATCTTTGCAATTTCACATGAATTTTAGAAACTGCTTGTCAGTTTCTCAAAAAAAAAGAGCCTGCAAGGATTTTGGTTGAGATTCTATTGAATCTATAGATGAATTCATGGAGGATTGACAGCTTAACTATATTGAATCTTCCAATCTACGAACACAGTATATCTCTTCATTTATTAAGGTCTTCTTTAATTTGTTTCAGGATGCTTTTTTCAGGGTGCAAGACTTGTATATATTTTATTAGATGTATCTCTAAGTGCTTCATATTTTTTATTCTACTGTAGTGGTATTGTTTATTAAGTTTTAATTTTTGAAGTTTCATTTCTAGTATGCAGTTGAATTTTTCCAATTTTTTATTGTGGTAAAATATACCTAACAAAATTTCCCATCTTGCCCACTTCTAAGTAGACAGTTCAGTAATATCAGTACGTTCACACTGTTGCACAACCATCACCTGCCTCCGTCTCCATAGCTGTCTTTATCTTGTAAAACTGAACCTCAATTATCATTCAACAATAACTCCCATTCCTCCCTCCCCACAGCTCCTGGCAGCCTTCATTCCATTTTATGTCCCTATGATTTAGACAACTCTAAGTACCTCATATAAGTGATTTCATATAATATTTGTCCTTTTGTGACTGGCTTATTTCACTTAGCATGACATCCTCAAAGTTCATTCAGGTTGTAGCAGATGTCAGAATTTCCTTCCCTTTTAAGGTTGAATATTATTCCATTGTATGGAAAGACCACATTTGTTTATCCATTCATCTGTGATGGACATTCGGGTTTCTTCCAAGGTTTAGCTATTGTGACTAATGGTGCTGTGAACATGGATGTATAAATATCTCTTCAAGACACTGATTTCAGTTGTTTGGGGTATATATTCAGAAGTAGAATTTCTGGACCATATGTTAATTCTATTTGTAGCTTTTTGGGGAACCTACATACTGTTTCCACAGAGGCTGCACCATTTTACAGTCCCACCAACAGTGCAGAAGAGTTCCAAATTTTGACATCTTCATCAACACTTTAAGTGTGTGGGTGTGCGTGTGTGTTCTGATAGTAGCCACCCCAGTGGGTGTGCAGTGGTACCATGTTGTGGTTTTGATTTGCATTTCCCCAGTAATTAGTGACGTTGAGCATCTTCTCATGTGCTCATTTGTGTATCTTCTTTGGAGAAATGTCTATTTAAGTCCTTTGCTGATTTTTGAATTGGGTTGCTTGTTTTTTGGTTGTTGAGGTTTAGGACTTCCCTATATATTCTGGAAATCAAGCCTTTTTCAGATTTATGATTTGCAAATATTCTTCCCACTCTGTGAGTTGCATTTTCACTCTGTTGATACTGTCATTTGATGTACAAAAGTTATATATTTTTATGAAGTACAATTTGTCTATTTTTTCTTTTGTTGCATGTGCCTTTATTGTCATATCCAAGAGATCACTGTCAAATCTAATGTTGTGAAGATTTTGCCCTGTTTTTTCTAAGAATTTTATAGTTTTAGCTCTTAAGTACAATTGATTTTTATATATTAATGTTGTGTCTTGAAAACTTGCTAAACTCATTTATTAGTTCCTCTGGCTTTTGTGGTTGTGGATTACATAGGATTTTCTATGTAGATGATCATGATGTTATCTATGAAGAAAAACAGTTTTCATCTATTTCAGATTAAGTTACATGGAAATAGTTGGATTCTTTTCAGATCCTATTCTAAGCTCTGTTAGTCAGGCTTTAGTCTAGTGTAATTTTGCTCCACTATTGAGGAACTACATTTTTTTTTTTTGCGGTACGCAGGCCTCTCACTGCTGTGGCCTCTTCCGCTGTGGAGCACAGGCTCCAGACGCGCAGGCCCAGCGTTCACGGTCCACGGGCCCAGCCGCTCCGCGGCACGTGGGATCCTCCCAGACCAGGGCACGAACCCGTGTCTCCTGCATCGGCAGGTGGACTCCCAACCACTGTGCCACCAGGGAAGCCCAAGGAACTACCTTTTAAAAACGATCTGATGCCCGTGGATTATGACGTTTCCCACTCTCGCTGTTGGGACACAAACTGGTTCTGGCCCTGTGTTAGCCCTGAGGGTTGTTTCCTTTCCTCCTTTTGCGGAGTTTTCTCACAGGCATCAGCTCATTGGTGCTCAGCTGGAGGCTCCAGCGGGGCCCCTGCAGGTCCCCTGACCTCTCTGTTGATCCCTCTTTCCACTCCATTACTCTGCCCCACAGACTCCCATCAGCCTCCCTGGAGTTTCAGCTCTGTCTCACCCCAGGGAAATCACTGCACTCTGCCTGGATCCTCCTCCCTTGCACTTACTTGGCCTGGACACTCATCCGTGGAGAAAACGAGGGCAATCAGAGGTCTCACCTTATTCATTTCCCTCTTTCAGGGGTCCCTTTCCTTCATTTCCTGATGCCTGGTGTGCCTATATTCTGTTCAGTTTTTTAGATGTTTCATAAAGGATGGTAAATCTGGTCCCTGTTATTCAGTCTTTGCCAAAACTGGAACCATTAATCTAATTTAAAATTAACTTTACTCTAGCACTCTTAATTGCCCACATCTAATTAAAGCCTATCATTTTGATGATATTGCCTCCATCTATGAGTTTTTTTTCCACTATGTTTTTTTAAAATTAATTTTTATTGGAATATAGTTGTTTTACAATGTTGTGTTAGTTTCTACTGTACAGCAAAAGCAAATATTTGTTCTTGCCAGCTTGACATCTTGACTGTTCTAAGCTATAAGGCTATGTGGTTTGGAAATAGGGTGTATTCACATATCAGGACGTTTCCCAACAACCTTGTTGCTGACTTGCTTCTTCTAGAACTGACCTTACAGCAGCCTCATTTGCCAAACACTGTGATTAAATGCTTTTTCCTGAGGTCAATAGAGCCACTTCAGCATTACCATTAGAACAATCTGTCCTATTATCACAGTCTGTGTTTTAGAACTGACTATCAGCTGTCCAGTACCAAGAGTATTTCAACGGTTGCATGTTAACACAATTGTTGCGGTTTTAATTATTTTCCTCTGTTTCTCCTTTTAAACTACAAAGTATGAACCATCTATTAAAATGAGGAGTAATTACACATTTTAACGATTTTTTACTTGCTTTAGCTCACCTGTTGTATCAATTTGGATGAGGATGCAGTCTTATATTTGAAAGTATTGTAGGCTCTCGGCAAAACACTTATGTCTTTATTACAATATGTCAGCCTTTGTACTTAGAGACCTTTGAGGACCTATTTAGTCTTCGTATGAGCTTTTGGACTTATACTGAAAATGGATGATTTTAGTTAGAAAAAAAGACATCTTGAAAAATGTCTTTTTGTTGAGTTCTTTCCTCTTGCTGGCAAATCTGAACTTATTTTGGAATGAATTAGTAGCACACTGCCATTAAATGTGACCGTCTGGTCGGTTAATCATCCTTCCCAAGTCTAGCAGCATTCTGACAGAAACCATTGTTGAGGATGAAAAATTGTAAGTCATCTACTTTGAAGAGCTTCACAGCTCTAATAAATGTGACGTGTCAGCTACTTCGTTTCTAAGGGATTTTCTTTTTTTTTTTTTTCTTTTTTTTGCTTCCTATAATTTTCTAAGAAGGAATAATGTTATAAAGGAGCCTACTTTCATGCGAATGAATTGCACGTTTTGGTTTGGGTCACCCTGCTAAATTTTACACTTAATAAATAATAAATGAAGATAGTAGAATGGAGAAGTGTTAAAGAGACAGCACATCCCTTCTAGAAAGAGCTTTTTGCTGGAAGAACTGGGCTTAGTTTCACGCAAGTAGTCAGGAATCTAAAGCACAATAGCCGCAACTGTGATTTGGTTCAGGGAATGATTGTGATAATAAGTGTTCCCGGTGCCATTCTTGTCTTTAGTAATAGCTATATTTAGTTTATTTTAAATGGAACGATTTAACACCTAACAGGAAACACAGTCTGGTGCCTTTTGAGACAGAGACAGAGTTCTCATGATCTTTCTTTCATTCATATACTAACCTTTAGTCCAAGAGAAACAGTTGGCTATTAAATAGCTCATTATGTGTAGTTAATAGTTGTGTGAACATTTTAAGGATAAACAGGATACTCTTCCAAAGATCAACTTTCACCTATTCTTTAAAATAAAAATGTGTCTATTCTACTTAAGTGAAAATTACAATCTTGTTAAAATGGCACTGACTCTCAAAGATATTTGACTATTTCACTGAATTGATACAACTCCCTTACCAGGGACACTTTTCTTTAGCAGGGCAATAACTGGAGTTAAATAGATGGCTCAGTCTTCATTCAGTCACTCTGTGTTCTGAAGCCTTCAGATGCTGCTTCCAAAGGATGCCAATTAAGACTTTGGCATTTTTAAAATATCTTCTTTTTCTGAGGATTTCCCTAACTTGAACAGGGAGGATACGGGAAAATTCACAGATGGCAGGTCTTCGGCCTGGTTTGATTACAGTCTCAGGAATGGAGCTGTGTAGTCTTATATTTTTCAGTATTTCTTTTCCGAGACTTCACTGAGCTATGCTTTGTTTTTTTCTTTGCTTTCATGATGCCTTTCTGAGTTTGCTGAAGTAAAGACTCTGAAGCTAAAATCCCTTGTAACACTGACAGAGTTTGTATTTGTTTCCTACAGCTGGTGTAATAAATTACCACAAATTGGGTGACTTAACCCAACAGAAGTTTATTCTGTCAAAAGAAATCCAAAATCAAGGTGTTGCTAGGGTCGTGCTTCCTCTGGGACGCTGGGTAGACGCCCTCCATGCCTCGTTCTAACCTCCAGCAGTGTCATCAGTCCTGGCTTCTGTCATCACAGGAAGTTCCCCCCTGTGTCACTGTCTTCTGTGGCATCTCCCTTTTTATAAGGGCACAGGTCATATTGCTTTAGGGCCCACCCTAATGACCTCATCTTAACTTGATCACATCTGTGACCTCTATTTCCAAATAAGGTCACATTCACAGGGATAGGGAGCTAGGACTTCAACACATCATTTTTGGGGACATAATTCAATCTGTAACAGGATTCTACTCCCTCAAAGGACAATTTATGAAATTGACTTTTTAATCCTCTTTTATTTAAAAAGAATAATTTACACTAGGAGTGTTGTTAAAAAACAACTAATTTGAGCATCCAGATTCATTGAATGAAAAATGAAAAGAACATTAAGAAAGTTATTGGGCTTATCCCCAGGCTTACTTTTTACCATTTATTGACAACATGGGCAAAGGATGTTTCACTGATACGAGTTCATAGATCTATGAAGTATCTTCTTATTTGGTTGACATTCAAACAGTATCAACTACTCTAATTCCACTGTTGTGGGCTCATTTTGCCTGATACATTTTCATAAGCACATCAGACTCATCTTGTCCAAAGCTCACTAGCTCTTCCCTCCACCTCTCCTCACGTCCAGTCCTTCTCTGGTGATTGGCACCAACACTCACTCAACTCAGTTCAACAATCCAAATATGTGGGAGCCACCCCTGACAAGTCCCATATCCTCACCCCTGTACATTTGCTCACCAAGTCGTGTCAGTTTTATCTCATCAGTGATGTCCAAATCTGTCCACCATCATTTGAGCCACCTCTCTCACATGCACCACCTCAATCACCTCCTAACATATACCCCTGCGCTCACGCAGGCCCCCCATTAACCCCTCCCCATTTACAACCACAGTGAGCGTTATAAAGCAAAAATCAAACCATGCCCCTCTCTAGAGATAACTCAGTAAGTATTCCTTTCTTGCTAGACAAAGACAAAAAACCCAGAACTGAGTATTCTAGGCCTGCCTTACCTACTGCCAGCTGTTTCCTCTCTGTTTCTGAGTCCAAGATCAAGGCACTGGCAGATTCAATGTCTGGTGAGGACCCGCTTCCTGGCTATGAACGGACTTCTCCCTGTGTCCTCACATGGAGTAAGGAGTGAGGGAGCACTCAGGGTCCCTTTTATAAGGGCACTGATGCCATCATGGGGGATCCACCCTCAAGATCTCATCACTTCCCAAAGGCCCCACCTCTAACACCATCACATTGGAGGTTAGGAGTCAACAAATGCATTTTGGAAGGACACATATATTCATTCCACAGCAGACCACCAAAAATAATTCTTTTCTTTCCTTTGAACACTGTGCATTTCTAGCCTTTACAACCTTGTACAAGCGATTTCTCCAATCTGGAGCACAGCCCTCCCATTCTTCCATGTTTTTACCTTCTCCCAGTAAATATTTCCTCTTATTTCAGATTTCAGATCAATTGTCTCATTTTTGATTCATTGTCAACAACATTCCAGCCCCATCCTTCCTGATATACATTCATGGGGGACACATTATCTTCCTAGAAAACCTAACAGCAATCATAAGCAAGTAGATGTGTATTTAGCTGTCAAGAAACTTGTCTTCACTGATAGGATATAAATTCCATGAGGACCAGGATTAGATCTGCTTTTTCGTGACTCTGTCCCTGGATTTTAGTATTTACGACCACCTGTTGAGTGAATAAGTATGCAAGTAATGAAGACACAAATAATTAAAATTTAATCCTATTCTCCTCTGATTCCCTGGAAACCATTCTTCTCAGTGTGGTCTTTAGGTTGAGTTGCAGACAGCACAGTAGGGGGGGGACTGCACCAAGATTTAAAGAAATCCTTTGTTTTGAAGATGCGGGTATTGAAAGAGATAGTGCATGTTTTTTAATCAATGTAAGGTAAAAGAATATTTCTGTGCAGACGTCCAGAAAGGAGTAAAGTGGTTCTTAATGTTCCTTATACCCTGAAGAAGACTCCTTGCTTCCTTGAGGACACTTGAGTCTGTAAGTATTTTTAGTGTAGATGAAAGAGTGTAGCAAAATGCAAATAATTTATGTTCTGAAAATAGAAGTGTAAATAATGTATTGAGTATATAAAGCAAAACTGTACATAATGTACTTCTCTAATCTACTTGGAATTCAGGGCACTGCTAACAGCAGAACTGATGTATGGTATAAGAAATAGCATCAAAAGAATGAATGACACTGTGAGGGCGCCTGGTGAAGCCTTTGTCAATGTTACTACCTAATTTTTGCTGATTACTTTCTTGGAAATTTAGAGCTGTAGCTGAAGCCTGTAAGAGAGCATTTTGTCCAGTTCCTCAATCATTCCATTCCTCTCAGAAAAGAGGAAGGTATCCCATAAGAAAAGCAACAGAGACCAAGTTCTACGAATAGTGCCACCACTTATCATTTTAACCAGTTGGAAGAGATTCCTATTTCTCATTCTTTGCTTTCCTCCTGAAAACCTCATAGTACTTCACTTGTTGATATGTAATACTTAACAATAACTTTTTATGTTCTGGTGAATAAAATGCAAAGCGTATTTTAAGCAAAATCAAGATGTGCACTTTGAAGCCTAGTTCACAACTGTGAGGTACTACCCATCATTGGGTGCCCAGTGAGACCCTTAGTATTGACTTGTTTAATTTTCCTCAACTGTCAATTGGATGAAATTATTTTTCTACTTCAGAGGGTTATTGTGAGGAGTGCTTACTTCAGATATATAATGGGCATTAAACTTAGCTGTTAATCTCTCTTTCCCTTTTCCCCCGAAGAACACGGGTCATTTGCAGCACATTGTTGAAATGCTCAGAAATCCATAAAAGAATCCCTACTATGTCCCATGTATCCTGGCCTTAAAAAGACTTCAGACCTTCCCAGTTGGCTTCCTCATTGATAAACTGTTTATGCTTTAGGAAATGAGTACTTCAATTCTGAAAGTGTACAGCCGACCCTACATGGTGTGTATTTTACAGATGATGAAGATGGTTCTAGAAATGAGGTCTCAGTGCACTGACAAAGGAAAAGCAGTAGAACTTGTCCTTCGGGAGATTTGCTGTAGAAAAGGAAGGGGATCCAGTCAGCTCTTCTTTTTTTTTTTTTGAAGTATAGTTGATTTATAATATTATGTTAGTTTCAGGTGTAGAGCATAGTGACTCAATATTTTACAGATTATATTCCATTGAAAGTTATTAAAAATAATGCCTATAATTCCCTGTACTGTACAATATATCTTGTAGCTTATTTATTTTATATGTGATGGTTTGTATCTGTTAATTCCATACCCCTATCTTTCCCCTCCCCACCTCACTGGTAACCACTAGTTTGTTTTCTATATCTGTGAGTCTATTTTTGTTTTGCTATATACATTCATTTGTATTATTTTTTAGATTCTACATATAAGTGATATCATACAGTATTTCTCTTTCTCTGTCTGGCTTATTTCACTAGGCATAATAATATTCTCTAGGTCCATCCACATTGCTGTAAATGGTAGAATTTCATTCTTTTTTATAGCTGAGTAAGATTCCATTGTGTGTGTGTGTGTGTATATATATATACTGCAACTTCTTAAGCAACTTGGACACTTGGGCTGCTTCCATGTCTTGGCTCTTGTAAATAGTATGAATATTGGGGTGAATATATCTTTTCAAATTAGTGTTTTCATTTTTTCAGGAAATATATGCAGGAGTGGAATTGCTGGGTCACATGGTAGTTCTATTTTTAGTTTTTTGAGGAATCTCCATACTGTTTTCCATAGTGGCTGCACCAATTTACATTCTCACCAACAGTGCACAAGTGTTTCCTTTTCTCCACATCCTCACCAACATTTGTTATTTGTAGGCTTTTTGATGATAGCCATTCCTACAGGTGTGAGGTGATATCTTATTTTGGTTTTGATTTGCATTTATCTAATAATTATCATGATGCTGAGCACCTTTTCATGTGGTTGTTAGCCATCTGTATGTATGTCTTCTTTGGAAAAATGTCTATTCAGGTCTTCTGCCCATTTTTTGATTGGGTTGTTTGTTTTTTTGATATTGAGTTGTATGAGCCATTTGTATATTTTGGATATCAACTCCTTGACCATCATATCATTTGCAAATGTTTTCTCCCATTCTGTAGGCTGTCTTTTCATCTTGTCAATGGTTCCTTTGCTGTGCAAAGGCTTTTAGGTTTAATTAGGTCCCATTTGTTTATTTTTGCTTTTATTTCTTTTGCCTTTGGAGACAAATAAAAAAATATTGCTGTGATTTATGTCAAAGAATGTTCTGCCTATGTTCTCTTCTAGGAATTTTATGGTTTCAGGTCTTACATTTAGGTCTTTAAATCATTTTTAGTTTATTTTTGTATATGCTGTGAGGAAATGTTCTAATCTCCTTCTTTTACATGTAGCTGTCCAGTTTTCTCAGTGCCACTTACTGAAGAAACTGTCTTTTCTCCACTGCATATTCTTGCCTGCTTTGTCATAGATTAATTGAACATATGTGCGCAGGTTTATTTCTGGGCTCTCTATTCTGTCCATTGATCTATGTGTCTGGTTTTGTGCCAGTAAGTCCTCCTGTGATTTAAATCTTGTCTCCACTTCTGCTACCAGCCAGATGAAACTCTCTCCTCTTGAAAGGCTCTTGTCATTAGGCCATGCCCACATTCACACTCTCTGTGTCCTTAGGTAACTGACTTGGGGCTTTTCTATACCTGCAAAATCCCCCACAGCAGACCCTGAATAGTGTTTGACTAAATGACCAGCAGTCAGGAATCAGTGGGTGGGGTGTCTTTAGAATTCTGCCTGCCATTCTGGTTAATTTCAACAAGACATTTTGTTGGAAGGATGTAGGGAAGACCTAAGAATTGGTGGACAGGCTGGAAGTGACAGGGACAGGGGACGCTGGTGGGCCATGGGGCTGGAACAATCTGTCATTGTCCCCACACCACCCTCCGGGCTTCAGCAAGTTTCACTCTTCTTGTCACGCTGGTCATGAATCTAATTATAGTTATGGAGTGTCTAATTGACAAACTGGGATCACATCCCAACGTTCTGGCCACAGGAATTGCAGAATACCTGGATCAATGGGCTATTTGGGGGCCATAAATTAGGGAAGGGTGTGTTTAAACAAAATGCGGTGTGAAATGCACTCATCTCACAATTTCACTAGAATGAAATCAGTTCCTAAAATGTCTTCTACTAATATCATTTCATGACAGAGACTTGGTGTCACACCATCTGAGTTCAAATCCTGGCTGTGCTATGAGCAGCTGATCATAGATTTTCTTATTTACAAAACATTGAGAATATTTCTACTGCACATGTGTTAAGTGAGATGAAAAACGGAACAGTCACTTCCCACAGTGCCTGGTACATAGTAGGTCCTCAACAACTGTCTAAATATTCTCTTTTTATTATGAACAATACTAATCTAATTCACTGAATAAATGTAAGTGTAGTTACTTAACTTTATGTAAAATAATATCAAAAGATGTGTGCCATGTTGTTAAGATGTAACTACTTCTTCATCTGCATTTTGCACACGTGCCTGTTATAAACAGCTGAAATACCCTCTCAAGAACAGCACACATGGTTGCTGGAATCAAGACAAAGTGTAGTTCCAGCCCCATCACTTACTATGGCAAGTTACTTACTTGGTAAGTTGTCTAACTTCTACGTATCCAGTTTTCTCAACTGCAACCTCCTAGGGTTTATGTGGATATCAACATTTTATGACATTAGCTTTAAAGTCTTCAGCCCAGTGCCTGATCCATGCCAATTAATACACATTAGATGCTTTAAATATCACAATCATGAATGCACTATATATGTAATCTAAACAGCAATACTGATGAATGTCTAAAAGGGAAAAGCATTGGGACAATCAGCAGTCCTATCGCAAGACTATTTTTAATTACAGCATTTTAAAAATAGCTGCTACAATTATTCTGAAGCTGACAGTGATCTGAATCTGAAGACACGCTGTGAAGTGCTATGCTAATCAAGAGAGCTCTCAATCCAGGGAGAGAACACATCAGGCTGACAACAAGCCTGAATTAAGATCCCGCAGTACGAAGCCTTACATCTTGAAATGACTGTTGCTGTTATTTGCAGTTTAGAACAGGAATGGAATGCACTTCCACTTGCTAGTGAATAAACTGAGGTATTTGCTGAGGAAGATACAGAATTTCCACTTGTCTCCTGGGAAAATCTGCTTCCTGTGACCATTAACTGTTACTTCTGCATATTCTACTTCCCAACCGAAAAAGAAACCATCAGATCTGTATCCAGATGTGTACAGAGCAGCCCTGTAAGTCCAATACCCTGAAGGTCCTGGTTATAATATCAGCTAGAAAGGATATTACAGTAGTATTTCTTTTTTTCAGTGGTCCACAATAATAATTTTCTGCCTAAGTTAAAATTCCTTTTTTCCCATTTACTCATGCCTTCACCTTCTTAGATATGGAACATATTTTCTTTAATTGTCTCTGTCAAATGTCCCTAATCCATCATCCACAATACAACCTGAGGAAACATCAAGATCATATTATCATTTCTCCATGATTTGCCACATCAAATGCCAGAAAATATGCCTAGGTTGCTTCAGTCTGCCATCCCTTGACTAACAGCACCTATGTGTGTAATCACCCATAAAAGCTACATCCCACGGTACTGCTCACCATGCTCTACAATCATGTCTCCTTGACTTTGCTAGTTTCATTTCTTAACCACATTTCAAGTGCCTTATCTTTTTGTTTGTTTGTTTTTTTGGGGGGATTTTTTTTTTTTTTTTTTTTTTGCGGTACATGGGCCTCTCACTGTTGTGGCCTCTCCCGCTGCCGAGCACAGGCTCCGGACGCGCAGGCCCAGCGGCCATGGCTCACGGGCCCAGCCGCTCCGCGGCATGTGGGATCTTCCCGGACCGGGGCACAAACCCGTGTCCCCTGCATCGGCAGGCAGACTCTCAACCACTGCATCACCAGGGAAGCCCCAAGTGCCTTATCTTTCATAAGTCCTTTTCTCCAGCCCCATAATTTGAACTTTATTCTTTATTACCACCATTGTTTACGATCACACAATGTTTTGCATTCAATAAGTGAGTCCCGAATGATGTTGCAAGAGCTCCTTCACGGCTCTGAATTCACTCGATGCTCAAAACGAGTCATGGAATAAGCAGGACAAATACTGCAACCCACATGGGCAAGTGTACAGTGGTGGGGGGGAGGTCAGGGAACACATATAATGCAAATAAAAAGCACTAAATCTTGTACTTTTGATTCCAGATATTTCCTGAATATGGTTGAAAGAAGGTAGAATGGACTAGATATAACAACTTCCAAATACACAAAGTATTTCACTTTGTGTATTTTTGCCATTTATAAATAGACTTTTTCCCTGATGCCTGATAGCAACTCAAGTATTTTATATTCATTCATTCATTTATTCATTAAAAAACCAGACACCGAATACCTGCCACAGTGTTTTCATAGCTTTTCACTAAAATTCAAAAGCAATGGTGAATAAAATCAAGACAGTGGCACCAGACTGTTGGTGGTCACCATATTCTCCACTGGCATGCACTCAGAGAAAGGATGACAAGCCAGGTGCATTTAAGAAGGTCCCTGAGGAAGCAGGACAAAATGTTAATTTTATTAATCTTCATTCTTGAGCACGTTATTTTCATTACTTTGGAATTAAAAATGAGAGGGACACACAGAGCAGCTGTGTCTAGAAAAAGCTGTCCCACCCAGCTAGCTGCATGCTCAAGCAGCCACTTTCCCAGGCCATGCCAGAACAAAGAGACCAAAGCATGGCTGCTTGACGTGGGTGTTTGATAGACATGGTCTCCAGAGTGAAAGAAATGAGCCTGTCACTTCAAGAAGGACAATCGATGGTATTTGTGGCCAGTGACAAAATTAGAGCTTTCATGTGAAAATTAAAATATCGGAAAATGTGTATACGGTACCATGAACTTGAGAGTTTCCCGACATGCAAAGTCTTTTCTGATGAAATCAGTGTTCATAATTAACAAACGGGATATTTCTGAAATTGTACTATGAAACATTTCACCATTTGGAAGATCTTTATAAGTCAGTGATCCTTCACTGTTTCGTGTGTAAAGTGGGGAGGTTATTACAATATCACAAATCTGTTTTGTTGCTAAATAGGATGATATATAGAAATGCTTGCCAGAAACATGGTCCTCAGTAAATGTATCCTCTCCTGTTACACTGCAAGATGTTTAGATCCCTAGGTCATTTTACTGAGAAGAAGAACCAGGTTGCAAGATGATGGTCCAGGAGAAGGAAGATGAGAAAAAGAAGTGACAGAAAAGGTTAAGATGACGTGCTTTATACCATTACGGGTCCCAGATCCTCGGTGAGCCCAGACAGGACCCTGGCCATGTAGGCACTGTTGCCTCTCACAGATTTCCCTTCCTTTATTATGGATTCCCAGTTTTACCACAATACATACTTCAGATATCCTTTATGCACTCTCCTTTTTAGTAATTTAATCTGTTAGTATATGTAAAGTCTATAATATTGACAGTTCTCTCTTTCAATGCTGTTTTACCAACAGTTTTATTGTTTGTCGAAGTTCTGAAGCCTTAATTGACTTTGGTCATAGCATACAAAACCAACTGATGAAATCAATAGCAATCATTTGTCAGGACAGATTATTGAAAGGGTAACCAGACACATATGATCTCAACTTACAATTGGTCATTTTTAATAGTCTTTTGTTATTCTTCCACAAGGATAGTAAGATAACAGCTTCACCTTCATCATATGGTAAAGTTAGGATTTTCCAAGTAGAAGGTTATAAAATGAGTTAACTGCAGAAACACCTTATTATGTAATAGATGTAAAATTAACAGACATAAATTAATACCCATTACTCAAGTTTTTAAAATATTGTAAAATTATAAAATTAATATGTAGTTATAGAAAAACATTTAGAAATGTAGTATTTTAAATATGACATTGAACATGAAATATGGTTTTATTAAATTGACTTTTTCTACCTAATGTACTGATGGATAAATTATAAAGAATGGAAACTTGGATAGTCACTGTACCAAAGCAGAATGTGGTCAGTCCTATGCCATATAAAACATGTGAATTCAGTCCGCTGATCTGTCCATCTCATCAATGTTATGATATTGAACTATGCCCGTATAATAAAAATATATATTTATATGAATCTACACGACCCTGATACGTTACTCACTTCTTTGAATCCAACACTGTTCCTCTATAAAAACAGATAGTAGCTTTATTCTTAAAGATATTTGTGCGCATGTGTTGGCTAAAAGACTAAGAGATAAATTTTGTGCCTGATACAAAACAAGCTCGATAAATATTGACTTCCCTTTAGCTCCACTAGTTCCAACAAATTAATGAGAAGTTTATTGTATATGCATGCAGTGACCATGATTATTATGAAGTTTAAAGTGTACTTTTGCTTGGCTAGTTTATATCTACTGATCCAAGGGTTAGAGCCAGTGTAGTTTTGGGCTACATAGCTTGTGTAGTGTGTAGAGTGTGTGTGAGTGTATATGTGTGTGTGTGTGTATGTGTGTGTGTGTGTAGCAGGTGTATAAACCCAAATCTACGTGAACACAGTCAACTAATTCCCTATGTCTTTACTGAAACAACCAGGCAACTGTATGTCTTCTTTCATGCTGCTGCTCAGTAATGTGTTTACTCATTTCTTCCCAAGATTACAGTTTGCACGACAGTGCCGATGGGAAATCGCCCTTCTCCTGTGTTTTTGCTGGAAGGCAAGTGTAGTAGACAGAGCCAGAACTCCACTGGGGACTGCAGATGTTTTGAGAGCACAAGTAGATTTTCACAACTTCCAAGTACTGGACGGTCCTTGCTAAACATCTTTTTATGAGTAATGATTGAAATTTTTCAATGGGAATAATTTTCCAGTTGAAAGAATAAAAATGAAAACAATCATAATGAGAAACAATAAAAATCCTTTTTACGTCTGAAGATTTTGTTAGTCGTCTTATCACTGGGGTGTTTCGGCAGTGGGTTAGCTAGCTGGGGGAAACGTTAATCTCTGCAGGCCATGTAGCCTCTCTGTACCTCACTAAGGGTTATTAACACCTGTCTCTCGAGATCTGTCATTACTTGATCTGTCATTACTTCTTGTGTTCATGGGAAATAAAATCATTTCCATTTGCAGTTATCACACTCAAATCTGCAGGTTTCTCTCTTTCCTGTGAGTCCTGCTAAGCGGCAAGTCTCAGAGAAGTATCTTTCTTAACATAAGGAGAATTTGTAAGACACAGATAACCTTTTTCATAACAAAATATTCAAGCGACTGCAGGAGGGCGACCTGAGTGAGGGTCTCCAGGGCAGCCATGGGGAGGAGCTCGGACACCTCAGTACCACACAGACTGTCCCTAGAGGATGATAAGGTTCCAGACCTGCAGCCAGTGTGTGGCAAATGTGCAGGGGTGGGTGGTCCAGGGAGGAAAAATTTGTCTGTGATAATACTGGTTCCTGTATCACTTGTGGGATAGACCAGGCAGGAACCGGTAGACGGGTCTCATGTGTGCAGCTCCCGCTCGGCTCCCACAGAGGCGTGTCTGTGGAATCGTGCTCAGCTGGGGATGTGGGTTCAGCCCCAGAATGCCACTGTCATCACATCTCCTTTAGTTTGTGAATCATGGGCCTGGGTGTCCAACAAAGGATGCTTCAGAGAGTCTTACTGCAACGGGGTTCCCTGCGTCTGATGACATCACCCTCAGCCAGCCTGAAGGATGGAGTGGTGGCAGGGGGCAGAGAAAAGATTTGAGTTCCAGCAGGAGCCTCAAACTGGGTGGTTTGTTCAAGGCTCTACAAAGAATAGCATCAAAACAATAAGCAGGGGGTAGGGTGACACTTTTAGGGAACAGTACGCTTTTTAAAATAAATAACTGTGAGAATGCTGTCTCTTAGTTTTTCTTGGCTGCTGGTATTAGGGTAGGAAGTAAACAGAAATGGAGAGCGACACCTTCTTGCTGTGAATATAGAAATTCCAAACAAGATTTAAGTGGGAAAAACTCTATGCCCAGAGAGATGAGTTTCTCACCCTTGATGTGTCTGTTAAGATCCTGCCTGGAAACCATTAGCCGACTTCCAGAACCGCTTGCTGCTGTGTGATTGTGATTTCATATTCAAGTCACAGAAGACTTATAATTGAATAACAAGAGCGGTTGCTCTCTTGGAAGCCAATTATTAGACATCTACATACAAAGGTGATAACCCATATTGTGAGGTTCCCTTTTGTTTACTATCAATAAATTCCCCCTCCAAATCAGTTATCATTCTTAAGAATCCACATTTATGTTCAGAAGGGGAAGAGCTAAATTCCAAACTGTTAGCAGGAAGACCATGGTCAAGTATATTTTATTCTGTGGCACAGAGTAAACTTGTGTGGTAGGAAAATAAAGAACCAGATAAAAACTCAAAAGGGGGAGGGAGAAGAATGAGTGTTGATCTGCCTGTATGTCTAAGGAAATTCTTAAAAAGAAATAGAATAATGTAAATTTTCTGTTTTCTCCCTTTTGTATCCTAAAATTCTTTTCTATTAAAAAAAAAAAAAAACAAAACCCAGCAAGTAAAAAGCTTCGAATATCTGTTTCTTTAAAAATATATGTGTTCACAAAAGAATTTTTCCTTTTGTAACATCAACAAATTCATTAGGTGTCCTGGACCTTATATATTTCCTCACTACATTATAACCATGAACACGAACTCATTAAAAAAGTCCTTGAGCCCAATCCCATTATAGACGTCCCCTCCCTGCTTTGTTTCTTTTCATTGTTAACACAGTGAACTTTGTTTGAACTAAAATTTGACTAGAACAGAATTATATTTCTAGGAGTTAAGAGTCCTCAGATAACCACTTGAGAATTCATTTTGCTGTTAAATTTGGATAATAATGGATTTATGTTATTAGAAAGAAGAAAGTAACTGACTAAACTAAGAGGTAAGAGTTCCGGGCCATGTTTGATGTTAAATTGGTTCCAGATACAAAGTGTAGCTTTCCCTGGAGGCCTTGATGGGTGGAGACAAGCAGAGAGACTTCATGTTATAAACATGTTCTTGGTGTCTGTCATGAAAGTGTAGCTTCATTCCACAATTTGCTAACATTTATGCTTAGAATAGTAAATCACTCTTCCCAACAAGTTGAGCTTGGCAGAAATTCTATTAAAAAGTTAGGTCAGAGAACCCTGCTCAGGAACACAAACAGAAGGAGATACACAGTTTCCCTCTGAAAGGATACAAATTACCCCACCAGCCACTGGCTACATCCTATATCCGCGATCACCATTTCAGCAACTTTTCAGGAAAATAAATGTGTGAGCTCTATTGGAGGGTAGATGGTGAAGTGTCAGCATCTACTGTCTAGATTATTAACAATATCTTATAATGTCCCTAGCAGATATGATTGTACACTTTGAGGGATGTGTCAACGTACACAAGGTAGAGAATAGAGACTTTCTTCTACCAAGAACCACTGACCAATTTGACAAGAAATCAGTTGAGTTCCAAAACCTAGTAATGGAATGAACAAAAGCTGTTGACTAATTATGTAGAGATGATAAAATACATAACAACAAAAAACAAAAACCAACAGATTATTAAAGAGTCAACTATGTAAAGACAGAAGGGAAGATAGCTCTGAACTGCGTTTATAATATCCTATTAAGACTAATCAAGGAGAAACAGAGCAGGGAGGGAGGCCTCTTAGGAGGAAGATATCCAGGAGGCTAATGGCAGGCATGAGGAAAACCAAGGAAGAAAGAATAAGGGAGGTGAGGGCTGTCAGACACAGACATCAGCACCCCACCCAACCCAGGCTGCCACACACACCCTCCAGAACATCTGAGTCATGACCCCCATAATAGGAGCCTGAGAACAAACTAGGGTGAGGCTGCCTGCATCCTGCATATATTAAACAGAACAAAACAAAAACTAAACAAATCCAATCTTACTATGCCCTGAAAGCCTCAGACTAAGAAATGCCAGGGGATTCTCCTGATGGCCCTGAGCCCTCCCAGGATTAGGACAAGGTCTGTGGATAGCGACAGCCTTAAAGGACATGCCACAGCTCTCAAATAATTGCACTGTCATTATTTTGTCATTTGCTTGATGTATTAAGGTAACTACTTATTATGGCTTATTTTTCAGTCTCAAATCGTGGAGGGTATTAATGTGGTTTTTCCAGTGAAAACTATTTTTCCATGGTTTTCGGCTGTATTTGCTAAATCTTTTTTCAACATCTTTTAACAGTTTTCTGGTCATTTTTAATGGGATTCACTTGCCAGTTCCCATCTCATATGTGATTTTGATCTCACTCCATTGTCATCCTCCCCACCTTTCCCCTAACAGAGGGGAGATGTGAGCTCCAGGGCTTGGGGCTGAGGGGCTTATGCTCTGCCTGTCCCTCTTCCAACCACCTTGACACCAGGCAGTGCAGGGGAGGAAGGATGTGCTGGTCTGCCAAGACTTGCAAAAAAAAAAGCACCACATACTGGTAGGGGCAGGGGCTCAACGGCAGGCATTTATTGTCTCAGATCTGCAAGCCAGAAGGCAGACATAAGGGTTTCAGCAGGACTGGTTTCTTCTGAGGCCGCTCTCCTCAGCTTGTAGATGGCTATCTTCTCCCTGGGTTCTCACATGGTCTTCCCTCTGTGTATATCTTTGGGTCTAAATTTCCTCTTTGGATTAGTTCAGCACCATATTGGATTAGGGTCCACCCAAATGGCCTCACTTTAATTTGATTATCTCTGTGAAGACTTGTAGGGGACGACTTTCCCTCTACCCTCCTAGGTTCCACTACTGGGTCTACAAAATAAACCGACGACACGAGAAAAGACATACAAATGTATACATTTATAATATCATGTGCACGGGTGTCACAGGAAAAACAAACACTCAAGTAAATACCCAAAAGGGTATACCCTATCTCCAAACACAGTGACATTTTGAGGTCCTGGGGGTTAGGATTTCAACATGAATTTTATAGTGTCACTAACTATTCAGCCCATAACAGGGGTCATGAGATATGTGCCCCGCAACCCCAATTCCTTTTTTATAACTTTTTTTTTTTTTTTTTTGCAGTACGCGGGCCTCTCACTGCTGTGGCCTTTCCCGCTGCGGAGCACAGGCTCCGGACACGCAGGCCCAGCGGCCATGGCTCATGGGCCCAGCCGCTCCGCAGCATGTGGGATCTTCCCGGACTGGGGCACGAACCCGTGTCCCCTGCATCGGCAGGCGGACTCTCAACCACTGCGCCACCAGGGAAGCCCTATAACATTTTTAATTGTAGTAAGAACACGTCATGAGATCCAGCCTCCTAGAAAGTTTTAAGTGTATACTCCAGTATTGCAGACCCTGGGGACCATGCTGTCCAGCAGGTCTCTGCAGTCTTTTCATCTTGCTTAACTGAAACTTTATACCTGTTGACTAATAATGCTCCATTCCCCCTCCCCAGCCCCTGTGCACCACTATTCCGGTCTGGGATTTGGAATTTGACTATTTTAGATACCTTTTACAAGTGTCGTCTTTCTGTGTCCAGCTGAACACAATGTCCTCATGTGGATTCATCCACGTTGTCCCATGGTACAGAATTCCCTCCACTGTAAAGGTTGACTAGTATTCCGTTGCATGGATATATGGCACTTTCTTTACCATTCCTCTGCCCAGCACTTGTATTGAGACTGGGAAGGGGTTTGTTCAGACAACGAAGGGCAAGTGTCTCTTGACTTCGCTGCTGGCTGTGGTGCTTGTTGCCCCTGCTCCAACACTTACAGGCCGCAGGGCCTTGTGTGAATCTGCTGCCGGGCCCCATGACCAGCCCCCCTTGCATAGTTCCTCTGGCATGTCCTCTGGCACAGCCCACAGATGCTCAGAGGCGGCAGACACGAACACCTCAGGGCCTCTTGGTGAGATGCCAGTGAGGTGAGGTAAGCCTGGTTCTGGGGGTGCCCTGGGCAGTCAGCAAGCCCAGGAGTCCCTGCCAGGGTCACAGTGGGTGCACAGCTGCTGCTCTGCCTCCCAGTCCAGCTCTGCCA